>NC_141693.1:319080941-319508441 GCF_964263255.1 Lissotriton vulgaris | reverse complement strand
CAGCATTTAACAACACATATAATTCCCGTAGGTTACATTTGTGAGAATGCACAGATATGCTACGTACTACGACAGCTTGTACTTCAAGTTTTTACATGCACTGT
Source organism: Lissotriton vulgaris (assembly GCF_964263255.1). Lineage (NCBI taxonomy): Eukaryota > Metazoa > Chordata > Amphibia > Caudata > Salamandridae > Lissotriton > Lissotriton vulgaris. The sequence continues at coordinate 319,508,337 of NC_141693.1, read as the reverse complement.
GAAACTCATTAATATATCTAGGCTAACACATAGCTAGTGTAAAGCTTCAAATAATAGCAGATTGTTTAACTTTACCCCGGAGAAAAGAACCCGAGCTCACAGCTAAAAGAGAAGCTGTTGAAATCTTACCATGTGGCCTGGAGTGTTTTGTAAATCCTGTCCTACTGTATGTTCTCTAAGAGAGCAGCTCGCGACTTCAGCTAGGACAATGCGCTGTCATCTGAGCTTAGTTTTTATCCTTATTTTAAAGTCAATGATAGAACAGTTCATCGAAATAATAGGAACATCTGGTCGAAATTACCTAGGCAAAACTAACAGCGCTATCTTTACAAACTCAGGAAAGATATGTCTCTTCTACCAGTGTACACATTTTAATATCTCTGTTGGAATAGTTCAAAACTCATCGTTTTATGTGGACTCCACGAATTTCAGCTACGAAGAAGTAATCAGAATAGTTTTAGTAATTCCACGTTACACTTTGAAGCGCTATTACCAATACTAACATGATTAATCCTTCTCAAGTAATTAAGAGTAATTTGTGGGAGAAATCCTACCAAGAAAGCACATTTAGCAAGTTTGAGCTGATGCTAAAACATGCTATTTGTGTTCTGCTGCATTTAGTGTTATTTTTTGCATCCTTGCATCCATTTTTAAATGCAAGGGTGCATTTTGCTCTAAAACAAATAGACTACGGGGCAGATTTATGTTAACTGGCGCATCCCCAGGGATGCGCCAATTAACATGCGCCACAGTGCGCCACAGCTCCGCCAGCCATGGTGCGCCGCATTTATAATGCGGCGCATCATGGTGCAAAAACGACACAGATGCGTGACGCATCTGTGCCGGAAATGTGGCGCATTGCTGGAGTTGCGTCGCAAGCGCGACGCAGCTCCAGCAAGGCTCGGGGGTGCCCCATTTTAACAATGCTGCGTCAAGACCTACGCCTGCTTCAAGCAGGCGCAGGATTTTGATGCAGCATTGGCTTAAAAGTGACTGAGTGAAATCTCATAGATTTCACTCAGCCACTTTTGCGAGGCGCACCTGCCCCGGAACGCCCACCCTGCGCCGGAACGCCCACAAGCGGCGCAGGGCTTTACAACGTGACGCATCTGCCTAGATGCGTCACGTTGTAACTCGTTCATAGGGATGCACCACGTTTACGCCGCCTTGCGTGACGCAACAGCGGCGTAAACGTGGCGCAAGGGCCTCGTAAATCTGCCCCTAAATGCAGAGCACATTGACTGAGCGTGAATGGCTGCCTCCCTCGCTACTCATGTTCTGTTGTATTTTGCGCTGTTTCTTAGTTCAAAATTCAACCTTGCATTTTTTTTTAACATAAAGGGGAATTTTTTGTGCTACGAAATATTGCTTAAAGCAAATATACTCTTCTTGTGTAATTCTGCAAGATGTTGCCGAATTCTTAGGTAATTCCGCATGCTTGCACTACACAGAATTACTTGAGTTCCGCTGACTCCTACATTTTAGCTATAAAGAAGTTGTGTAATTAAGAAATTTCCTTCACTAATATACCCAGAAAACTTCTCCCATTTGTTTTTTTTTAGGAATATTCTCCTCCAACAATTCCCTTTGCATGAGAATAAGTGAAAATAGAACACTCAGGATTTTTCATTTTTTCCTAATGAAAATTCTTTAAAAATGTAAGATTTGCCTTTCTCATCTTACTAAATCGTCTTGTGCTGATTTTAGCCCCTGCAAACATTTTTTTTCAATTTTTATTACATTTTAACACACTTTAACAAAGTGCATTTAAGGGAAGGCCTGCAGTTTTGCGTATTCAATGCATTGTGACAGTGGCGTCACTAGGGGGCTGCGGGGGGTGCGGACCGCACCGGGTGACACCCTCACATGGGGGTGACACCATCTGGTTGCGCCACCCGCCCCCCCAGCAGGCCTCTGTACATGGCACCCCCTGCACCGCACCCGAAGGCCTCGGAGAGACTCGATCCGCTTTAAAAACAATAGCGAACCGAGATATTTTCTCACCTATTCGAATTAAAATGTTCTCATTAGATAAAGTTTAAAAAGTGTAGTAATGAGGGGCCCCCGCCATTTATATGGAAAAAGACACAGTGCTAAAGAGGGGGGGGGGTGGTGGAGGGTAGGAAGGGGGGGAGGGGTATTAACCGCTTGGAAATTAGCTTTTATTTTAGCTGTTACATATCGTAACATTCTCACGTCTACAAACTCGCTGGTGCCTTGTACACAGATTTCTTTTTGCATCTTGAAAAGCTTTAAAAGATAAACCACATGAAAGCGGCAGAGAGTGGGTTTAATGTGCGAGAGAGAGGGAGCTAGAGGGGGTAAGAAGACAGCGAGAGAGAGAGTTAGAGTGAGAAAGACAGAGAGAGAGGGAGCTAGAGTGAGAAAGACAGAGAGAGAGGGAGCTAGAGGGAGTAAGACAGAGAGAGGGAGACAGAGGTAGCTAGAGGAAGTAAGACAGAGAGAGAGAGAGAGGGAGCTAGACAGAGAGAGGGAGCTAGAGGGAGTATGATAGAGAGAGAGGGAGCTAGAGGGAGCAGGATAGAGAGAGAGGGAGCAAGACAGAGAGAGAGGGAGCTAGAGGGAATAAGAGATATGGAGGTAGAGGGAGCAAGACAGAGAGAGAGGGCGCTAGAGGGAGTAAGACAGAGAGAGAGGGAGCTAGAGGGAGTAAGACAGAGAGAGAGGGAGACAGAGGGAGCTAGAGGGAGTAAGACAGAGAGAGAGAGAGGGAGCTAGACAGAGACAGAGGGAGCTAGAGGGAGTAAGACAAAGAGAGAGGGAGCTCGAGGGAGCTAGACAGAGAGAGGGAGCTAGAGGGAGTAAGACAGAGAGAGAGGGAGCTAGAGGGAGCTAGACAAAAAAGGGAGCTAGAGGGAGTAAGACAGAGAGAGAGGGAGTCAGGGGGGGCTAAAGGGAGCAAGACAGAGAGAGGGAGCTAGACAGAGAGAGGGAGCTAGAGGGAGTAAGAGAGAGAGAGAGAGGGAGTGAAAGGGAGTAAGACAGAGAGAGAGGGAGCTAGAGGGAGTAAGAGAGAGAGAGGGAGCTAGAGGGTGGAAGACAGAGCGAGGAGCTAGAGGGAGTACGACAGAGAGAGAGGGAGCTAGAGGGAGTAAGACAGAGAGAGAGGGAGCTAGAGGGAGTAAGACCGAGAGAGAGGGAGACAGAGGGAGCTAGAGGGAGCAAGAGAGAGGGAGCTAGAGGGAGCTAGGCAGAGAGAGGGAGCTAGAGGGAGTAAGACAGAGAGAGAGAGGGAGCTAGAGAGAATAAGACAGCGAGAGAGGGAGCTAGACAGAGAGAGGGAGCTAGAGGGAGTAAGATAGAGAGAGAGGGAGCTACAGGGAGCTAGAGCGAGCAAGACAGAGAGAGAGGGAGCTAGAGGGAGTAAGAGAGAGAGAGGGAGCTAGAGGGAGCAAGACAGAGAGAGGGAGCTAGAGGGACCAAACCGGAGAGAGAGGGAGCTAGAGGGAGTAAGACAGAGAGAGAGGGAGCTAGGCGGAGCAAGACAGAGAGAGAGGGAGCTAGAGGGAGCAAGACAGAGAGGGAGCTAGAGGGAGTAAGAGAGAGGGAGCTAGAGGGAATAAGACAGAGAGAGAGGGAGCTATAGGGAGCAAGACAGAGAGAGGGGGGGCTAGAGGGAGTAAGAGAGAGAAAGAGGGAGCTAGAGGGAGTAAGAAAGAGGGGGCTAGAGGGAGTAAGACAGAGAGAGAGGAAGCTAGAGGGAGTAAGGCAGAGAGAGGGAGCTAGAGGGAGCAAGACAGAGAGAGAGGGAGCTAGAGGGGGTAAGAAGACAGAGAGAGAGAGAGTTAGAGTGAGAAAGACAGAGAGAGAGGGAGCTAGAGTGAGAAAGACAGAGAGAGAGGGAGCTAGAGGGAGTAAGACACAGAGAGGGAGACAGAGGTAGCTAGAGGAAGTAAGACAGAGAGAGAGAGAGGGAGCTAGACAGAGAGAGGGAGCTAGAGGGAGTATGATAGAGAGAGAGGGAGCTAGAGGGAGCAGGATAGAGAGAGAGGGAGCAAGACAGAGAGAGAGGGAGCTAGAGGGAATAAGAGAGATGGAGGTAGAGGGAGCAAGACAGAGAGAGAGGGCGCTAGAGGGAGTAAGACAGAGAGAGAGGGAGCTAGAGGGAGTAAGACAGAGAGAGAGGGAGACAGAGGGAGCTAGAGGGAGTAAGACAGAGAGAGAGAGAGGGAGCTAGACAGAGACAGAGGGAGCTAGAGGGAGTAAGACAAAGAGAGAGGGAGCTCGAGGGAGCTAGACAGAGAGAGGGAGCTAGAGGGAGCTAGACAAAAAAAGGGAGCTAGTGGGAGTAAGACAGAGAGAGAGGGAGTCAGGGGGGGCTAAAGGGAGCAAGACAGAGAGAGGGAGCTAGACAGAGAGTGGGAGCTAGAGGGAGTAAGAGAGAGAGAGAGGGAGTGAAAGGGAGTAAGACAGAGAGAGAGGGAGCTAGAGGGAGTAAGAGAGAGAGAGGGAGCTAGAGGGTGGAAGACAGAGCGAGGAGCTAGAGGGAGTACGACAGAGAGAGAGGGAGCTAGAGGGAGTAAGACAGAGAGAGAGGGAGCTAGAGGGAGTAAGACCGAGAGAGAGGGAGACAGAGGGAGCTAGAGGGAGCAAGAGAGAGGGAGCTAGAGGGAGCTAGACAGAGAGAGGGAGCTAGAGGGAGTAAGACAGAGAGAGAGAGGGAGCTAGAGAGAATAAGACAGCGAGAGAGGGAGCTAGACAGAGAGAGGGAGCTAGAGGGAGTAAGATAGAGAGAGAGGGAGCTACAGGGAGCTAGAGCGAGCAAGACAGAGAGAGAGGGAGCTAGAGGGAGTAAGAGAGAGAGAGGGAGCTAGAGGGAGCAAGACAGAGAGAGGGAGCTAGAGGGACCAAACCGGAGAGAGAGGGAGCTAGAGGGAGTAAGACAGAGAGAGAGGGAGCTAGGCCGAGCAAGACAGAGAGAGAGGGAGCTAGAGGGAGCAAGACAGAGAGGGAGCTAGAGGGAGTAAGAGAGAGGGAGCTAGAGGGAATAAGACAGAGAGAGAGGGAGCTAGAGGGAGTAAGAGAGAGAGAGAGGGAGCTAGAGGGAGTAAGAAAGAGGGGGCTAGAGGGAGTAAGACAGAGAGAGAGGAAGCTAGAGGGAGTAAGGCAGAGAGAGGGAGCTAGAGGGAGCAAGACAGAGAGAGAGGGAGCTAGAGGGAGTAAGAGAGAGAGGGAGCTAGAGGGAGTAAGAGAGAGCGGGAGCTAGAGGGAGTAAGAGAGAGAGTGGGAGCTAGAGAGAGTAAGACAGAGAGAGGGAGCTAGAGGGAGTAAGACAGAGAGAGAAGGAGCAAGAGGGAGTAAGACAGAGAGAGAGGGAGCTAGAAGGAGTAAGAGAGGGAGAGAGGGAGCTAGAGAGAGTAAGACAGAGAGAGGGAGCTAGAGGGAGTAAGACAGAGAGAGAGGGAGCTAGAGGGAGTAAGACAGAGAGAGGGAGCTATACAGAAAGAGGGAGCTAGAGGGAGTAAGACAGTACCTAGCACCGTACATTTCCGACAGAGGTAGTCCATGCGGTAAGTCGTGAGGGGGTGACACCATGAGTTACCCGCACCGGGTGACACCAACCCCAGTGACGCCACTGCATTGTGATGATCAGCAACAATCATTCCAGTGGGAGGGGAGAGTTTATATTTATAAAATGCTGTATGACAATGGATGGCAAGCATTGGGTGCAAAAACTGCATTAGCCTTGGGTGTCCTCTAAATTTATTTGCTAAATGTTCGTATCACCACTAAAATAGTCACTAACAAATTGAGCTTGCAATGGTCTTTTATCCATTGCTTCTGAACTGGTGCTCAAAGCAAAGGTGAAGTCAGGAGTGAGGAGGATGTAAATGAATCTGTGAGTATGTATGTTAATCAGGCATAATCACCATATTTGACAATGTAACAAGCCCACCATGTAATTTTGGTCAAATATTATCTCACGATTTATTGTTGGTCAGTAGACTTTATAGATTATGTAGCTTCTATTTCTTTGAATCATCTTATCACATGTACCTGCTTATTGATCATCAGCCTTTTCACCAGCAACCGCAAGGCTTCTCATATAAAGCCCAACCTGAAGATTTATGGCCTCTTTCCTGAGATGCGTCAAAACTTCTGGCGATCTAGACTGGACTCTACTTTTGTAAATTCATTGGAAGACCAGCTTTCACACTACTTTCTTTGTTTCTTGTTTGAAGGAGATGCACACTGTCTATCAAACAGGGTTCCCTCCAAGGCTGCAGGACCAAATATTCACTAACTGCCTTTTTAGATGATTTCAAGTCAACTGTTGATTAGGACAGGATTGCTACCCTCATACTATTGGACCTGTTTTCTATTGGACCTGTTTTCTACATTTGATACAGTAAAGCTTCTACCTTCTTTCACAGATTGAACTACAGTGGCATTCAAAAGACTGAATTTCATTATATTTCTGCAGGGGATCTCACATGATCATTTCCTTCATTCACAATTTCACATCTTCTCCCTTTCCCTCTGAGGTAGGTGTTGCTCAAAGATCCACCATCAAAGGCCATCTTTTTGTATCATATGTCTAAGCCCTTCCCGGACATCATTAAATCCTTAAACTTCAAAAATTACATTTAAGCTGACAATATCTCAAACTGGAAATCTATGTACTTGCACATCTGCGCTCCAGGCTCCTGTTTACTCACAGTGGCCCACTGGATATCATCTAACCACATAAAGATCAATAATTTAAAAGCAGTGACCCTCACCGGCAGGAACTGGTGGCTCCATCTTCCCATTTGTTTATGGCCCTTTTATTTAGGCCAACTCTGATGTCCACAAATTGAAGAATATGGCAGTGATAAACAATTCTTATCTGCCTCCTTCCCCCAAATAAATCTGGTTAACAAACACCCTTTTTTATCCCGAGGAATCATCTGTGTTTATATACTCATCCTGATTTTCTCCACAGTATCTTACGAGCCTTCCTCTTTTTTTCTAAATGCATACAATGCTTAAAGCCAAGGAGAGCCTGTCTTTGGCCTTCACAGATTCTATTGCACAAGCAAAATGATTGCCAGAAAATTTCTACAACTAATCAGCAATGATCACATCACTTCCACCATTCAATATTTTTACTGGCTGCTAGAGGCATGACATATTTTCTTACAGACAATCTGCATCACATGGTAAACAACCTTTACAACAAAACTTTTACAACGCACTACCATTACGACGCAACTTTTACAACGCAAACCATTACAACGCATTGCGCTGGGGGGCGCTCTAGGATAGGGAATAGGTTTAATGTACTATCCAACACCTTCCCTACTATCCACGGGGACTGGAGTTGGAATAGTAAATTAAACTATTCACTATCCAGCGCCCCAAAGCACTATGCGTTGTAAAGGCATGCGTTGTAAAAACCACGTTGTAAAGGCATGCATGGTAAAAGCATGCGTTGTAACGTCATACATACATGACCGTCCATAGCGGCTTGCTGATCTTTCTACAGAGATATTCCATACCTAACTCCCAAAGTGAACCTACAGTCTTGAATAGATTAATTTTTAACTACCCCTGGGTTCAGAAAGCCCACATATGTGAAACGTCCATTGCGATACAGATAGGCTACCTGGCTGACAGATCTACACAAGTACACAGTGGATTTCACTGACATTTTCAGTTCATTCTTCTATCCATTACTGGGACGTATGCCCAGTTTCTCACTATCAGGTCACAGGGAGGGTACCCAGTGGAAGAGCAGAATCACCAGCAAATGCAATATTGCAGTGTTCATGGCACAGCCTCAACCCACTTGTGATATTCATCACGTGTCTTAGGTTCATTCAGTCAATGTTACATGAAGGGCAGATCAACATTGGTCTTGTCTGTAGACTCACCTCGAGTTATTTTTCACACAGGTCTCAGTCAGATGTGCTTTGACTTGTTCTTCATACCAGGGCAACACCTCTTCTTTACAAGTAGTCTTCCAACTTGTCCTCCAGGCAGGGGACAGCACAGGGCCTCTCCTCAGGGGGCAAATTCCTCCCTGCCTTTAATGGGACTTCATGGACTGGTGAAACCCTTCCTCTCCTTTAGTGATGTAAAATATCCATCTGAAATCAAGATAAATAACAAGGGCAGGCCCTGGAGGGGATGTAGTGAGGTTCTGATTGGAACAACAGGCCATTTAAGACCTGTGTTTCCTTTGCTAATTAAAATTCCAGCTAAACAGAGTAAAGATATATTTGTTCGCTATTAATCTGGATGTCTGTACTGAAGCGAGAGGCAACAACTAGTCAGCAATACGTAATACGTGGATTGGCAATTCGCATGCCAGCCACTCTGTAGTAATGCGCTTACTTATGTTGTCACAGTAAGGTTATTTTTACCATTGGTTACTGCAATGTTCCATTGCATGAGCTTGTGCTCTTGTTGATGTACACAGTCTTGGAGTGTTACGATTCAAAGCGGGTTCTAGGTTCTTGATATTGTACTGTCATTATTCTTACTGCTGCCCAGTGTGTGGGTGCTCAAAATGAGGACTTAAGAGATATACGAAAGAGTCCTTCTTTCATTACCAAAATTGGCTATGAGGTGACCTGGAGTTAGCACCCACATACACTGAAGTGGTGCATGGGAGAAGAGTGACTGCCAGTGGCGAGAGTCTTTCTGTGTCACTTTACGAATTTCTACGAAGAAATGCCACCAATGCTGTAAAGCCTCACTGAGTGAAGCATCTGTTCTGCTGTACAAGCTGTTTGTAGTGCTGTGCGTTTTACCACAATACACTGTGGGGCAGATTTACAAGCCCCTTGCGCTGCTTTTATGCCGCTGTTGTGTCACTTTTGTGACGCAGCGGCGGCGCAAAAGATGCGCCATGGTGCGGGGTATTTACAATGTGACGCATCTCCCAGATGCATCACGTTGTAAAGCCCTGCGCCAGAGGAGGCGTACCATCGCTGGGGGGGGCGGGGGGGGGGGGCGTTGCGGTGCAGGAACGCCTCCCAAAAGTTGCTGACAGAAATCTACAAGATTTCACTCAGTCACTTTTGGGCCCATGCTGCATCAAAACCCTGCGCCAGCTTGAAGCAGGCGTAAGGATTGACGCAGCATTGTGCACATAGGGCCCCCCTGATAATTGCAGGAGCTGCGTCGCGCTTATGACGCAACTCCAGCAATGCGCCGCTTTTACGGCACAGATGCGTGATGCATCTGTGCCGTTTTTGCCCCATGGTGCGCCGCATTGTAAATGCGGTACAAAAGGGGTTGGTGATGGACGGAGCCTCTGAATCAATCAGACACTCACACCCAGTCAAGAGATCTGGGTTTAATCCATCACCGTTCTTTAGCCCACTCTGGCACCCCAGTTCAGACATGGCTATATGCAAATCAGTCTGACCCTGTGCCTCATGGGAACAGTGCAGTACGAACCGCCAAGTCATGTCTTCCCTGGACCGGAAACAAGTTTCCGAGGACCGGTTTCTGGCATTCCAGCCTTCTTCAGCCCGGCTTGCTTGAATCCAGTGGCAAAGTGAGCAAGGGACTCACGTCTGAGTATACCCTGCCACACTTATGGCGGCCCATATTGTTGCTTGCCTTGCAACATTGATCAAATTTATCAGCGAGCAGCTTATCGTAAATTTCATTGCACTTAAGAAGTGGCAGTATGCATAGCAGGAACTGCAGTAATCTTTAATTTAATTAAATCTGTTGTATAAGTGTTATACTTCAAGGGTTTTTCTTTTCACATTTTTGGAGTATTATTAGGCATTGTTTCAATTACAATGACTGCGACTATTGGCAATCCTCCACCTCTGTTTTATTCAGGACCCAATCAATCCAGCATGAAACGGGAAAAATCGCCTAGCCTCCTTAAAACGTATATGATAGCCATTAATGGAGATTCATTTGAGTCTGGGAGAAAGAAAGCCTAACTTTTAAATTGAATAGGTATGGAGGATGAGGAGATTTTTGAACATTTGGCACCGATACAACCCAGAACTGGTACTGAAGCAGAGGATTATGATTGCTTTACTGAAGCCTTGGACAGACTGAAGAAACGATTCAAGTAAGAACCAAATATTGTTTTAGAATGGTTTCATCTTTACACTAGACATCAGCAGCCTAATAATACTATAGATACGTATTTTTCTACATTAAGGTGCTTGGCTACAGATTGTGCTTTGGGAGAGGGTGTGGATACCTTCTGGAGCAACTAATTATTTGTTGTTCAAATAAAAAGATACAGGCACAATTACTGAAACATCACAAACCCTCTCTACAAGATTCTATTGATAAGCCAAAAGTGTGGAACTTTCAATTTCTTCTTTTAAAACTATTAATGTTGATACCTTGGCTTCTGATGTAGCTACTGTGTCATTAAAAGGTAATTTTAAAGCAAATTTCAATAGACAAAATAATGCATTTCCAGGAAGTACCAACGTATTGTGTAATAGATGTGGATCAAAAAATCATTCTTCACATCTTAAAATGTGTCCTGCAAGGAATAAGGAATGTTTCAAATGTGGAAAAATTGGAATTTTGGTAGTTTGTGCAAGTCAGCTAACAACAGAAGGGTACTGTTAGTAAAGGAAGAAACCAATGAAGTAGTGTCTGGAGAAGACATGGTATTAGGGATTGTAAAGAATGTTGAAGGGGACAAGTTTGGCTAGGGTTTCCGCTTATGGAATAGGCGAAGAGCCTTATACACCGACCGTTTGTGAGATTTGTAAATGCCTTCTGTGAATACCGAAAGTCCTAAAATTATGATTTTTCTCAATTTAGTAGTAGTAAAGTTAGGACTACTAACTTTACTACTACTAAATTGAGAAAAATCCTAATTTTAAGACTTTCGGTATTCATAGAAGGCGTTTAGGAGTCCTAAAGTTAGGAGTCCTAACTTTACTACTACTAAATTGAGAAAAATCCTAATTTTAAGGCTTTCTGTATTCACAGAAGGCATTTAAGAGTCCTAATGTTAGGAGTCCTAACTTCTGTGAATACCGAAATGAGTAAGTTCATTCTGTGAATACCAAAAGTAGTAAGTGCATTCTGTGAATGCGAAAAGTAGTAAGTTCGTTCTGTGAATACCAAAAGTAGTAAGTGCAATCGGTGAATACCAAAACAGTAGTAAGTTTAGGATTGAGTCTTAAGTTCATTCTGTGAATCGGGCCCATTATTAGTACAGTTAAATCTGCATAGTCATTAAAATATTGGCAACGTGTTCGTAACTTTGGAGAAGGATGCAAGTACGTTTAAATGGGTGCAAAAATCCATCCATAGCATATGCTCCCTAAGCAAAGGAGCAATAAATAGTAGTCAAGCTCGAGCACTTCCCAATGTGGGAACACCCCAAAACTACTAGAAATTACGATCATTAATATGCATTTTGAAATTCCCTGGCAATTGTTCATGTAACAATTAACTACCAAAACATTTTAAATTTACCAGACGTTGTTACCGAAAATTGTATATATACATTTCTGTATCAAAAAAGAACAATGCAATCGAACAATGCAGAAAGAACAACGAAATTGAAAGAAACCTATGCAGTGGAAAAGTTGTATATGTTTGCAGAAATATATCTACATCCGGTTCCTCGATGAGTATCAAACCTTTCCTAGGCCTAGGTATCCTACTAGTACTTGAATTAAGTGGCATTAGAATAGTTTAACAATTTGCTAATGCATTGACTATTTGCAACTGTTTGCCATTGTATATTGTAGGAGTTATAAAGAATGTAACTTGACATAGCAAGGTCCCCTATTATAGGCAGTAGTGACACAGAGGCCTGGATTTAAAGTATTGTCCTGCCCAGAGACCCAGCACAGTGCCACTCTTTTTCTGTAATCCTACTGATTCTCCCACATCCACAAATTCTTTTGTAGTACTAAATGCACTATTGCAAGATGAATGCCTCATTTGACATATGATGTCACATGTGGTATCATAATTTACAACGCTGATCTTGCCACTGATCATGTCATTTCTTTTCTTACTTGTAAGGTCACGAACGAGGCATTAGTTTGTAAAAGGTTTTTAGCACCCTTATTTTGGTGGTTTACGAATATTTCATGAAACTGCTCTAGTGAAGATAGTGAAAATAGTGTATATACTTCAAGTAGTCATTATGACCCTGTACTCACAGACTGTTTATAATAACCCACTAACAGAAACTGAGCATCTCACTCAAAAAAAGGCCACTGAATTGGAAGTGGAGCACCTATTATCTCCTTTATATTGTAGCGTATGAACATTTCTAAAGCGCACTGTAACCCTACGGGCATCCTAGCGCTGTTACACCTAAGTTACTGATTAGGGGGGCTGTGCCTTAAACTGGGGAGGTTATGCTCTGGGAAAGAGCCAAGTCTTGATTTTTTCCGGCACAGCATTAGATCCTGTATCTGTCTCCATTCAGGGGGAAGGCTATTCCAGAGGTGGGCCACTGCCACTCCAAACGCTCTCCCCCCCATAGTTACCCTCTTTATTTTGGGAATGATCAGCAGATTAGCTGATGAGGAGCAGAGGTTATGTATAGGGGTGAACCATCCAAACATCTTCTGTATAGGTTTGGGGCCCAATCCGTGTAGGGCCTTGAACACTAAAGGGACTTACACTGTACCCTTTGAGCCACCGAGAGCCAGTGGAAGTCTGCCGTAGCCTCAGTGGAAGACGACCGGCGTCGTTTTGCTGCGGCCGCCTGGATTCTCTGGAGTCTCTTCAGCAGATATTTTGGGGACTCCAGTAGCAGAGCATTACAGTAGTCCAGGCGACTCATGATGACACTTCTGACCACTGATGTTCTGGCCTGAGTGGGTGGTACTTGTAGCACCTTCCGTAGCTCTCTGATAAGATTGTAGCAGTTTCCCACTAGCTTATTGACGTGCGATTCTAGGTTCAGCTTATCGTTAAAGCTGACCCCCAGATTTCGTATAGTCCCCATGGGTATCAAAGGCACATCCGTTGGAAAAGGCCAGAAGTTGGTGGGAAGAGCAGGCGGCACTCTTCCCACTCCGCAGTGCAGAATCTCAGTCTTTTCATTATTAAATTGCAGGGAGTTGTCTCTCAACCAGATTCCCATTTTCCGCATGTAGGACTGAGAATTCTCCAAGGCACCATCATGGTCCCCTTCCAACAACAGAACGAGCTGGGTGTCATCAGCGTAGTTTGCTAACCTAATGTTAAAAGACTTGATAATGCCTATCAGTGACTGCATATATGCATTGAAAAGGATAGGGTTGACTGAGGACCCCTGAGGTACATCGTGATTGATGTCAATGAAGTCTGATTGAAAGGGAGGTAGGGCCACTGCCTGCTGTCTATTGGTCGGATATGACTTGACCCATTTCAAGGCCACCCCCACCCACCCCCATTTCTTCCAGCCTGGCAAGTAGGATCATATGATTCACCGTATTGAAAGGGACGGATCAGTAGAGCAAAATCAGAATGGCCGATTGTCCCCTGTCCGCACGCATTCGGAGATCGTCCAGGGCGGTAATCAGAGCAGTTTCCGTCTCAATGGCCTGGGCGGAATCTAAATTGCTTGTCCTCTAGTTGGTTATTGGCCTCCAGGAATTGGGACAGTGACCTGCTAACCAGGCGCTCCACTATCTTTACTGGGTATGGGAGTACTGAGATGGGCCTGTAATTTATTAGGCATTTAGGGTCTGCTGTTGTTTTTTACAGAAGGGGAGTTACTATTGCCTGTTTCCAGCAAGGTGGAACTAGCCCACTGCTTAAGGACTGGTCACACAGCGGTCGAAGAACTGGAAATAGTTCTGAGCCAAGTTCCCTTCAGATTTTATGAGGGATGGGGTCCAGGGGTGAGCCAGATGTAAGTCCTAAAGCTATTTTTGTGAATTCTTCCTTTGAGGGTAGTTGGAAGTGATCCATCTTTGATGATAACACCTCTCTGTCCCTAACTTCAATGGCCTTTGGTATTTGTCTGTCTCCCTGTTTTATAGTGCTGGGTGTGTCCTCTGTCTTCATCCCTTCGATAATCTTGCTTATCTTCTCCTGGAAGAAGGAAGCTATCACATAGTTCCTGTGTGTGTGCGATCTTATTTTTTACACAGTCAGGGTTGACCATGTTTTTTTACTATTCCGAAGATGCTTTTAGTACTATTGGTTAACTTTGAAATTAATTCAGAGTAGTATTCTGCTTTGGTCTTGATAACAGCTTTTTTATACATGGTCATTTTCTCCTTCCAAATAGCTTTTTTGTTGTTATTGTAGTTATTGTTGTTGTTATATGTGGTTTTGTAACGCGCTCCGATAGTCAAGACTGTCCTGTCAAGTCAAGACTGTCCTCTCCGTAATGCTTCCTCTATTGCCTCTCAGCATGTTTACATGCCAACTTAAGGATTCTTAAATTTTCTTTGCACCAAGGGGCAGATGGTTTTACAACCATCCTAATATTCTTGAGAGGAGCAATCTGATCTTGCTTTTTGTTTATACATCCACAGAGGGCTGTGTAGTTCTCATCCACATGTTTGCTTGAATCAAAGGAGCTCTCTGCCTGAAAGACGGGGATTAGTTAGCTCTCTTTACTAGTCCCTTCCAGTCCCTACCCGGAAAAATTCTTTCCCTTTTGGGAGAGGATTTTTTCAGCCTGGGGTGTATCCCTCCAAATTGCACTATGTGGTGGTCTGACTATCCCACCGGAATTTTTTTACCCATTGTGATCCATTCTTACCCCACGAATACCAGGTCCAACATATGCCCTCCATTGTGGGTAGGTTCAGTAATCCATTGTGACAGGTTCAAATTAGCACAAGATTGGAGGATATTATTGTAGCCTGCATACATTTTCCCATTATTCCAGAGATTAAAGTCTCCTAGGATCATTAGACGTGAATGGGTAAGTGCTTTATTATTGAATACATCAATCAGTCTATGTTGAAATTGTTCGCTGACTATACCTGGAGGTCTATAACAGACCATGCCTGTTAGTACATGGCCTGTATCTTCTTTTATAGAGAAGCCTAGCATTTCTATGCCCTCCACCTCATCGATATCCATGGGTGTGATATCCCAGAGTTCCTCCACCTCCACCTCTACCACTAGTTCTTGGTTCGTAAAAGGCTTTGTATCCTACAGGACAAGTCAGACCCAGCTCCAGATCTGAGCCTGCTACCGTCCATGCCCTTGTTAAAAACAGTACATCTATATTTTGTGTCTTTAGTAAAATTTGCGTTTCAGTAGAGTGCCTTGGCAATGATCTCACATTTAGGAGGCCACAGTTCAACACATCCTTCTTTAGAAAGTCCGAGGACGGTCCAGCTGTTTCCTCCAGTGTGTAAGAAACTGGGTTATTAGTTGAAGCCCTACTCACATAATAAACACAATTCATGTCTGGATGAACCACAAAAATCACTAAATAAATCTGTGCTTAAATCTCTGGTAGCTTGGTGCAAAAACAGTCAGGCTTACTTAACTTAGAGGCAATTTGTAAAGTATTTCTGCAGCACTCATACAGTAATAAAGAGAATACATAACTCCAAAACAATGTTCAACGGATAGAGTTAATTTTATTACATAAAATGACACCAAAGTGACAAAAATCCAATCAGTACACCCAAGGTTCTAATTTTCCTAAGATTTAATTGAAAATGGTGGGAAAAAGCACAAAGCGCCTCACACAATGATCTGGTCATGCTGGACCAGGGTAAAGCCATAAGTTCAGGCCGACCACAATGAAGGACCAGCCCGATACAAGCACCAGGTTCATGCAGCTGAAGAGCTGCCGTTTGTTTTGGCAGGGGCTGTGAGGAAGGGAGAGGAGCAGGTCAGGTGTCATGGTCAGTCCCTGTTTTGGCTTGAACCACAAGTTGTTGCTACAGCTTTGCATTGGTGATCATTGCAGGTTGCGGCCCTGAAATGAAGGTCTCGCTGGACCTTCATGTTGGCGTTCATTGCAGACAGTTGCTGTAGATGTGAAGTGCAGGTACCGCTGGAGTTTTGCATTGGCAGCCATTGTTGGTGGTTGCTTTCAGCGTGTTGGTGCAAGTCCCACTGGAGCTTCACGTTGGTGGTTGTCACTGACATTTTCTTTAGGTACATAGAGGCCACATTACAGTCTCAAGGAGCCCAAAACATCTGTAGCTTCAGCTTGAGTTCATAAGGGGCACACACTGATGCCAGCCAAGGGTCTAGGACCTGAGTGGCACCTCTTGGGGTTTATGACTCACTCCAGAAGAGGCCGGCAGCAGGATTCCAGCAGGTCGAGGCAGACACATTTGCTGCCGGTCAATTGAGCAGTTGTGTAGAGGCCTCTGGCAGCTTATTGTGTCCCTGTAGGTCATACAGGAGTTCAACCAACTGGCCCTTGGAGTCACTTCAGGGAGTCCTGGGTTTAAGGCAAGCAGGCCCCATCTTCCTTCTTCAGTGTAGTCCTTCTTCTGAATATTCCACAGGCCCAGGAGTGTTCAGATGAGAGTTTCCAATGGTGCAACTTTTATCCCTGTGCTAGCCTGTGGGTAGGGGATTCTCCTTTTGTCTAACTTTCCTCCTTTTTGTGGGTGTGACTCCAAACTGTCTAGGGTAACCAAGGGCAGGCAGGAATAGGTCTGAGCTGCATTTGTCAGTGGCAAGGCGGGCAGCCCATAAACGTCTAGAAGGGAGTGGGCATGCCCTGAGGCTACCCTTTCATGGCCAAAGAGGGGTGAATATAACCCATCAGGACATCATGCTCAGAAGAGCAATACCGTGCCCCACACCCAAGGCCAATTTGTTCCCATGTCTGGAAGAACGCACAAAATTCCACAGGAGAGCCAGTCACAGTCAAGTGACCCTGGAAACTGGCAGAAAGGTACATTTGGTTTTGGCAGAAAAATGGCAGCTTTCTAAAAGTGGCATACTCAGGAAAGCAACTTTGTTTTGTTATGTTATAACTGTTTGTATAGCGCACAACTCATACCGATAGGGACATCTCAGTGCTTGGTTGACAGATAGCTGACATGGAGGTAGTATTTTAAAATAATCAGTTCTTAAATTGTTTCCTGAATTCTGTAAAGCTAGGGCACGTGCGTATGATCAGTGGTAGTTTTTGCAGTGGAGCGGGCTCAGGTGAGAAAAGGCACGGCCTCCCATATTTTAACCGTATGATTCCGGCAGAGGCGTGGAAAGGATTGGTTACTGGATTTCAAGTTCCTTCTAGGAATATAAAGAGCAAGCCTGCTTTGCAGGTATTTAGGGCCAGAGCCTGATAGAGATTTGTAAGTTATACACAGCAGTTTGAACAGGGTTCTCTTGTGAATAGAGAGCCAATGTAAGGCCCTGACCGTGGGTGCTGATGGAGTCTTTGGTGGAAGGTTGTTAACCATACGTATCGCTGTGTTTTGGACGACATGCAGATGGGTCCGAAAGGATTCATCGGAGGCAAGGAATAAGGCATTCCCATAGTCTAGCGTGGTAATGACCAGCATCTGGGTGAGTGTTTTATGTGAGTTTAATGAGAGAAATTTAAAGACCTTTGTTAAGAAGTCTAATGGTGTCAAAGCAGGTGCCACATGTGGAGGATATATGGTCTTGCATTAAAAGTTAATTGACAATGAGAATGTCTAGATTTCTAGCGATTCTACTGGGCAAAGTAGTGGAGCCCAGTTCTGCCTGCCACCAGCCTCAGTCCGGAGACCTTGGGCCTTGCCGAACATGAGAATTTCAGTTCTGCTCTTATTGAGTTGGAGGCAGTTATATGACTTCCAGGAGGCACCCCCCTCATTAAGGTAGAGAATCTATATTTGACATTCTCGATACCCTGCCTGAAAGAGACGACCAATTGGGTGCCATCTGCATATGAGACTGTCTTGAATGCAAAGGATTTAATCAGTCAGTCCAAAGATGATACGCATACATTGAAGTGAGGACTCAGGAAAGAGCCTTGGGGAACCTCTTTGTTCAGGAGAAGAGCCCTGGAGTGGTGCAGTCCCATAGAGACAGTTTGGACTCAGGCTTTAAGGAGGTCTCTCAACCAGTTAAGGGCTGAACCTCTCATACCTATCTGCTGCAGATGGTGATAGATCAAGCAGCACCAGTATAGCTGGTTGACCGTTGTCAAATGACAGTCTAATGGTGTCTATTACTGGAAGCAGAGCACTCTCTGTGCTATGGGATGGTCTAAAATCTGAATGAGTAATGTCCAACAGGTTGTTCTGTGCAAGGTAGGCCATAAGCTGTTTGTTAAAATGGGCCTCTAATATCTTTCCTATCAGAGGGAGGAGAGATATGAGGTGTAGTTGTTGGGGTCTTCGGCTGTGGGTGTTTTCAAGATGGGAATTAAGTGGGTTGCTTTCCATTACCTCGGAACCATGGCTAGGGTCAAAGATTGGTTGCATAGTTCAGTGATGGCTGTGGCAAGATGGGGGAGAGAAGTGAGGGAAGGGATCAGCAGGAGAACCAGATTTTGCTATGACTAGTGAGTTGATCACTTGGGTCAGTTGTTAAATTTGGTTTCGAAATGAATTGCCAGGTTAGCTCACAAGACTTCCGATGCTGGAGGGGGGGGGGAGGCGGAGGGGGGGCGGGGGAGAGGAGAGGGTGCGGGAGAACAGGCCTGTGGTTGGGAGAAGGATTTTACAATTTAAAAGAAAATTCCTTGGAGGAGTTACCGGCCAGGTCGATTTTAAGAACAATATATTGTTTGCAAGCAGTCTTTATTTTAGCATGGTTAGAGCGAAGTGCATCTTTAAATCCGGCTTTACCGTTAAAGAGGATTAAATTTGTTTTAAACTGTGGGGCATATTACCAAGCAATAGCGATAATTATCGCTATTGCTTGGTTAGAGACAAAAATTTACCGCTGAGCTGCGGCGACTTTTACCGCAAATAAACCTGGGTATTACCAAGGTTTATTGCAAATGCTATAAAAATCGCCGCAAAGCATGAATATCGCTGAAAAGTCAGCGATATTCATGCATTACCGAGCTAATGCTCTTAGCCATGTTATCCACCTCCCATTGGATAACATGGCTACGAACTGCTCAGGGCAGGTGTTAGCTTTTGGAGATATTCGCGCTTAGCGCGAATATCTCCAAAAGTTGGTAATAGGAGATAGCGATGTTAGCGACTGTTTTCAGTCGCTAACATCTTGGCACGCCCACTTTACATGTCATTAGTGATAAATATCACTGACGTGCAAAGTGGGGCCCAATATTGGTCGCTATCTCCTACTAGCTGTCGCTAACTGGTGTTAGCGACAGCTAGGTAATAGGGAGATAATTTTATTTCCGCTTTCTTGGCTTTTAAAGCCAAAAAAGCGGAGATAAACCCCCTTGATAATATGCCCCTGTGTTTGTTCGTTTAACAGAACATGAATTAGCACAATCCCAATTGTCTCAAGTTTAAACAGCATTATTCCATTCTGCAGGCCCTTTATTATCACATATTTCTTCGCTGGGCCCCCGTGTTCATTACATAGACAGGAAAACCTACTATTTCCCAAGTTACTTCTCAGTAATCTCTGTCACCCCTTCCTCTTTTCAGGCCAATTTAGCCTGGGGTCAATGCCATAGACCTTACTCAGTTCATTTAGGTTTACCTAATCCAGTACTTTGTATGTTCTCCAACCTCCCCAGACTTTAATATATTTATTTGGGCATTCTGTTCCCTCATACACTGCCACTTCACCCTCCATACATGCAGTCATTCAAGTCATCCACATGTGTAATGAAAGCGCCATTGTATTCGTCCATATCTTGGTGATGTCTCGCTTCGCCACAATGAATCCCTGCATGCAAAATAAGAGCTGGTACCTGGGAAGTCTACTTCACATAGGATTCCAAGGATTATGAATTGTGGTGTGTCAGGATTGGGAGACCTGTGGGCCGGGGATCATTCTTTGCTATTTCTGACCATTACCTTCTATAGTTGGGCATTCCCAAATCAGATGAAAGAAAGACCCCTATTTCTCCTAACATTTCAAATACTTAGCTGATTGGGCACGCCCCATTTGATATAGTCTACTTTTGATATAATAGTCTATGTGGAGTATCTTTAGCTGGATGAGTCTAAATGTGACTTTTATGGCCACCTTGCGGGGTCTATCAAGGCCACTTCCCAGTTGACATCCTCCAATTTTCCCAGATCTCCTTCCCATATTTCCCTATGTTTCTGGAGATTATCCCACCTGTTGTTATTCAGGGTACAGTATATGAGGGAGATCCCTTGCTTGGGAGTATATACAGTAGGACTCTGCCTCCAGTGGACTATTGTCAGGCAAGTCTGTTCAGTTTATCTGTTCTGCCTCCAAGGAATGTTTCAGTTTGATATATATGTACTTTTGGGTGGGTGCCAAATCGAATTGCATTTGTACATTTTCAAAAGTTTTGATGTCTCCCTCTTGTTTCATATCTCCTAGCATGGAGATTCCTATGAGGTCCTATTGTCGAAAACCCTCCAGCTTCTTTATTGCCCTCAGCTGGCTCCCTATCCAGAGATGACAGCTAACCCCTCCATCTCATATACCTCACTGCCTCCTCCCAAGCTGATAGTACACCCAGAATGGAGTCAGTAGTCCTCTTCTACAAGTTTAAATAGGATTTAAAATTTCAATTCATTTGAGTGGAAGAAGCATTTCTCTATCTGTTACCAAACGTATCACTTATTACATGCAGTAAGGTAACTAGGTGTTCACCTATGGGAAAGCTAGCTTTACAGCAGTGACCTTAGGAATTTATCCCTGTAAGGACATGTAAAACTTAAGTACACATTTCCTTCTTTGTAAATACAATGCATCCTGCCCTATGAAACCTCAGGGCCTACCTTAGGAGTGACTTATAATTATCAAATAAAGGTTTAAGTCTGGCAAAAGATTTTTTTTGCCAGGTCAAAACAACAGTTTAAAATCGTACACAGATGCATTGGCAGACATAACACATATTTTTCAGTGCAACATTAGTGGGTGGCACAATGAGTACTGCAGCCTACAAGTAGACTTTGGTTTACAGGACCTGGATACATGTAGAACCATATACTAGGGACTTACAAATGAGTTAAATGTACCAATCAGATGCAGGGCATGTTTGCCATGTTTTAAAGGGAGAGCACAAGCACTTAACCATTAGTTAGCAGGCCAAAAGTGCAGTGTCCTAAAAGCCAACAAAAACTTGTTCAGCAAAGAAACGCAAATATTCTGGGATGACCTTGCAGAGAGGGCCATGCTTATGAATTCATGATATTTATACCAAGGTGCTAAAAGCTTCCCCAACTCATAAACAATTGAAGAGATCAGTGTTCATTTGTTCCCTTCTATAATCATCTCCATGTTGATTGTGAGCATCCATAATATTTTGCATCAATAACTGTAGGCCATAGATAATCAATAAAATGACAAAAGTGTGAGATTAACATGAAATCCTAGCCCTTCCTTTGGCACCAGGATTAAGCATGGGCGGAAAATCCGTTCCGCTCGCGGATTTTGCGGATTTTGGGTAAATTCGCAATCCGCGAACGCTCGCAAATTTACCGAAAATCTGCAAATTCGCATGCAGCAGATTTTTTTTTTTTGGTGATACAATTTTGCGGCATGCGGCGTTCACTTACCCTCATTCAGCGTTTGCCGAGTTGTTTTTCTCAATATTTTGCGAGTGCTGCGCCATTTTGGATCTTGCTGCGGGATCCCGCGGGAGTTTGGTGACGCATCGCGAGTGTTTGCAATTGCGAACATGTAGGTGCGGCGGGCAGCAACAATCTCGCACTCGCGAAATTGGGACAACAGGGGATTTGATTCCGGTGCAGCGACTGTATATAAAGGGTGTCTCAAAGAGCAAAGCCCCGTCCTGAAGTATGTGAATTAAAAAGCTGTCATCGAGTGTAGACCAATCGCTTTTGTGGATGCAACTGAGGATTCCAGCCACTGGGCAACAGAGTTCAGTTGCTAGTTGCAACAATTCTATGACCCTGTTCTGACCCTCACCGCAGGCTCATAGAATAGCTACAAGTAGGCAACAAAGGTCCTAGAAAAAAAATTGCACTGCAACAGAAAGCAAATTACAGATAAGGAAGCAGGTGCCAGACTGGAATTTTAAAACAGTGACACATTAATAAATCAACCCCAAATTAATTCATGTCAGTTGAAGCAGGGCAGGTGTGCTTGCTTTCCCCCCCCATAATCTACAGTGATGATGAACCAGAGGGTGGCATTGATGTACCAGAGGGTGGCATGGGTGAAACAGAGGGTGGCAGTGGTGAAACAGAGGGTGCTGGGAACCTGTGATGATGAACCAGACGTAGAAACAACATAGTCGCGACCGTTGCGAGCAGACAAGTAAGTTCGCAATTGCGAACTGGTACAAAACCCTTGCGAACTGGCAGAAACCCTTGCGAACACATAAAAAAAATCAGCAAATTCGCGAGAATTTGCTGATTTTGCGGATTGCGAGTTCGCAAATACGCAAATTCGCGAACGCCAGATTCGCAAAATTCGCCCATGCTTACTCAGAATCCAAGAATCCTATTTTAATTGGGGCATTAAAGCTTGAGGAAGTTACTGTTTACACATAGCTGATAAGCCAAATCATCAGTATGACAAGAGACACCATAAATGGCTCGTATTATTAAAAAAAAACACATATGTAAATGTCATAGCTTGGCACCATATTAACCGACTAGGTAATCAAACTACGGTTGAAATCCTTAGCCCATTGGCTAAAAATATATGGACTAGTTTCCACCATCAATCAGATGAGTAACTTTGAGAGACAACTCCATAATAGTTCCCTTCTTCTTCTATAGCAGTTTTTTTAGAGCGCACTTGAATTTGATATTTGGGATAAAGTACCTCCTGCTGTACATACTGTATGATTAATGCAATTCATCGATGAATTCTGTGACCATATAGAGGAACAACGCCGAAAGCTGAGTTCTTTGTAAGGTCATGTAATTCCAGTGTTACTTGTAATAACCTATAAAGTACTTAGGGGGGCACATTATTCCTCATAATGCATTGTCAGACACACCACAAACCATTTAAATCCTTGGTGTCTTGCTCTTTCATTTGAAAGAGACAGTGGGCCCATGCATCAAGGTAGGCAATCGCGATTACATAATTAGAATTATTGAGGAACCGCAATTATGGAATCACAATTGCCTATGCATGTAGGTTTCGCTACAATATTAGCGATTCCTACTTATTCCTTAATTGTGAATAGCAAATTGCCATTCACAATTAAGGAATAGCTTCCCATTCATTCCTATGGGCCTTGAGGCCCATAGGAATGAATAGGAGTTGCATGCGCAATTTGGGAGTACCAAATAGGTACTCGCAAATTGCACATGCAATTTCAAGGGTGCAAGGGGCCTAAAAGGCCACCCTGATGCACCCCGAAATTGGCATGTGTGCACATGTGGCGCACACTTATGCCCTAAGGGCATAAGTATGTGCCAGATGGCACTTTGAAATATGCACTTTTGTGCATTTTTCAAGGTTTTTGCAAATTACCAGCAACTTGCAGTTGATGGTAATTTGCGTTTCCTAAATGCGATGCTTGTTACATTCCAACTAGGGAATCACAATTAGCAATTCCCTATATGAATTTGCAATTTAGGTAATCGCCTAAATTGCGAATTTACAATTGGGTTGATGCATCCCAAATGCAAAAACACCCGTCACAAAGGGGCTGATTCTGCGAATCGGCCTGTTTGCGATAAGTATTTTCGTTGAGGCATGTGCCCCTGTATGTTTACAGACATGAAGAGTAAAACGTGAAGAGTAAAAGCAGCATTTGTAGTGCAAAATTAATCACACCAAAGAACGCTTAGAAATTTTTAAAAAATCTGTTTTAGTCAGAATAGAAAATACTGTACTGGAGAATCTATAAAAACCTAAAGTGACTCTATCTCTCCTTTAACTGTCTATAGCATTGAAAAATAAACATGTTGCCATAAAATAACTCCTTTCTGTTGATTACTGTTCATTTTAGAAAAACTAATCTGAAGAATGAAATATTTCTTCTCCTTTTTCTTCTTTAAACTGTAGCTGTGTTTTATCTGTCTTTACTTTTAATACTTGCTCTGGTAGCAGGCATTGTGATGCCACAAAGCAACTGTAGTAACTCATTACATGTGACCACCCACACCCTTTCTTTATTACAGGCGACTAGCGACATCACACCTCGACTAAAATAACCAAGTCAGAGACAGCCTTTAATATAGAGATTTCATGCTCCCATGTATTATACTAACTATTAAATCATGCTGAATGGTCTAAAATTAGTACCAATTGGGGCTGGCTCTAATCAGTAAGGCTGAGCCTGATATATTAAACAACAGAAGAGAAGTGCCAATACTGATACTCAATTTCAAAACAAAAGTTAATAACCAATGTAAAGACCACAGGTAAATACTTGTATGTGCTAATAAATAGCTGTTTATTCTGAAATATTTTGATTATACACAATTTATAGATTAATGCTGCAGTTCAAAACGATATTGTATGACAACAATGAAAATCAGGACACAAAGGTGTAATAAAACCTCATGCATACCATCACTCATAACTCTTCAAACATATCACAATCAAACAGCTTACATTCAAACATTCAAACTAGGTACCCTACACAATCTGGAGGGGCAATACACCAGTTGGTGAAGTACTAGGTCTGCTACAAAAAATAAAGAGCATTCCCTAATGTTCTAAGCAATACACTATAAACAATTCAGTTGAATCATAAGATTTTGAGCGTGATGATCAAAATTCAAGTGTAAAGACTCAAGTCAAGATGCAAAACAATTAAGCACCAAGACGCAACCAGCAGACCACACGGTCTACGCGTTTCAAATCCCTATTGCTCTCAGGATTCTCTTTTAGGGCCAATCAGCTCTCTAAAAGGAAACAGAAAAGCACATATGTCTAGTGTCTAAAAACCAAGAAAACCTACGAGCGTTGCTACACCTAGGCAAAACTCCAGCTTACCAGTCTATCCTTAGCCAACAGGTCGTGTTCACAGAGGTAGACTCCTGGAAAAGTTAGGAGGGGGAAAAAAGGAAAGAGAAAGAGGGGATTTATCAGCAATGCATCCTTTCAATATCCTGGTATCCAAACATAAAAAGGTGGATGGACACCATGACAGGTGGCTTACCTCAGGGTGAGTGCACCGTGTCCTCAGCTTGCTGGTATCATGTCCTCAGCTCGCTGGAGTGGAGGGTAAATGGGGGGACCTAATGCAAGAAACGAACTGTCATTGGCCTGATTTCTTACAAACAATGTGGAAAATTCCAGCAAGGTGCGCCAAGGGCTTTGAAATTGCCCGAAGAGTGTGAGCACGGCGTAGTCTTACCGGTCAGTTCTGACCTGTTCGCATGCTCCAAAATGTTCCTGCCACAGACGTGGTTTTGTCCTGTAAACGTAGCTCCTGTGCCAGCTTCCTTCACATTGCCTTCCCACCCTATTTGACAAAAGCGTCCCCCATTCGACTGTTCTCTCCCAGTCCCATACCCATGTGTGCCACATTGCACCGTTTCTTAAACTTGCCTAGAGCTTGCACACCAGCCTGCACTCTCTTCCATGCAAAATGAGTGTCTCCGCCCGTGCCAACACTGTATTGTACTACATGTCCCAACATTCCTTTTTTTATATAGGACACTGAGGCTCCGCTTTATTTAACCCCTTCCCTGCGGCGGCTGTTCCACCGCAGTGCTAAGGGGGCGGGGCGGCCGCGCGGCGGCCACATGCTGGTGATGGAAACGCTTAGTCATCAGCCGCGGTTGGGCTGTGCTCATGACGGAGCGGTTCCGTCATGGCCCCGCCCGCTCAATAGAACGCCCAGCGCAGGCACGGAATTCGCGCCGCGCAGACGGGGCGGCAGGGCCATGACGGAACCACTCCGCCATCAGCACAGCGCCACCGCAGCTGATGACGGAGCGGTTCCGTCATCAGCATACAAATGGTTAATAAATTGCTTTCATTGTCATCGGATTAATTTGTATAACCAAATGGCATGTTTATTTCCGAGGCCATTGCGGACTACATCAGCTTGTTTCTCCTATTTTTGTTCCAATTGTCGGTTAGACCTCCCCTGCGACGCCGTCCGGACTACATTACCCAGAACTAGCTGGGCCTGCGCATGCGCAGTGTGTGCAGTGCTCCCGGTGCTGATTTACTCGAGGATGTGGCTGCTTCTCCGGTGTTGACATCGGTAAGTTTTTGTTTACCTCACAGGCCCGAACCTTCCTATATGATTGATGAGGTAATTTTGCCTAGACATACGCTCCTGAGACCACGCTAAATGGTGGTGAATTTGTCTTTCTTGTTCAATATGGCGAAAATGTTATTCTTAAAAATTTACAATAATTTAGGCAACCGAGGTTCGATATAAAATTTCATTAAACAGAGAGGTTTTACTATTGTGTTAACATACATAAAAAATACTGGTATTTTCATTTGTCAATTTATTTAATTATTATATTTTGCTTTAATATTTAATGTAGTATTGATTATTCTCACATGTACACATGTTGCATGTGTCTGATTTTGTTACTTTTAATGTTAATGTAATATTACTGCATTCAGATTTGATTGAATTATTGACTTTTAAATAAAGACAAAGATTAATTAATAATTTAATAGCTGCACCACTCACATGTTAAACCCCTATATACATTTGAAATATGTCTGGCAAATGTACTTTTTGACTGACTTAACGCTGTGATGAAATAGATCATTTTCAACAGTTGTCTATGCTCCATAATGTAATTTAATCGCTTGACTTAGGGCCTGATTATGAGTTTGGAGGACAGGGTCATTTTGTCACAAACATGACAGATAACCCGTCCGAAAAATTACAATTCCATTATATCCAATGGAAATTGTAATACGGGCGGCGGACGGGTTATCCGTCACTTTTGTGTCAGAGTATCCCATCCACCAAACTCATGATCAGGCCCTTAACCGCCTATACAAATCAATTTCCCACACACCTTCTCTTCTAATTCTTCAAGCCCTGTACAAGATGACAAGCAAATGCACATATTCCACCAAATTACTGATTTCTACTGCAAATGTTATCACTATGTCTCCTTACACTACCCAAAATTACTGATTTCTACTGACAGCATGCTTATTATGACTTCCTAAACTCCTTGCTATTACATGAGTTGGAATCTAATTGTCAGGATTTTTATCCTTCTGTCTGCAATCTTCCTATGGTCTTTAGCCACGCTCCTTCTAGTCTTCAGCCGCGCTCCTTCTAGTCTTCAGCCGCATATCTTTTAATGTTAATCTGAGTCTATCCTTCATTCTCATCTTTTCTAGAACTGGTCCGAACCAAACTTTACTCAGCTCTAAAACCCCAAAGAAATGCAGCATTTTTCATATCCAAGGCACTCTCTCTCAAACACCACTATGAATTGTATCCTGCGGGATTACTTATCAGCAGGTGCTGACTATAATGGAAGCACCAACTGTCTTGCCCTCTCCAATGCTCACATAACTGGCATCAGGCCATCCTGGGTAAATGTATTCTCTTGATTTAATTGTTCTGAAACATTGAGGACTGAATAACAGTGGCAACAAGCCTATACAATGTTTTGCTCAAGTGCACCTGTAGCAACATGCCTGAAACAAAAGGATGCAGAGGACAATTACAAATGGAAACATTGCAGGTTATCGCTCGTTTCATCATAGAATATGGTATATGTGACTCAAATCAAATTTAGGGCCTGCTTTAGATTTTGGTGGACGGGTTACTCAATCACAGTGGTTACGGCTATCCCTTCTGCCGAAATATAAATCCCATAGGACATAATAGGATTTGTATTTTGGCGGATGGGATAACCGTTGTGATGGAGTAACCTGTCCCTCAAAAACGAAATCAGGCCCTTAGTTATTTTGTACAATTTATTAGTGGTCTGTATTAATACATTTGCAAACATTTCAGAACTCACAGTATTTGGAAATTTGAGGAATTGAGAAAAAAATAGAGGAAATTGGCGTGGTTGGGAAAAAAGACATAAGTCACCCGTTATGACTTGTGACTGATTAAAATGTGACCAACCCTAAACTTTGTAGACATTATACCTAGATCGTGTGCAGTTCCATGCCATTTGACCAATTTATCAATTGAAGAACTCAAAAGCCTAAACGTTCACAGAATACAATCTCCTTTAACCAGCTATTTCAGCTCAGTTTCATTTTCTGCGCATGTGTGCATTTCTTTGTTTACTTTTCTTGTGTTTTGCATATTATGGAATGTCACTGTGACCACTTCAGAGCCTTTCTGTTTTTTTTAGTTGTTCTGAACTGGGTCTGTAAATGTGTACAAAATAATTATTTCCGCACATTTTGTTCACACTTCCATGCTGCATGTCATTGACATTTCATTTTCCTCTCGACCATGCAGTACCTCCCTGCCGCTATCCTCCAGGGCTCAAAGAGGCATATAGTTAGATTAGAGTCTTCCTCTGAGTGCTGAGGCTCTAACTGAAAGCAGATGGCAAGTCTGGCTTTCAGAGAGATGCTCATTGATACTCGGCAGTGAAAGGACTCAATTCAGAACACGAACTTGGGTCGGGAGAAATCCAGTAGAATTAGCCACCAATATTTGGATTGATCCTCTGTCTACTGTCCTCAATGTCCACAAATAATATTTTTTCTTACACTAAGGAGTTAGGTCCTGGGGCATGAAGTCGGCTTGACCATCAATAAATTGCATAAACAAGTAATTGCCAACTTCACCTTACTTTTCACCTCACAATTGAGGAAAACAGACCAAAATTACTATATAGGCTGTTTGGTATATCTACTTGATACCTTTTACTTTTTATTTCATTATTTTCAAGTGTTTTTTGTTTGAAAAAGATGTAATTGTGTGTCTTTTTCAAACAAAAAAACACTTGAAAATAATGAAATAAAAAGTAAAAGGTATCAAGTAGATATACCAAACAGACTATATAGTAATTTTGGTCTGTTTTCCTCAATTGTGAGGTGAAAAGTAAGGTGAAGTTGGCAATTACTTGTTTACACAAATAATATTTTGGCATGGTTGGTTGATTGATTAAGCTAGGTGCAGGATGCTACATCTATGTGCAGCACTCAAAGTGGTTACTTCACAAAACAATTTGAAATCACACCAACTTTAGTAAATAGAAGTGTTTTCGTTGATTCTCAAGTATTTCTGACATAAGCATTCTTATTTTTTGCTTACCACAAGCTCTTCCTGTTTCTGATATGCATAATTAGAACTCTGAACGCGTATTACAGCCTAAAAGAGTGAGATTTTTCCCATTTCCATTTAACTTACATTTCATATTATAACCCTTGCCTACATTACACATGCCTATTAGTAGGACATTTCTCAATTTTACTTTTTTTGCTAGGCTAACTTTTTGTTATAAAAACTATTTTCCCTTTCCTCATGTCCCTTCCCCCAGCTACAATCGCCATGTGATTTCTCCCAGTTTGATAACGTTTCCAAAACGTATGTAAGCACTTAGGGCCAGATTCATCATAGTATTGTGTTGCCCTTGAGTCTTGCATGGTGTTGCAAGGCAACGCAATACTAAAGTCAGATTTACAAAGCAGTGCAAGGCCACTTTGTGTGTCCCTGCATTGTTTGGTGAATCTAGTGTACTGCAAGCAACTCAAGTCACTGCCTTGCATTACTTTGCCTGGGAAGGTGACCCTTGTGTCGAGCGTGGGTGTTTTTTCCCACAGATCCAGCCATGGATTTTGACTGGTAAACTTGGGAGTGTGTCAACAAGAAGAAATATATTTATTTCTCCTTGTTGTTTTCTCTATTAAGTGTGCTGCATCCTGCAGCACA
Organism: Lissotriton vulgaris; assembly: GCF_964263255.1. Classification (NCBI taxonomy): domain Eukaryota; kingdom Metazoa; phylum Chordata; class Amphibia; order Caudata; family Salamandridae; genus Lissotriton; species Lissotriton vulgaris. The sequence goes on along the minus strand of NC_141693.1, from coordinate 319,478,603 downwards.
CTCAGAAAGAGGAAAAAGCCTCAAAAGATTGTTTTTTTGTGGGAAGGTGACCAAAAACAATCCTGCCTTCAACGCAGGCACCTTTGCACCTTGATGCAAGGGTGCTTGAGTTGGCGCTAGACAGAGAGCAGGAATGCGCATCATATTGGTAAATATAGCGCATTCCTGCCATCTCCCTTTCACACAGTGCAGTGCAGCAAGTTGTTTTGCTATGTTGTGTTGCATGAAAGATGTATAAATCTGACAGCTTAGTGTATTTGCATATATTAGAACACATAGGCATGGCCATACATTATGCTTAAATCAAAATACAGAGAAAACAATTTACTAAATATGTGGGAAAACAGAATATTACAAAAGGCTGAGATGATAAAACTGCTTCATAGACAAAATCAGAATATAAAACAAAAAGGGCCTGATTGGGAGCTCGACGGTAAGGGAACCGCTGTCAAAGCGATGTTGGACCCCGCAGCCTAGTTGGCAGTCCGCCCTCCATTTTACGATGTTGGTGGTTTGCAGAATGAAAGACCGTTGGAGCACCACCGCCACCATCAGCCATTCACCGACTGCCTCGGTGGTGGCATGGGGAAAGCAGCTCTCAGAGAGCAGGACACACAACGGTTCTGCCGTCCGAATCACGAAGTGGCTTTCCCTTGAACCAACTGTGGCGGGGAGTCTTCTTGCTTTGAGTCAGCGGAATCTAAGCAAATAGGGTGCAAACTCACCCATTTACTTCTTTTTTTGTTCAGTCTTTGACATGGGAACCTTCATCGAGGCCCCCCTCGCAGCATCAACTTGACCATGAATAATATGACCCTGCCATTTCTCAAATCCAGGTAAGTCCTTTACTCCTTTTACTCCCATTGACTGGACTGGGCACATATGATCCAGACTCCAGCAATGGAAAAGTACTCACACAATATATTTTTCCACGTGTATTTTGCATATGTGTACATGTCACACACCTGCATTGACACATATGGAACTATATATTGTGAATTGCTGACTGCACCCTGCACAAATACCCTGCCATCAGGGACACCTTCACCAAGAAACCCCCATCTCATCTGGAACATCATAATCTGCTAGGCGGTATACCGCCAACACAGCAGTAACAGAGTGCAGTCAGATGGTGCCTGCTGCAACATCATAATATGGCAGACCAGAAGGCCTTCAGCGCGGCAAAGTTATCAAAAATCAGCGTGATTTCACTGTCAAGGAATTTCAAAGGTTGGTAGCTGCCAGACCAGCAGACTGTAACATCCTCATTTGATTCCAGATGCTTCAGGCCTCCAAAATAAGAATATTCCATTTCTAAAAGATATCCAGAACCCAGAAACTTCATTGCTGAGTAAACTAATTGGGCAAAATAAGTGGTCTAGAAGGTCTGGTAAGCACGCTTTAAAATTGTCCTTTCTTTTGGTGTGTAGCAAATGAAGTGCCTGCAGACCAGAGCTGAAAAAGGATTTCAAAAGGTATGCGAATGCATTGGCAGGTCTAGAATTCCTCACTTCTCTTATTAACACAGAGAACCCCCTGATTTCATTTCCTTGTACTGAATTTTTTGTACATTGGAAGTACCTGACTAAACTTGGATTCATCACGCACTATTTTGGAATGGCTATGTTCTGCTAATTTATGTGTTTTTCTTGTTTGTTGGACACTTATTTACATTTTTTATATTTAATTTCCCAGTAGTCAGCTCTGGGTAGAGAAGCCTCCCAGATTCACAAGAGCAGTTGGGCTACAGTTTTGGATTCTATTTGCCCACCCAAGTTTTACATCTAGATGTGACCCATATCACGAGTTAGCCACACCCCATGTGGATGGTATGGTATTTAATCATGGCCGCAGGGGACCCGTGCAGCGGAAGTGCTGCTGGTGTGCCAAAAGCAAGTTGTCTGTGTCTGTTGTTGCCCAGTGGCTGGAATCCTCAATTGCATCCACAAAAGCGATTGGTCTACACTCGATGACAGCTTTTTAATTTACATACTTCAGGACGGGGCATTGCTCTTTAACCCCTTCACTGCGGTGGGTATTCCGCCACAGTGCTAAGGGGGCGGGGCGGAAGAGCGGCGGGCGCATGCTGGTGACGGAACCGCTCCGTCACCAGCGTCGGTTGCGCTGTGCTTATGACGGAGCGGTTCCGTCATGGCCCCGCCCGCTCAATAGAACGCTAAGCGCAGGCGCGGAATTCGCGCCACGCAGGCCATGACGGAACCGCTCCGTCATCAGCACAGCGCCACTGCAGCTGAAGACGGAGCGGTTCCATCATCTGCACTTAAGGGGTTAAGACACCCTTTGTATACAGATGCTGCACTGGAATCAAATCCCCTGTTGTCCCAATTGCAGTTTTAATTTTGTCACCACTTCTGACAGTCTCTGGCCCTTCGTTTGTATCCTTTCCCAGTTAAGCTTATCGCTTATCTTATTATTGTACGATTCTTGCTCAAACTCAAAATTTAAATGATTTTACACTAGATCACAGTCTGCCTTCTCGTGTATATTGGAAACATGGTCTTGAAGTTTCTCATACCCAGATACTGCAAATAATATCCACTTTAATTCCTGTGTTAGCGTAAGTTAAACCAAATAAATCTGTGGAGGGGGCATAGCCATCAGCTTTAATGAAGCCTACTCCTATTGCACTGTGGAAACTGATATTTCACATGCTGAAGGGGCTATTTTCTTGCCGGCAATCTCTTCTACTTTTTCCCTTGTGGGATCTGTTTTTATCACCCCCGTCCTAAACTTGACTTTACCAAGTCTGTGCCTTGTTATCTTGAAGCTTACACCCTTAAGGTCTCTAACATTTGTAATGTAGAGAATTTCATATACATCTGTATGCCCACGCTAGGCCAGAAACTGTTAAGTTAATGAATTCTTTCAGAGCACTCAGTCTCTGGCGAGTGGTCAATGAACCTACTCATAACACGAGGCACAATCTTGATTCCATTTTGATTAATTCCCACCGTTTATCATCTCACACTCTGCTTCCCCTTAGATGGTCTGACCATAATGCACTACATATTATCTTGTAGGGAGCAGCTAATCCACTCTGAAGATCATCTCTAAGGACTCCTAGAGCTACTCCTGGGCTATAGTTAGTGAAGCCAAACCACACATGGGACTCACATGTATGAGATGGCCTCAGAGTAACAAAATAGAGAATGAGGTCACGACTTTTAACAAATGGATCATTCATGCCCTAGATACTATTGAACCTACGCAAGTCCATCATACCAAAGGAACTCATCCTATCTCACCTTGGTACACTGATAGATTGTGCCATGCCAAACTACAATGCAAACTGTTGGAACATAGGTGGTGCAGGACATATGATGATGCCTTCAAACATGAGCACCACAAAGTGATCATTCACAAGGCCATAAACTTTGGTATACTGTCTGATGACAAACTTACATTCTCCATTCAGATCGCTAGGTTTCAAGTACATGCTTCTCCCTTCTTACCAAGCAAACTACAATGTAAATAGCCGCATAATGAGGGTAGAGGCCATAGCAATTCGCACCCGACAATATAACATCTGAGAGATAGGTAACAGTGCAAAGAACCAAGGAGCACTTCCCTCTATACTCCCTAATAAGGAGCAAGGTTCTATACAAACATCAAATCAATAGGTTCAGCACTCAACAATGTATAATCAAAGCAAGTTCAAAGCAGTGAGCACATAAAAGGACTTCCGCATTCCAGTTGTTTTCTTTTTGTTCCAAGTGATTCTTTATAAAATTTTCATTAAAATTTAAAGGACCATAGCTGACGCGTTTCGTCTCAAAAGGAGACTTCTTCAGGGCTCATTAGAATCACAGTACGTTTTCAAGGCTGATAACCATTTAATCGGTCTAATGTTCAAAAAGGAATCTCATAGACTATTCGTTTGCATAATTACGGTGTGGTAACCGGAGGCGTGTACGTGAGTCTGTTTCAAAGTCAGAAAAAAAACTGATTGTACTTTTTTGAGTGCTGAACCTATTGCTTTGATGTTTATATAGGAACTTAAACTAAAATATAATATTATAATATTATACTACCAATGTTGAGAAAGCTTGTAAACTCTCTTTTCATCAATTTTCTATTGGTTGCATTGTATCAAAAGCTAAGGCCTCCATTCAAATCTATTCTCCTTCACAAAGTCTCTGAGATAAACTGCCCTCTTAATGCTTCAGAATGTCTGGAGCTGTATTACCTCTGGGGCACATTATCCCATTCTGTGTGGCGGCACATCCTTATATCAATGTACCAGGCTCAGACTGGGATAATGTACCCTATCCGCTTTTCAAAGTTCAGGTGAGAACTCACACCTGCACTCTGAATACTGCATTATCGAAAGATGGAACAACTGTTTGAAGCCACCAGTCTGCCTTTCACTTTTAGATACAGACCCAGCCTCAGTTTGAACTGGGACAGGAATTAACCACAAGTGGATGCAGTGAATGACTGCACTGGCCTGCAAGGGGAGGCCTGGAGTGTCCTGGAAATCCCCTTCCCACCTTCCTTGGTTTGCAATTGATTGGGCGCACTAACTGTGCACCACCTCCATGTGGCACACATCCCTGTACCTAGTGATAGCTTCTTTGCCATTTCTTCCTGCTCTGTAGCCCATAATGGTGTTCTGGCTCTAGGTGTTGGGAACTAGTGAGCCGGTGCTCTCTTACCTTTGCTGTTTTTCCCGTATGCCTGCCATGCGTGCTTGATTGTGCGGGGTTAAACGCAGTATAAAGATGTGTTGCTACCATTGAGCCGGTGCTTGGTTTCTTTCCCGATCCTGTGACCCAGAAGGTCGTTCCTGGTTATCCGGATCCCCTGGGAACTTCCAGTTGTCCCGCCTTGCCTGACTTCCTGTGGAGTGAATCCATAGCGAGGAACAACGATATTCCGGACTGAGAGATTTACGCTGGACATTTTGGAATCGCTGGGACTTTCGTTTGTGTTTTCCCGCAGAAGGGGAGGAGTTAAGGTAGAGCTGTATGCCCATTCCTCTGTTCCCTTTTTTGTATCGTAGTTCCGTTATTTGATTACTTGGTAACACACTTGCCGCTACGATATGGGATCATATGTGTGTCAGAATTGACAAGGTTAACACGGCTGCGTTCCTTGTATAGGTTCCTGTTTTTTGCCCTTTCCCAAGCTTGTCTGTTTCTAGGACAACGCTACTGGGTTATTTTAAGTCACATTGATATTATCGGGACTATGGTGGGTGCACCCAATTTTTGAAAGACTTGATATTTCCCCTTTTTTGTCGAGTTAGTAGCAGAGGTTTTTTTTGCAGTGTCTTTGGCTCCCTTTCCCCCCCCCCCTTCATTCTTTTTATGATTTGGAATAAGAAGAAGGTGTTTTTTCCTAGGGATGTCCTGTTATTTCATGTCTGGACATTGGATATGGTAATACCCTATGAGGATTTTTGCACTGTGAAGCTTACAACAGTAAGCTACGGACCTAAGCAGGACTATACCTCCAATCTCAGATAAGCAGTTGGAACCTGAGTAGGGGGTAAGATCTTTACTTGTGTTTGCTCAAGTGGTTAGGCCTAATCAAGTACGTATGGATATGGATGCTTTGAGCTAATTTCTCTTTCTTGTCACCTTTTGTAGGTAATTCTGGGGTCCACAAGTCCATGAGCGCTGGTCCAAAGATATCTGAATATTTGTTTTGTTTCCCCACCTTCTTCCATGGTTCTTGCCTGCCTTCACGGTGATTCTTGATAATTGGTGGCGACGGGTGCTAAGGTAGAGGACTGGGATTAATCTTCACTCCCGCAGTATCAGGTGGATAAGAACTGGGATACAGGACACTAGGTCCCCCAGTGCATTGTGCAAAGCCCTCAAGTTAAAGAGGAACTGCCCACAGAAACTTATTTTACTTCAGCATGATTTGAATTAGAAAAGGGGCAGAGCAAGAAACTCTAATACAAAAATGCCCCGGAAGCAGAACAATCTTGTGCACTCATCCCCTGTACCCCTGCATACTTTGTCAAAAAGGGGCCCCAGGGGAAATAGGACTCATCCCAATTGGAAAATAATTCAAGTGGCTTCTCCTTTCAGCAAGCATCCTATGCAAATCACACTGCACAATATACAAACCAATCCACATGAACAAACAAGATCCTCTTGAAAGCAAAATCTACAATTACATGTTAACTGTTTCCATTAGGAACCTGTAAATTCAAAAGACACTTTACAGTACCAGATGAAACTTGTCTCTCCTGCATCTCTGTGTTCCCTGTGGAGAGCCACACGGCATCTGCACAACTACTATGCACCCTGTAACACTCCTTGGGTCGGGCTGGCCCAGAGTAGATAAATGAAAGGGCTGGAGTCCGCTCGGGGTCTTCGGCCCATACCGAGTATATCTGTGAGGTGTGTGTGTATATGCCATCTCTGTTAGGCACTTCAGCACAAGAGGGGCAGGCCACAAAGGAACCTTACCCTCTACGCTGACGATGAGGCCGGTGCTCACCTGCACCTTGCAGGACCACATCTCTGCTGTCTTGAACAACAGATCGCGTGAGCCTCATCCCAGATGAGACTCTGCTGGCTGCCTCATCATCCCTAGGCACTAGGCCAGCGGTAGCCCGTCCGCCACTGCACCTCTGGCCCCTGCATCCCCCACGGCAACCTCAGGAGGCTCTGCTACCACACACTGATGCCCGGACACATCCTCCATCAGGTGAGAGCTCAGCTGCTGGCTAGGCTCTCCCCTGCATGTACTGCTGACATGCTGTGGTCGCAGCCCGCCCTATCTCACTCTGCCCGGCTCTCACCAGCTCCGGTGCTTCCTCAGCAGGCCCAACCCCCCCCCTTCCGCAGAGCGCACACCTACAGCAGAGGCCCCGGGTGGCCACATGGTACCGCGTAGCCGCACAATCAGAGCCCACCTCCCGGCGAGAGCGTGAGGAAGATCCCACCTCCAGGTGAGTGTGTGGCACCACGTCAAAATAATAAAGAAAAGAATAAGATATAAAGGAAATTTGGCACAGAACACTGCCTGAAAAAAAGGGAGGACTACTAATTCAGAGATCATCCTGGTGCAGAGGCCACAACAGCCCTCCACCACTTAAGACTGCAGGAGGTGCCAGGCAAGACACTACTTCCACCCAGGGAGGCACACAGAGTTGGTCATAGATGCAAGCCCAGTCAGCCTGGAGACGTCCTCCTACAGGAAAGTGCAAACAAGGACTGGCTATGTTTAGCGTATGTAAGCAGAGTACTATCAGAGACCGGATTGATAGGGAGGCTCTTGTCATCAAATGAGCCTGCAAGCATTTCCTCCTCTATCTCCATGGACATGAGTACAGGGTGATAACAGATCACAAGCCACTGATTCCCTTGTTCACTGGAACCACACGATTAGCACCCGCCCAGGATAGAAAGGTGGGCTGTGCAACTCCAGGCCTATCGGTTCGATGTTGTGTTTCTCCTGGGTGCCAGCAACCTAACCAATTCCCTGTTGTGCAACACAGTTGCAGCAGTCACACAGCAGCCCCACCCAGAAGAAGAGCACATGGAAGAATTTGTCAAGATGATCACCCAAGAGGCGTGCCCCAAAATGCTGATGCTGGAGGAGATTGGGGCAGCGACCAACCAAGATGGGAATCTGGCAAAGGTCAAAGAGGTACTGACGCACATGAAGTGGCAGTTTTTCCCACTCGCTGACCACAGAGGACGTGTGGAGAGTTTGCAGTGAACTCAGTGAAGAAAATAAAGGAGTGGTAATACGTGGCCAAATAATTGTGATCCCAAGTGAACTGCAGAGTCACGTTGTTGATCTCGCCCTTGTCAGGCACCAAGTGGTGGTAAAGACAAAAGCCTGCCTCCGCAGTATAGTGTGGTTCCCAGGAATGGATGCCCTGGTAGATGAGGTCATTCACCGGTGCCACTCCTGTATGATCACCGGCGGAGGTCCAATGCGGCACACTTCCTCACCGAAGAGCCCAGCCGTAAACCATGGTCAAAATTCAACATTGAGTTCAAAGGCTTACCCGCCGGCTGAGGCACCATAGTCAGGATGGACTCACTCTCCAAGATTCCCATGGTAGAAGTAGTCTCATCCACTGCGTTTTCCCATGCCAGTGAGAAGATGCTAAAAGCTGCCTCCACCAGTTTCTAAATGCCTACCAACAGACCCCGCATAGCACCACTAACTGTGCCCTGTCTCATCTGCTATTCTGACAAGCCCACATGACAACAGCCCAGCAGATCCCGCCTAGCACCCAGTAGAAATTGACAGCGAGGCCACCCAGCCCAGGATAGAGGTAATAATCAAAAGGCAAGTCACGCGCGAAAGGCTCGACTCTCCTTACAATGTGTGGCCGACTATGTAGTCATCAAGGACAGGTACTCAGGGTGGAAGTTCCGGATGCCATACGAGCCCGAAGTCTGGTAGGTCATCACCACTAATGTGACCATGATCTCCACATGAAGAAGAGCACGAATGTGACCAAGAACGGTTCCTGGTTCAAAATGTGATTGGACCCTGGCCAGGAAATAAGTGGAATGACAATTATGAGGCGGAAGTAGACAAAGTCACTTAGCTGGATCCTCCCCTGCAACAGGCAGTGAGTGTTGTGTTCCAGAGAGAGTAGATGGAGCGACTCCAATTGAAACCCTGTTGTACTGAGCCCTTGGAGGTGGCACCCCCTTGAGTAGCACGACGGGGACAGGACTAAACCCCAGTTCCTAGAGCCAGACATATGGTCTCCGGCTGAATCCTGCCCCTAGTCAGCGACTCAGAGATCTTGTGTGCTTCCTGCATCCAGAACGGCAGCTGAGTGGGATGTTGCCAATAAAGGAAAGGAGGGATGTAAGGAGCCACCCAGCCTCGGCACAACTATGTTGCACCCTATGAAACTCCTCGGGTCGGGCTCGCCCACACCGAGTATATCTGTGTGGTGCGTGCTTGGACACCATCTCGGTTAGGCCCTTCAGCACACGAGGGGCAGGCCACAAAGGAGACCCGACCCTTTACATTCCCAACTTCCTGCTTCAACACAAAGCTATACCGTGCCCTCTATGATATTTCTGCCATTCACAATCTGATCTCAAAAAACAAATTAGAGAGAAACCCTTTAAGCACAAAGGGAACTGGGTTAGAGTAACCAGAAACAAGAAGATGTTCCCTATGTTATTGTTTCTAAGTTGACTGCCACTCCCTTATGTCATACCCATTCATCCATACAGTAAATACACACTTTAGGCCTTATTTTTAGTAAAAGAATATCTCCTCCTGTATTGACAAAATGATTATATATACACTTTGAAAACAAAATCAATGCATAAAAACCCTTTAAAAGGGAGACCACAGTTCTGTTCTCATATATTCTCACTCTTGTATGTCATAATCCCTTCCCTGGGCAGCTATTTTAGATTGGCACATTTCTCTATATTACAAATCACACAAATCTATATTATTTCCTACTACATGTATAATGATAACCAGTCATGTGCAAATAAAGCATATATCCTTGAGTCTCATATATAGAGATATACATACATATTATACAGATTTAAAAAAGGATTTAATAAAACAATTGTCGACGTTGCGTTTCGGTGGTTTAAATCTGGATGACACTACCTTTTTCAGGACAGACATAACAGTTAAAAACAGTATTGTTGAATCTAAGGATAAAAATAAAACAAAACATGCATCAATATTCAACGACGGAGGGATTCTACCATCACTAAAACAGGCATAGGGTTTATTTATGTAAGGCTCTTAAAACATTCATGCCATTAATTCTAAATGGTTTAAAGGGTTGAAGAGAAAATGAAGATGTGCACCAATATAAACTCAATACCCCAAAGGTATCATCTAAGTACTACACATTCATAATCACACACAACCCACTGTCTTATTAGGCAATTACTTACTTAAAATGTATCCTAATCTTATATAATGGGGATTCATCGTATATGGTTCTTCCCATCAATGAAATTCAATCCATATGTAGTCAGGTGTTCTTCTCCTGTGATACTGACACTCTGAAATATTATGTATTTAATAAATAAACCTTTTTGAGAAATAGACCTATACTACTAAAATTAATCAGTGACAACTCTATATGCTCACACTTAGGTTCAGGAAAAACTGAATTATTCTTTGAATCCAATAGGTTTTATCAGGGTGTGACCTTCTTTGTGGTTTACCGTTCTGGCATGGGTCTGTTTAATTTCTTCACCCAATGCCCTCTTATTAGGAGCAAGCTCTTGTGTTGTTCTCAGTCTCAGGGTCTATTAATTTTTTTTTTTTAAGACAACTTTCTATGGACCTCATTACTCTTACATTGACTCAATTGTAAAAAAAAAAAGCCCCTGTCCCTGACCAGAAGTTTTAAACCGTGGCTGGCCCCTCCCATGGTTCGTGTGCAGGGTCCTAGTGCCCACTGCATCATGTGATGATATCTCCCCCTTTGTGGAACTAAAGGAAAGGAAAAGAGAGAGAGAGAGAGATAAGAGAACACACTGGCATTGTCTTTGTTTGCTTTGCTGTTGTTGATGTTTGCTGACCCCACCACTATATTTTCTTGAAAAGTCTCTTTGGCCTTCTGCTCCCTCTCTTTGAGCACAACCCTTCTGTTTGGTACCCCATCCATTAGGTCTTGTCTCTCGCCGTTGTGTGACATCCTTTCCATGCTGTTCATGACTTCCTCCTTGACATGTGTTGCTTTGCTCTTGGATGCTGCATCTCCTTCATCCTCATATGATGTCTTTAGTCCCTTGAAATGTGAACCATTTCTGGTGATCTGGTAGGGGCCCGATGCAGCTGTTATCATTGATTATTGTTAAAGGTTCACTTGAGAAAATGCTGTCCTATTTCCTTGCTTGTCGTTGGAGCACCAGAACTGAGTCCTCTTGTTTTCAGCTTTGATGGTGTGGCATGTCCCTCGGTGTCTGCATACAGTTACATTTTCTTCTTCACCTCTTGATCTCTTGTGACAATGCTGTTGTGTTCTGGTGGCACCTTTGCATCCAGTGATACAGTCTTGTCCTGCTTGTTCTTCCCAGCACCAGTTCTGCTGTCCATCATCCCGTGGAACTGTGAGGGGTGTTTCAGTAGTCTCTTAATATTTGACAGAGTGCCTGGCACACAGAGATCTGTACCAGTTTGGCTCATTGGACTGCTTTCTTGATGTTTCCCATGAATCTTTCCACATGCTGTTTGTGTGTGGCCACAGAGGTGTTACCTTCTGGTGGTGGATGCCCAGGTAAGCCATGAATTTGCGAAACTACTCCCTCTCCGAGAAGGTTGGCTCATTGTCTGTCTTCATCATTTGTCGGGAGCTCAAGGCTGCAAATATGTAATCTAATATTGGCAACTTTGCTGTGGCTGATGTTGATGACACTTGTCGTACAATGGGAAACCTGGAGTACTCATCAATACTCATCAATACCTACCAGCAGGTAGTTGCCAGTGTCCAGTGGCCCACAGAAATCCGCTGCCAATGATGTTCACACTGCCCTGGGCAGATAGGACATCTGTAGCTGTTCTGGCTTTGCTGGCCTCCCAGTTATTTGGCATATGTGACAGTTCATTATTGTGTCTTCCACCAGTCGATTCAACCCTGGGAACCATACTCTTTCCCGTAGCATCTTCTTTGTCGCTAGTATTCCTCTGTGGGACTCATGCGCTAAGTTCACAGACTTCGCTGCAGTGCTCCTGGTATCACTATCCTCGTTCCTCTTACTGTTTCTGCTAGCTCTTCTTGTATGTTTTGTTGTTCACATGTCTCCATCTTTGCTGTTGTGTTGTTCATTTGACTGCTTGCATTGTGGCATCAATTGTTGTCTCTCACTCCAGCTCTTTAATTGTTATTGGAGCAGGAGTGTTTTGTCATAACACAAAGTTTAGGAACTCTCCTGCCATGGTTGGGTTCTCTCGTGCCTGTGGTAGAGGATGCTGTGACATGTAGTCAGCTTGGTTGTATTCCTTTCCAAGTTAGCACACTATCTTGAATTCATAGTCCATAAGTCTTATTCCCCACCTTTCAATGCGCTGTGGTATTTTTGCGTTTGGGTTTCCATATATTGTTACTAGTGCTTGGGGGTCAGTTACAATGGTGAAAGGTTTTCCGTAGATGAACATGAGGTAGTGTTCACACACCCATTCTACTGCTAAGCATTCCTTCTGTGGGTGTGAGTATGCCCTTTCCATGTCCGATAGGCTCTTGCTTACATTTGCGAGGATTTGCCTGGGTGAGTCTCTTCCAGGCGTGTGTTGCACTAGAATTGCTCTTAGCCCCACCGGGCTGGCGTCAACAGTGAGCTCGGTGCATAGCAATAGGTTGAAGTGTACAGGATGATACACTGACATGACTGCGTGTCTGATGGCCTCAAATGCACTTTTGAATTCATTGGTCCAGAGAAATTTCTGGCCTTGCTTTGTTAGGTCCCGAAGTAGTGTGCTCACTCTGGCGAAGTCCTTAATGTATTGAGCACAGTAGCTTGCTAGCCCGAGAAATGACCTCACTTCTTCTACCTCTGTTGGAGGTCTTGCTTTTTCCAGTGTTTCCACTTTGCTGGGATCTGGCCTCATTCATTTTTTGATATTATCTGTCCAAAGAATACTAGTTCTCTCTTCCCCAGCTCATACTTGTCCTCTTTTAAGGTCAGGCCTGCTTGTTCCAATTGGCTGCAAACCTCTTCACAGGCCAGATCACTTGTCTTACTCTCTTTTGAAATATTTCTGCTGTTGATGATATTCCAAAGCTGAGTCACTTGTAGCGAAAGAGACCCATGTGAGTGGCAAATGTTGTGATGTATCACGGTTGTCGATCAAGCTCCAGTTGATGGTATCCTTTGCATAGGTCTAACTTTGAAAATCTGCATGCGCCAGTCAGAGAGCTTATCAAGTCATTTAGGTGAGGCCCTGGGTGTCTTTCCCTCTCAATTGCCGTGTTTGGTATTCTCATGCCAACGCAGATGCAAATTTTTGATGTGTTCTTTGGTACTGCTTCTAGTGGAGAAGTGTGGCTCACCGGTTAGAGGAGGCAGACCCAGAATCAGAGGTCGGCCCGGGACCAGGGTTCAATTCCCGACGCGGCAGGGTTTGGAGCCCAAATGTCCACGGACCTGATAATTCTCGCTTCGGTGCCTACTTGAATCAGGGGTTCACGCTCTGCAACTCTGGGCAATAGCTTGCTCAATCTCCACTACGGCCCCCGCGGCGGGATGCCTGGCTTTCACCTTGGGGGTACCCAGCTGGGCTATCCCACAGGGAAAAACCCAGGACGGTTTCCCAAAGCAAGCGCCGAGATACCCTTTGTGGTGATACGTGCGCTATATCTACATTACCATTTATTTTTTACCCATGGGGTCGGTCCATCAGCAGGTTCTATGATGTCTTGGTTGCAGATGTATGGGCACTCTTCTGTGATGCTGAGTTACTGGATTGACTGCTTCGTTGATGTGCAGTGCTATTTGTTTGTCTTTGTTTATGCTTATTTCAGCTTTTTTTCTACTTTTTTGAAGTCTTTTTATTAGCTAGCCTGACTTTAAAATGGTTGCTGGCTCTTCTTCAACGCTTATTGGCTTCCTTGCCTGACTTAAAGATGGCTGCCGAGATCTCTCCAGAGCGAGGCGGGTGGCTGCAGTCACGAACGGGTGCACTGCTTGTTGTTAAAAGGTTGCGGGGAGGTTTTTTTTTACTCGATGGTCACGGGGGAGCTTCTTACTGTGTACTGTGATTGATGCGGCCGGGGTGGGCTCCCGATGTCGCTGAAGTCCTTTGCATGCAGACCAGGGTGGGCTCCTGGCTCTGTTCTTTCCTGCGATTGGGGTAGACTCCCGATGTCGCATTTCTTCTTCTTGTGGCTGGCAGACAAGGGTGGCTCCTGGCTCCGTTGAGGCATTGCAGAGGTCACGAGCCCGCGCATCTGGTGGTGATTATAAATCCCACCTTCGTGTTGCCAGTTGTCAAGTCCTCAATGTACCCTTGCCCCAGGAACACACAGAGACAGGTAGGGATTTATCTTCATTTATTGTTTACTTCTCTGCCGTGCTCACAGGCACGTCTTCATTCTTCCCTGATGTACCCTGAGTGCCCCGTCCCCTTCCCTGACTGGAGGTGGGGTCTGGTGGCTGACCCCTCCCATGGTTCGCGTGCAGGGTCCTAGTGCCCTCTGTACCACGTCATAATACTCACCAGTCACACCACAATAGTGGCAGCCATCTTTGAGCATAATATATGTATTTAAGTTACGAAAAGGATTTAAATGTTACTCTATTATTAATTGGGACGGAATGCTGTCTTTACACTGTATTTATTTTGATAGTACTGTTCCATCACATAAAAGCTAAAGATAGGTCCAAGGGCAATCCGGTTTACTGCCAGATAGTGGTGGACATCTTATAGTGACATTGACATGTCAATGCATAATATCCACAATCTGATTACAGTTCCGACCTCTTTGTCTTCTGCACATCTGCATGAAATCACACATGTGAGTCATGCTCTCCTTTTACTAAATAATGCTATCTTTTTCCTGTAAGGGGCAGGAGTATGCTAATGCAATGCTCTCAATAAAATAAAAGTAACCAAAAATAAATCCAGCATTGCCGATTTGGTAGATCCAGGTTCCTGCAAGAGATCGGTAATAAATGATAATACGGAGATGAACATCCCCATCACGTAGGTGGTGTGTAGCATTATAATGATGCTGCAACAAGGGTTTCCATTTTCCACAATCTAACTTCATATGCCAAGCAATGCACCTCATCTGAGATCTCACATGGTAAATGCAAAGGAGCTGGGATAAACGAAATGTGACTTTATTGAAGAGGTTTGGGGAGGAGGATGTGATCAGTCTTAAGGTGCAAGTTGCAATGTCTAAAGCTGGAATATAGACACATCTTACACTCATCACAGCTGAATAGGTGCATGACAGGCTGTCCATCTTCCAATGCTATAAGGATTGAGCTTGACAAAGCTTACAGTCATAGGACCAAGTAAATGGAACCGCATATAGATTCATAAGGCCTGGCACGGTGGCATCCATGTTTCCTAGTTACAAAACACATACGTGAAGC
The DNA here is from genome assembly GCF_964263255.1 of Lissotriton vulgaris. Taxonomy (NCBI): domain Eukaryota; kingdom Metazoa; phylum Chordata; class Amphibia; order Caudata; family Salamandridae; genus Lissotriton; species Lissotriton vulgaris. Next base: position 319,463,562 of record NC_141693.1, on the reverse strand, counting down.
ATCATACAAAATCACACATTTATCAGCTGTATCCAGACAAAACCTAGCCCCTTAAATATCAGTACACTAATTGGCCACATCAGTTACCAGTGCTTGCAAGGCACACTTGCATGTCCACAGACATCATACAGGAATGTTCACATACAACGGTACATACAGGTAATATTATATCAAAACTGCACATTTAAAATGTGAATAGCCATGATTTGGTGAGCTAAGAAACACATCTGTGTTTTTAGTAACATTCTTCTAACAGGTACACTCAAGATATTGACATGACTTTCCATATATATATTATAATTTCCTGTATAATTTGGGTAAACAACTAAGGAGTGGAGAAGAAAGATTGGGCAAAAAAAAGAAATTATTACTGAGATTTTCAATTGCAAACAAAAAAGCTTTTTAATTAAAAATGTATAAAATTCTACATTTAATGAGCACAGTCACTAAATGTAAAATTTGTAGTAAGCAATCAGACTTAAATGTTATAAGCTTGCAAGTGAAGTAAATAAGTGCTGATTTAAGTTGACTGAAAATAATGCATTAGCATTGACAGGCCTGTTTTCCAAGTTGAACCATCATGTTCCAAAAGAGACCTTCTCTTTTGTTACAGATGTTGTAACTTTCCAGAAGCTTTCTATCATAGTCTTAGAGCCCGACCTAGTGTGCTCTACTGTCCATTAAAGGCCCGCTCCAGGGTTAAAGGCCTGAGCCTTAAATGGCCGGTAGGAGGGCTCTAAGGCTCTTAGAGCATTCAGCCTCTAGAAGGCAGGATGTTCTAATTACTAAAAACAAAGGCCTCCTACAGCCCAAGGGTGTTTAAACACCCATAAATCCCCTTTGGCTCCAAAAGGCCTTTGTTCACAGCAGCTGTGAACAAAAACAACATTGGAATGTTGCTCTGCGGGCTTCTACCGGCCCGTAAGAGCCCAGAGCATTGTATTGTATTCAATGCAGTGCTCCACATTCCAATGTTCTAACAATTAGTGAATAGGAATTCGTTTTTGTATTAGACAACTGATAGTGAGGTTCTCAACGGGAGAAAAAGAGTCAACAGGAATGATGATTCATGGGATGAACAGTTTGGACCCAGAATGTGGACGATTTAACTTATCAAGAACCTGCGTCTATAGCTTATTGTACATCATGAGAAGACGAAGAGTTTACCTATTCCTAGAAGGAGTTTACTTAAATCATATTGACTAATGTGAAAGACAAAAAGAACATTGTTGCCATTTAGAATATTGCATATGCACATTATAGTTTGCTGTATAATAAGGTGTAATGAACAAGAGAGTGAAGAAGACAGGTTGGTCCAAGAAAAATAATATGACATTTTTAGTACAGTGAGAGTGAGGGAAGCAATGCTGATTGGTGGATAGGGCATTGGTACATATATTTAGATTAATGGGGGCATAACTCTGTTGTGGAAAAGGGCAGTGATAAAGTAAAGACAATACACACCATCTTAGTGGGGAATTGTCATAGAAAACTTAGATAGGGCAAGTTAGAGAATAACACAATAAACTACATTACATGATAATGTAAAACACATGTTCAAACATATGTGTGTATCAGCAACTCTAGGCTGACAGAGTTCCTCATAGCATACATGAGCTAAAATATGACCCAGCTCAATCAATAACCTCTTCAATGCTACATCCTAATAACATCCTGTTATGGCACCGTTGCAGCAAATAACCTAGGTCAATAGTTCTGAACCTGAGGGTGCGGATCCCTGGTGGTCTTCAACGTCTACTCAGGGGGACCGTGACTGATTAGAAAATTCAATATTATTAACTGATTAATAAAGTATAAATAAATAAAAAGGAGAATTTCAGTTGACAAATGTAAAACATTCTGTAAATGTGAATGAATATAAAGCTTGAGGTGAAAAATATAATTGTTTTCCTGCAGGAGCAGTGAAAGTGTACCAAAAAGAATATAGTATGAACGATACATGCCCTAAATTTAATTTAGAAAAGCTCCAACTTTCTCATTTAAATAAAAAATTAGATTTTTTAACATTTCTGCATTTGTGCACTTGTTTGATGAATGTTTTTTCTGTATTTTTGTACTTTGTTTTATGGTTCAAATTATCAAAACTATTTGGGTCGGTGTCCCCAGCTTCCAGTAGTAAATCAGTGTGGGTCCCTGGATTACAATAATGATTCAGTGGGAGTCCCTGGATTCCAGTATTGATTAAGTGACGGTCCACGAAAGTCAAACTGTTAAGTACAACTCACCCAGATGTTTGGGAAGGGGCAGGGGTTGCACCCTTAAGATGAAGGGGCGGGTGCTGGGATGTTTCTTTGACTGGCTCACTGCACTAACCAGGAGAACATGAGTTGGTGAGCCCGTGAATAACCAGCTGAGTAAAGACAGAGGCTACAGAAAGGCAACAACAGTAGCCTTCTGACTAACAAGAGGGCATCATATATATGTGTGTACTTGTATTCATTTGCATGAAATTGGGACACAGTGGATGAGAATATCAAAGAGATCATATTGGCCATTCAGAAGGAGGTTGGTGCAGGGAGCAGTTCAAGGAGATGTGGTGGATAATAGTGGTGGTTCTCAGAGCTGTGCGAGGGGCCAGTCTTCAGCTTACTTCTTCTTGCATCGCCTCAGCGACACCAGAACATTTTCACCACCACCTTGTGCTTGATGCCAGTCATCAACAGCTGCTCGGCATGGTGGAGACCTTGGCACTAGTCCCTTCCTTTTTACCAGATTATGTGGTCAGCCCCATTACCCCATGTATTCCTCATGGGGGGTTGTAACTCAGCGATTGTCACTTGTTTCCAGTTGTCAAAAAGTTGCCTTTGAATGCAGACTTCTACTTTCATGCAATATATACATATAGAAAGGAGACAATCTACACTCCTGTACACCAGGCCCATACAGGCACATTCCACATGTGATATCATTATACTTGTATATTTTATAATAATATATTATTAAATACATTTGTACATCCTAACGTTGTTATTGAGGGCTGACGTTCATCAGTGATGTCAACATGAATGCCAGAATAGGCACTTTAGATGTAAAAATGCTAATTTCTACTATCTTAAATAATTAAATTTGTCAGGCGAGAACGTGCCTCATTTTTTTTAATTATCATTATTTGTAAAGCGCAACTGACACCCTACGGGTAACCTGGCGCTGTGATACAGGCTTCTAACTTCGGGCCGAGAGACTGTGTCCCCTGCCAGGGAAGAGTTAGCAGGATGCCAAGGAGCATACTCAAGGGTAGAGCCAGGTTTTTTACCTATTTCTGAACTACAGGATGTTGTCTATTTGTCTCATAACAGATGGAAGAGTATTCCAAAGGCGAGACGCTGCTGCACTGAAGGCCCTACCTCCTGGTTTAATTTTCCTAACTCTAGGCAGCCTCACCAGATTAGCTGATGAGGAGTGAAGCGCTCGCTGAGGGACATACAACGTCAGTTTGTCCTGCAGAGATTTGGGCCTGTGTCCATGTAGAGCCTTAAATACTATACACAGTGCCTTGAATCATATCCTCTGCGAGACTGTCAGGCAGTGCCCGGGAAGCAGAGGAACTGCGTGATTGCAGTAGTACCTTTATAGCTGCCATGGTCTGTACTCTCTGCAATCCCTCAATCAGATATTGCGGGGATTGTAGTAGCAGGGCATTACAATAGTCCAGCCTACTGAGGATGGTGCTCCGGACTATCAGCGCTCAGTTCTGTTCAGAGAACATCGCAACGATTTTCCGAAATGCTCTGATCAGAGTAAAACAACTTCCAACTGTTTTGTTGACATGGTTTTCTAGTGTCAATTTGTTATCAAACATGACTCCCAGATTAACTCCATTGGCTACTCCACTGGCTCCCACGTTACTGGGAGCCAATGGAGTAGCAGAGGATGTTGGCCAAAACTCAAGCGGAAGTAAAGGAGGGATTCTACCTACTGCACATTGTAGAATCTCTGTCTTCTCAGAGTTAAACTGAAGAGAGTTCTCCCTGAGCCAAGTTGCTATGTCCTGTAGGCATGCATGAGAATTTTCTAAGGACACTGATTGGTCAACCTCTAAGTATAGGATGAGGTGAGTGTCATCTGCATAGTTCACTAAATTAACATTATTAGACCTTATGATGGCAGGTAGAGGACTCATATAAATGTGAAATAAAATAGGGCTAATCGCCGATCCCTGCGGGACACCATGCAATGTGTTGGAGAGCTTAGATCGGAAAGGGGGAGGGCAACTACCTGCTGTTTATTAAATAAACATGAATAGAACCACTTTAGGGCAGTGCCCACAACTCCCACCTCTCCAAGCCTGGACAGGAGAGTCTCAGGGTTTACCGTATCGAATGCGACAGACAGGTCGAGAAGAACCAGAATGGCTGACTGTCCCCTGCCTGCACCCATCCGTAGATCATCCATAACATCACCAAGGCGGTCTCCGTCCACATGGCATGGTCGAAATCCAAATTGCACCTTATCCAGAATATTATCTGCTTCTAAGAACTGGGAGAGTGACCTGCTAACCACTCATTCCAGGATTTTAACTGGATATGATAAAAGGGAGATGGGCCTGTAATTCTTTAAGCATGCCGGGCCGAGTGACGTATTTTTCAGAAGAGGCGTCACCAGCGCCTGTTTTCAGCAAGCTGTTACAGAGCCGCTCATCAGAGATTGATTGCAGATTTGCTGTAATGCTGGGAAGAGATCAGAGGCCAACTCTTTCCAGATTTTGTGTGGCAGTGGATCCAAAGGGGACCCTGAAGATATTCCCATGGCCATTTTCTCGAATTCTTCTGCAGATAGTATATCAAAGTGGTCTAGGGAATAGGCCTACAGGCACAACTGTTGGTTGTTTCTTAGATTGTATTTTGGAGGAGAGGAGGAGTTGGATGAACAAGCATCTGGAGCAAACAGGAGGCAGAGAGACCAAAACACATGTACTTCATTCTATGGTACACTGACTTTACTTATAGAGAAATAAGCCAGCAGGTACTGGAAAAGTGTTTTTAGCACCAATACAGTTTTCCATGATGCAAGGATTATCAGATGCGTCAGAATATCTGACATATCTTTTGTCACAAAAGTGATGCATATCTGGAGTTTCTCATGAAAGTGACTCAACTCCAGCACTGGGCCACAACAGATAGGCAAGTCTCATTAAAAAACACCTGTGTCATTCTTTCCACCTGGTCTTAGCAGGTGTAGAGATTTTGACTCAGTGAAGGCGTTGAGTGACGCAGGGAAATGTAAATTTCACTGTGTCAGTTCTACATGGCTTTATTATGCGTGGGAACACCCACCCTACATACATTGTACCTGATGGTATCATGTGACACAGGGCATTATAACGTGACGCCTCTCCCTTGATGCATCACATTGTAAATGGGCCGCAACGTAGCGCATTGTTTACGCCACCTCTACATCACAAAAAGTGACACAATGGCGGTGCAAAAGTGTTGCAAGGGGCTTGTAAATCTGCCACCTGGATGTAAACAGCATGTCAGATATTTCACTCCTGTAGAGTCGAATTATACATTTCGTCCTTCTGAAGTGAATTAAATCAGTGGCCTTTTGTTCAAGTATCAATAAACCAACAGAAAATTAAATTTGCGTTCTAACAATGGTCATGGTAAGTCAAGATTATAGCTACATTTGTTACTCTGTGCTTCTGAATCTAAATCATGCACCATAAACTGAATTTTCTTTTGTGACTCGAAAAAAGGGCATTACTACTGAATTCAATGATGTACACTATTTATTCTGTCAATCTCAGGAAGATGATGAAAGACTGAATTGGTCCATGTGGGATTTACTTGCAGGTTGCCCACAAAAGGTTTAGTTTGAAGTAACCCATTGAGCAATTTTGAGTGAGATACAGTACAAGCAGCCTCATTCCCTGAGGGTAATGTTCCAACTGTGTGGTCTTTTGGTTACAGCATATTCTTTCAATCCCTGCAAATTTTATGCTTTGCAGAAATACTGCATTAATTCAAAGGAATTCCACGACAAGATGGAATGGTGCTACGATATGTATCACTTCATGCAATGCAGAATGTTGTGCACTGAGTGCTTCCCATACACCAAACAATCCATGTTGTTTATTGATTTCCTTCCTTCCTTCCATCCTTGCTATTGCCAGTGAAAAACACCATAAATTATCTAGATAAATAAGACAGTTTAATACCATTACATCATGAATGTGCTCCTGAAAATTCCAACCTCAGTCAGCTGTATAAATAAAAAAAATACTCACAGCTGTGTGGAAAGCAAGCATATTTTTTGTGGAAGCATGCAACTTCTGCCCCATCAAAACATGTATTCCTGACTCCCAATGTGTGGGCGGAACCATAGCCCATCTCTAGTGATGCTCACTTTATTGTTTGGTGATGGCTGCACTATCAAGCCAGACCATAAATAGACCCTTTTTAGGTCTCGCCTGAGCCAGCACATGCGCTGTCTGGTGAGACATTTAGTAGCTGCTTTAAAATTGCTACCCTGCTGCCACCAGCTTGCTAAGACGTGCACAAGCGCGCGTGACGTGCACAGCACTTTTTCCTGTCACGCGGGCTCGCGTTACCACTCATGTTTTTTTTTTTTATTTCATTTTTGCGCGTGCGCACACAACTCCCGGTGGCGGCCAATGCTTGCACTTTTTCCCGCTTGCTGAGCACAGAGCGCGTCATCGCGATCACTTTTGCTTTCACTGTGATTGCGATCGCAATGACTTTCACGGCCACACGGCGTTACTTTTATGGCTACGCGGACAATGCTTGTTCCCCATGTTCTTTCCCTTTAAACTGCTTCTAGATGTCATGGCAACAAGAAGAATTCATGAATGTAATTATTTCAATTATGCGTTTATTTTGTCTTGGCATAGTGAAAAGTGGTTTCTACAATAAATGGTGACAGTTTTATTTGCACACTTGTGTCGTTTTGTAATCCTTTCAATACATGCATATAGGAAATGTCTATCACAATATAGAATTCAGGCTAAGTAACCGCGTGTGTTCCCCAGCAATGCTTGTTACTTCCTTCCACCACCTTTCGCATGAGTCTGCCATCTGGCTGCGCGACTGAATCGAATGACCTTTCTCGAGCATTGCTCCCAGCTTTTGACAGAAACCACGTGGGCCCGGGTGAGCAGTGATAATCTGCTCCTCTGCGCAGGTTTGTGTCGGCTGTGCGCCAATGTGCTCTTTGTGCTTGTTTGTTTGTCTTCTGTTTCCATTAAACCCTGCCAGGTGCCCGCAAAGACCATGTCCTACAAAGCCAATCTCTGCTGTACTGTAACGGCACTGTATGAGTGAGGCACGGAGGTTAATTTGAAGAGAATGGCTCAGACCCTGTAACCTGACCTGCAGCAGGGCGCCAGAACTTCTAGAGTACAGAGGCTCCCGTTTGCTTTCTAATCATTGCTACTGCTTTCATCAGCTCTCAGTTACTGATAGCTTCCTATTTAATGCGTGTAAATGTCACGGTCAACACGAGTTCCCATTTAAATGTCACCCAAGCAGACGTGGCCAAGCCCACACACGGACGGAATAAACTCTCACTGGGATAAAGCTGTACCTCCGAAACATGTACATGTTCCGTGCCACATGCTCCTTGTATTTTTATTTTACTGTGCTTTTCTTGTTACAACCACAAGAGCCCACAGGCCGTATAACCTGGAAAGCAAAAAAGTCCACAGATAGCAGCCTGGTAATGTGCAACCGCCACACCAGGGGACGAGCACCACATTTAAAAGGTATGTAACTGTTACCACGGATTTTTTACAACGCATACCATTACCACGCATACATTTACAACGCTGGTCATTTTACAACGCTTACCTTTACATCGCAATACACTACAACGCACATACTATTACAACGCATACCATTACATCGTAAGTATTATTATAGGTAAGTTTAACATTTTTTGTGGTATTTGGTTATGGGGTACAAGGGTATTTTTAGGTTTTAGGGCTGGGTATGGGTTTTGGGGTACAGGGGTATTTTTAGGTTTTAGGGCTGGGTATGGGTTTTGGGGTACAGGGGTATTTTTAGGTTTTAGGGCTGGGTATGGGTTTTGGGGTACAGGGGTATTTTTAGGTTTTAGGGATGGGTTTGGGTTTTGGCGTACAGGGGTATTTTTAGGTTTTAGGGATGGGTTTGGGTTTTGGCGTACAGGGGTATTTTTAGGTTTTAGGGCTGGGTTTGGGTTTTGGGGTACAGGGGTATTTTTAGGTTTTAGGGCTGGGTTTGGGTTTTGGGGTACAGGGGTATTTTTAGGTTTTAGGGCTGGGTTTGGGTTTTGGGGTACAGGGGTATTTTTAGGTTTTAGGGCTGGGTATGGGTTTTGGGGTACAGGGGTATTTTTAGGTTTTAGGGCTGGGTTTGGGTTTTGGGGTACAGGGGTATTTTTAGGTTTTAGGGCTGGGTTTGGGTTTTGGGGTACAGGGGTATTTTTAGGTTTTAGGGCTGGGTATGGGTTTTGGGGTACATGGGTATTTTTAGGTTTTAGGGCTGGGTATGGGTTTTGGGGTACAGGGGTATTTTTAGGTTTTAGGGCTGGGTATGGGTTTTGGGGTACAGGGGTATTTTTAGGTTTTAGGGCTGGGTATGGGTTTTGGGGTAGAGGGGTATTTTTAAAATATATTTACAAATAATAACATTAAAATTAATTTAATTTCATTAATATAATTATTTTATATTTTAATAATTATTAATTAAATTAAATATTACATAAATAATTATTTACAATATATATTAATATTATATACTTACCTATACTTATGTTGTAATGGTATGCGTTGTAATAGTATCTGCGTTGTAGTTTTTTGCGTTGTAATGGTATCCGTTGTAACATGACCTGCGTTGTAAAAAATCCGTGGTAATGGTATGCGTGCTAAAAGTACGCGTTGTAACATCATATATTCCATTTCAAACAAGCATTAGCATAGCCAATACGTCTCGCCTTCGGGACCTTATGAGTGTTTAACCATGCAACAGTTAATGTTGTTGCACCAAGGATATTGCATAACTAAATACTTATAAGGTCCCAAAAGCGCGATCTATTGGCTATGCCACTGCTTGTTCTGACTGTTTGCAGTAAAATGGTATGACCGCTAGGTGATGGTCTAAGGTTGATTTACTTTGCCTTATGCAAATGCTTGTCCTGATGATAGGTTGATATTGGCAAGGCTTGATGTAACAGAGGGCAAAAAACGCAGCTAAATGTATGGCATGATAGTTCTTGCTTCATCATTCCCCCACTTTTCCCTCCCACCCTTTATCTCCTCCCATGCCGTTCCTTCCCTTATTTCCTTACCTTCCTCCCTATCTACCCAATTACTGCTCACCAGCTCTCCTCAACTCCAATCATTTCACCACTCTCCACTCTTTCCTTCATTTCCCTTCAATTTAATTGTATTTAGTTTATTATGGGCCTCATTAGGAGCCTGTTGGTGTATTCTAAAGTGTGTGTAAACCCAGTGGCAGCCGGTGCAGATAAGAATGGTAGGGCGGGGGGAGTTGCCAGATGACAAAGAGGAAAAATAAAAAGAAAATTTAAAAAAGAAAAACACTTACCTCATCGCTAACTAAGACTTTTTTTTATTTTATTCTATTTTCCCTTGTCGTTGTCAGCTCATCCCCCTCCGACCCCCCCCAACCCCGCCACTCGTACCTGCATTGGATGCAACTGCATAAACCCCTGCTTATGCGCAGGTTGTAATTACCAGTTGGTAGGTTTTTAGGGGCATATTATCAAGAAAGCTCGATACATTATTGCCGCTTTTATCGGCAGGAAACTGCCGATAAAGCGGCAATAATGGGCTTGATAATATGCTCTATGGAATTCCAATCAAAACACATGTTAGATGTGAAGACATCTAACATGGGCTTCAATTGGAATTCCATAGAGCATATTATCAAGCCCATTATCACCGTTTTATCGCCAGTTTCCTGACGATAAAAGCTGCAACAATGTATCAAGCTTTCTTGATAATATTCCCCTTAATTATTGGAGGCGTTACATTTCAGCAGGTCAAACCTGCTGAAAATTAATGGGGGAAAAGCATAGAGTATTTACTGTTTCATCCAGATTTTGATGCGTTAAACACCGATATCTGCATGTCATTCCCCACTAACCCAGAATAGATAATATCTATTGCACCCGATAAATAATGTACCCGTGGTATCGTTATCAGGTGCGACAAATAACACTTAGACAGGTAATCAGGCCCCTAATTCTCTAGTTCATTGTAAGTTAATGTTACTATGCAATCCTCATCAGTACCTTTCAGGGCCCATACGCTATAAAAACCTGTTAAATAAATAAATAAATGTAGTGCACTTGAACATTAAACCGTACTGTACAACCGTGCAGTAATGTCATTTTTTGCATTTCAATATTGACACAGAATTTAGCGCAGCACTTTAAATGCGTTGCAAAGTCTCTTGGCGAAAAGGGGAAGTAACAGCTATATACTTTTTTAATAGTTCTCTGTTTGCCAAACAAGAATAATTCTGTGTTTGACCTGCATTTTTGGACCATCAATTTTAACCTGTCAACAGCTACTCAAATTGAAATATTTGAGTCATTAATTATTTACATAGCGGCTACTTACACCAAAAGCGTTTGCAAGAGAAAAAACAGCGGGCGGCTTGTACCGAATGAAACACCTTAGGGTGACGTCATGAGACCGCTGCTCCCCCACAAGAGGCAGTGGAAAGCGCTTGGCAGAGCGTGACCGAACTCTGTAAGTAATGGTTCCTCTCAGACGGCCCATAATAGAGCGTGCAAAGAGAGAACTTTGCTACCAACTAAACTGCATTTTAACTTTGACAAGAAAGTGGACTACGCCTGCATAAAAAGTCCCTTAAAAATACACAACTTTGGGACAATTCCAAATGCGTAATATATATGTCCATTTGAAAATCCTCGATGAGATGGACTTGAAATGTTTTAAAGTGGTAATATCTGGACCACTGTTTTGGTTCATGGCCAACAGACCTAAGCAGACTATCAAAACAGACACTTTGGCACGGCAAACTAAGAGAAAAATTATGTGTGTTATTTTTCTTAATCTTTGACTTGGTGTGGGTGAAATTGTTTTTTTCCAATTTAGAATTGGGCAGTCACATTTTTGGTATCATTCGTTGGTTAGGGAGTGCCAGAGGGGCTTCTTCGGCAAAATATATAAAACCTTGCGCTTTTGGTGACTGATGTCAGAGCATCATCACAAGAGCCCGATTAATCTCGCTGGGCCAATAATGGAAGTTAGTGGCCCGGGCAAGTATACAACCAATGTGGGAACACCACTGGTCTGCAGCTTTTTCTCCTGGATACTTCGCCTGTCGAAGAAGGCTACATGTATGGGTGAAATGCCTACTAACAAAAAAAAAATAGTGATCAGTGCGGAACACTAATGCGGAATACTAATTCCTACATGCTACTCCACAAGGAAATTGATTATTACCACGATTACATGTGCTGGCCGCTGCTGCTTAATTGGGACAGGTATGCCCAGACATGGGTCTTGTGCACACTGTTCCATTGGAACCAAGCAATACCTGTCTGATGAACCCTACTAAGAATGAAACCAGTCCTTGGTTGCTTACGTTCCATGTCAGAGAGGTCTTGACCTGGCAGTTTGGTCTGGCCTATTCCCATTGGAGCAGGGTCAAGACTTATCTGCATATGGCTGGGTTCAAACTAGGTGGGCATGGTGAGCAAAATAACAATGGACTGACAAGCGACCCGAGTAATTATCAGTAGCTGAGATTAATTCAAGCATTCCATCCATCTCTTTTTGGTATACCACAGTGTGGCGCCTTAAGTGGGACAGGTATGCTCAGAGGTGGGTCCTGTGCACACTGTTCCACTGCAACCAAGGAATACCCTGCTGATGATCACTAATAAGGGTGAAACCGATCCTGCATTACATGTGTTCTGGTTCAGAGAAGTCCTGGCCTGGCAGTTCCGGCACAACTGTTCACAATGGAGAAGGGCACGACTGATTTGCCTATGGCTGGGTCCAAACTAAGATGGCATGACGTGCAAAATAACGTTGGACTGGGATGTAGCCCCACGTAATTACCAGTGGCTGAGATTAATTTAAGCATTCCACCGATCGATTTTCTGCATACTTTAGTGTGACACCCTAAATGGGGACAGGTGTGCCCAGATGTCGGTCCCATGTACACTGTGGCACTGGAACTAAGCAATATCCAGTTGAGCCCTAATAAGCAGCCGCGGTCGGTAGTAAGTGTTTCTGCAGGGCGGTGACGTGGGGAGGGGCATGGTGGGAGGTAGTAATGTATAGATGACGGCCGTGGTTCCCAAACTGTGCACCGCGGCGCCCTGGTGCGCCGTTATGACTTGCCTGGGGCGCCGCGGCACGATGTGGGCATCATGCAGAGTGGAGCTGCAAGGGCTCTTAGACAGGGTGAAAAAACAGCAAGGCCTCATTAGCACGCAAATGGTCTTTTAAAGACCTGTGAAGCATTCGGGTGCGGCTGTGTGTGCACCCGGGATGCTGTCTCATCCTGGGCTGCCACACACGAAGGGGAGGCGTAGGGGGGGGAGGGGAGCAAGGGGCCTTGTTGCTCCTTGTCAACGTCACAGTGATTGTTCCTTTCTTGTGCAACAGCACACAAACCAGCACCGCCAACGAGCTCAGCGACAAAATACGGGTTTTAGTCCAAGTTATCCTTCCTGTTTCTTTTCCCAGGTCATCTTAAAGCCCCTCATCTGATTTTTTTTAATGCGTATTTCACACCAGGTTTGAGGCTTTCATCCCACCCCAGTATTAACGTAACTCAGCTTTTCTAGCCTCCAACACGTCCCTCTCTCCTTTGTGTGGCCAACGTTGAAGTCCCTTCTGGGTACACCTGCCAGGTGCCTCTTTCCTTGGCATCGCAGTTACCCTTCCCACCCCATCTGACACTGCATTTGCTCCTCTCATCCCAGGGTCATTTCCCCCCTGTGCTGGTAGGCCTCCGTTCTCCACAAGCTCTATATTAGCTGAACTGGTGCCTCTCACCTGTCTGCTCCTATATCAGAAGCACAGACAACAGCAGGGTGCCCTCTAACACTGTTAAAGCAGTGACATTGAAATATCCTTGGAGTGGACGGACTGGACTGCAGGGGTGCAGGCGTACACCCTCGCTGAACTGAATCACACCTATTTCAGGGATCAAATTCGAAAAGGACATCATCTCCTGGGGTTTGACCGATCGCATCCCTTCCTGCTGAATAGCAGACATGATGTCAACCCCATTCAAACACGAAGAATCTGTAAAACACAGCCTCAACACTAAATGCCTTCTGTCATAGCTCCCTCCTCTTCCCACCCAAATGGATCCCAGCCCCATGAATAACTTGGCACAGTCCATATCCAGTTTCTAAGCTGCCAGCTTCACAGATTGACACCCGGGGGAGGGGGGGGGGGTCGATGTCGGGGGCTGAAGCCCTGTGAGTCCAATGGGTGTTGCGCGCCTGAGTCTGAGGGCACAAAGACAACAGGCATGGAATAATGGATAGAGGGCACAAACACGAAGGGAGCAGACATGCAGGAAAGGGGCAGTCTCAGGGCATGAAGGGAGCAGGCATGGAGGAAAGGGGCAGTCTCGAGGGGGGGGTCGATGTCGGGGGCTGAAGCCCTGTGAGTCCAATGGGTGTTGCACGCCTGAGTCTGAGGGCACAAAGACAACAGGCATGGAATAATGGATAGAGGGCACAAACACCAAGGGAGCAGGCATGGAGGAAAGGGGCAGTCTCAGGGCACAAAGGGAGCAGGCATGGAGGAAAGGGGCAGTCTCAGGGAACAAAGGGAGCAGGCATGGAGGAAAGGGGCAGCCTCAGGGCATGAAGGGAGAAGGCATGGAGGAAAGGGGCAGTCTCAGGGCATAAAGGGAGCAGGCATGGAGGAAAGGGGCAGTCTCGGGGGGTGTGTGGTCGATGTCGGGGGCTGAAGCCCTGTGAGTCCATTGGGTGTTGCACGCCTGAGTCTGAGGGCACAAAGACAACAGGCATGGAATGATGGATAGAGGGCACAAACACCAAGGGAGCAGGCATGGAGGAAATGGGCAGTCTCAGGGAACAAAGGGAGCAGGCATGGAGGAAAGGGGCAGCCTCAGGGCACGAAGGGAGAAGGCATGGAGGAAAGGGGCGGTCTCAGGGCATAAAGGGAGCAGGCATGGAGAAAAGGGGCAGTCTCAGGGCACGAAAGGAGCAGGCATGGAGGAAAGGGGCAGTCTCAGGGCACAAAGGGAGCAGGCATGGAGGAAAGGGGCAGTCTCAGGGCACGAAGGGAGCAGACATGGAGGAAAGGGGCAGTCTTAGGGCACAAAGGGAGCAGGCATGGAGGAAAGGGGCAGTCTCAGGGCACGAAGGGAGAAGGCATGGACATACGAGGTAGTCTGAGAGCACGAAGGGGGCTGGGATGGACAGAAGGGGAAGTATGAAAGCACAGTGGGAGCAGGCATTGCCAGACGGGTCAATCAGGGGTACAAATGGAGCAGTCATGGACACAAGGAGCAGACTGAGTGCACGAAGAAAGGAGGCATGCACAGAAGGGGCAGTCTGAGGGCGCGGGGCTAGCATGGACAGAGTGGGGCAGTCAGAGTGCACGGGGGCAGGTATGGACAGAAGGGGTAGTCAGGGGAATGGGGGCAGGTACGGACAGAAGGGTAGTCTGAGGGCACAACGGAAGCAGGCAAAACAACAGGAAGTACTCCAGAGGTCGGGCTTACATCCCCACCCACCCGTCCACCGGTAAAAAAATGGGGGTGAGCCACGGCCAACTGCCAATTAGATCAAGGGAGCCACGGGTCAAAAAAGTTTGGGAGCCACTGGATTACGGAGTTTAACAGGTAAGTAAACATATAAATAAATAATACGAATTGTGTTGTGTGCACTGCATCACCAAATGCGATGCAGTGCACGCAACAAAATTCTTTTTATTTATTTATATGTTTACTTACCTGTTAAACTCTGTAATCCATACATTACTACACTCCCACCCTCCCCCTCCCCCTCCCCACGTCACCGCCCTACAGAAACTCCTGCTTGAACAACCGCGGCTGCTAATAAGGGTGAAACCGGTCCTAGGTTGCTTGAGTTCCAGTTCAAGGAGGACCTGACCTGGCAGTTCGGGCTGAAGTGTTCACACTGGAATAGGGTCAAGACTGATTTTCATATGGCTGGGTTCAAACTGAAGTGGCATGTTGTGCACAATAATGATCAGCTGGATGTGGTCCCACCTACTTGAAGTAGGTGGTAAACTGCAACCGCAATTGCAGTTGCAAAACAACAGTACATGGCATGGTAACTCGCTATCAGGAAGGGACACCCCTTCCTAATAGCGAGAGTCGCAAATGCTATTTTCCTAGTCAGTAATTTGCAAAATAGCATTTGTACACTCCAATACCCTTTTTTGCCGTCGCAAATGGGAGTATCTCCTGTTTGAGGCCGCAAAAAAGTGTTGTACATCTGGCCCAAAGAGACTAACACTGCTCTCTGTTTCGAAACCTTGCTTCCTGCAAATCCTGCATTAACTCACCGATTTTCAGTTAATGTTAATGTACAGAGCTCAATTTCTGCAAAAGTGGACATAAGATCACTTTGTACCATATTAAGCTCCTCTGCAGGATAGAGCACAGATGCAATAAGGCTCCATCATTTGTTTCCCTGAAATTGCCCTGTCTACCTCACATGCATTACATCAGAAAATGTCCTTGTTAGTGCATGAGTTGCAGACAGCCCAGCTGTGAAATATAGTGGGGCAACCCCTACTCTCTGTTTTCGAACTGGCCTGTCCACCACTCAAGCGCTAAGGGCCTGGTTACAACAAGAAATTGCCATCCCTTTGCACACAGTTGTTTGCAATGGGATCATAATTATAAGAGGTGTGCTGTTTATCTCACCTGGGGGCATATTATCAAGGGGGTTTATCTCCGCTTTTTTGGCTTTAAAAGCACAGTAGTAGGAGATAGCGACCATCTTGGGCCCCACTTTGCATGTCAGTGATATGTATCACTAATGACAGGCAAAGTGGGCGTGCCAAGATGTTAGCGACTGAAAACAGTCACTAACATCGCTATCTCCTTTTACCAACTTTTGGAGATATTCGCCGCAATGCATGAATATCGCTGAAAAGTCAGCGATATTCATGCATTACCGAGCTAATGCTCTTAGCCATGTTATCCACCTCCCATTGGATAACATGGCTAAGAACTGCTCAGGGCAGGTGTTAGCTTTTGGAGATATTCGCACTTAGCGCGAATATCTCCAAAAGTTGGTAATAGGAGATAGCGATGTTAGCGACTGTTTTCAGTCGCTAACATCTTGGCACGCCCACGTTGCATGTCATTAGTGATAAATATCACTGACATGCAAAGTGGGGCCCAAGATGGTTGCTATCTCCTACTAGCTGTCGCTAACTGGTGTTAGCGACAGCTAGCTAATAGGGAGATCATTTTATCTCCGCTTTCTTGGCTTTTAAAGCCAAAAAAGCGGAGATAAACCCCCTTGATAATATGCCCCGTGGGCCTTCCATACAATTTCATATCGTTAAACTTGCCAGAACTTAACATGGGAAAAGGCTTATTATTTACAGAGACATGCAAGTTTTGGGACGGTAAGCACCAAAATCCAGATGTTATTCACAATTTGGTGCACCTAATGAATTTCCAACCCTAGAGTGTGAAATTTTATCCGGTGTAAATTCAGAATATCCCTCCAGGGAACTTGTAATCAGGCCCCATCTCAGAATTTTTCCAAGTTAACGCACAGGGCAGGAGACAGGGCAGTTACCTGAAAAACAAACGTACAGAACCCATCTGCATCTGTGGTCGGCTCTGAACTACAACATGACTGGGCCACTTCTGCGCCTCCCAATGGCACATACGTCATGGAGTTGTCCCTGAATTCAAGCTGTACCAGGTAATTGAGATTATACCAGGGTGTTTACTGCCTACAGCAGAAAAATACATGAGCACAGGGGGGCACAAGAAACAAAAACAAATATGGCCTCTATCGTTGCAGTATAAAATAAATAAGTATTTAATTCAGCAGAAAAAGCAAGTTGAGAGGCAAAATCTCATATGGATGAAACAGAATATAATAGAGAGTCAGAATTAATAAGAATGGATAAAAGAGGAAATGATTAAGACATGAACAATTTCATTTGGCAAGCCCTTGAGGGTGGTAGTGCTCTGTTAAGCCGAGCCGTTCTGCTAACTAGCTAATTATTGGCTCATTTGCATAAACTCCCATGGGCCAACAGCAAACCACAAGTCAGAAAGAACAGACTGGGAAATCTCCAGTCTTTTTTCTTGTTTGCTTATTTGGTGATTTATAGGCACAGCCGTGCACTTTTGTGTCCCTGTACCTTCAAGGCGCGCCCAAGCATAGCTTGTTGCCCACCATCTCCCTGGGATAAACCTGGTGAGATCTGTCAAAATATTTGGGTTTAAAGGAGGGAGGAAGTCCCTGCGGTATTCGGGTGCACTAATCTTTAAAAAGGTTAATTTATTCATAGATATTTTGACAGAGATGTATGGCTAGTCTGGCGACTGGCACTTTCCCCCTGGGGGTGAACTTCGGAGTCCGAGGAACGCCTTAGCGCAGGAAGCAGCTTATGTGCACCAGGAACTACTGGAACACTGAATGCTCCAAAATCCAGCAATAACATCTAATTTCGTTTGTTGTTTTTTTTATATATTTTACACCGTATTTTGCCTTTATTTTGATGCTGCAGAATTAGCAAAAACTGCCCTTTTCGACTCCCTCTCTCAATATGCATTTCATGTAAATAGATTTGTAATGATGCGAATGAAGAAACTGCATTGTAAAATCAAGCTGGTTGAGCCATTGAGAAAAGAAATTCCAAGAAAGCAGCATCCAAAATGTTCTGACTTCAGCTTCCTCGGCCAGATTCCTTTGCTGTCAAGCAAACTTGTCAGTTTCACACTCCCATCTGAATACAGAATGTTGGGTTCAATATACTTCATTTATTTGATATAATCTAAGCTTTTTAGATAGCACAATAAAGCTGCTCCACCGATGGCGTGCATAAAAGATATTATACTATCGCACAGTGAAAACATAGGGGCATATTACCAAGGGCCTTATCGCCGCTTTAGCAGGAATTTTTCCCGCTAAAGCGGCGATAATTGTATCGCCCTATTACCTAGCTGTCGCTAACACCAGTTAGCGACAGCTAGTAGGAGATAGCGATCATCTTGGGGCCAGCTTTGCATGTCAGCGATATTTATCGCTAATGACATGCAAAGTGGGCGTGCCAAGATGTTAGCGACTGGAAACAGTCACTAACATCGCTATCTCCTATTACCTACTTTTGGAAATAATGGCGCTTAGCACGAATATCTCCAAAAGCTAACGCCTGCCCAGAGCAGTTATTAGCCATGTTATCCAATGGTAGGTGAATAACATGGCTAGGAGCATTCGCTCAGTAATGCATGAATATCGCTGACTTTTCAGCGATATTCATGCATTTCGGCCGATTTTTATCGCTTTTGAGATAAACCTTGATAATAGCAAGGTTTATCTGCGATAAAAATTGGCGGAGCACGGCGATAATAATATTGCCGTTAAGCCAACATAGCGATAATTATCGTTAGTTGTTGGTAATATGCTCCATAGTCCCTTTCTTCCTACATTAGCTTACAATCAGTTACACCAAACTTTAATGTGACAAATTGTGACTCGGGGATTGGTTGTAGACCAGGAAACACGCCTATGCAAAAGCATACTTTGACAAACATTCTGAAAGAAGCATCTTGTTGGTATTATGGTAAAAACAATGCATATTCTTCGCTCCTTTTCAGAGTGTGTAAGGACCACCTAAGGTATATAATTTATTTCTTAATCTAACTATGAGAACAAGTTACTACGGAAATATTGTTAATGCGAATTCATGACAACTACATTAATTAATAGTTTGAATAGCATAATCATCTTTATTCGATTTGATAAACAAACCATAATAGCATGTAAATAACAGTCATTAAAAAATGATTCACAGAAATACAGTTTTGCTTAAATGGGCTAAAATATAATATCATCCGTGGAAAGTCCTTAACCTACTATGCATATCCTCATTGATGTACTCAGTCCCCCCTTGTTATTTGTAGTTTTAAAGCGGCCTTTAAAAAGTTTGTCACACAATAAAGGGTAAAAACATCAGTTGATATTTTTAAAAACAGCAAAGCTACCCGAGCCTGCCTGAATCTAGCTCGTCTTAATAGCTCTTTCAGAAACAGTTTCCTGGGGTAGGCATAGTACGGGGGTACAGTGTGTCCTGCGGAGACTTCATGTCGCAGCCGCAGGGCCCTCTCTCTTCTGAGTTTATAATAAAACCTGCCGGTACGATAAGGTTCTATACCCTGTGACGTTTTAACTAAAATATAATCTCTCACCGAGTGTTTCCCCAGCTCAACAGTTTAGCGTTGCACCATCTCAAACTTTGGGAACAGTGTTTTAATATCACTTATATCTTTTAACTTTATTGTCTCAGGTTTGTCAAATAAGTCTACGCGTCCTGGGTTGACAAAGGAGTCCCTGACATATTTCAGCCATGGGATTTTCCGCGCATGTTCCAGGGCGAGACAATCCCACACTACCAACCTTGTCAGGCCCACCTCTTCGTTGGTCCAGATCTTCAACCAACCTACTAAAGGCTTCACTCCTATACTGTCTGCGATGTAACTAACACCCAGCTCCTCATGTATACAATATGCTGCCATAATTAATAATCTATAAAGCATTACAGATAAAGTTGATCCACACATTCTGCTACTTATGAGTCTTCTGGCTTATCATTCTGTAGAATATTCTTAAAGTGATTTAAGGTCAAAGAAATGCATTTACCTTCTTATGCTGTTTGCAATCCTGGTGCTTAACTAGCACATTGTTTCCTTCTGGTAACCTTTTCAATACCGTATTTAACTCAAAGATTTGTCTTTTGTAACATGGAGGCACAGCATTAGAACATGCACACATACAAATGCATGATTTAGAGATTCACCCAGAGGTGTAGATGTACATACCAACCAACTCTCTTGTAGGCACACATTTAGCAGATATATAGGGACCATGCACAAATGGGGCACAATTACAGAAAGTGCACTGAGGTCGCAACGGGTGTGCGTTCCCTCTTTGTGAGTCTCCAGAGCTCCATGGTATTACAGAAGTGGCTACAGATGGTTGTTCTGCCCCTTCTGTATTGGAGATAGTGCTGGTGCACAATCGTGAGATGGTGTTCCCTCATTTGCATGGGGCATGGCCTTATGCTAATGAGGGAATCACTTTACCTCTGCGCACACTCCGTGTTAACAAAGTGGGCATGGAGGCAAATATGCCTTTATTCTGCACACTGAACATGCACCGCAAAAAGGCGGGGCATTATCAGTGTGCCCCCTCAAGGCAGCCATTTTAAGGGGTGAAAGGGTGTCCCATGGACACCCCAGACGTCACGCTGCACGTAGGTGTAGTCACCCACTGCTGATGCCTGCTAGGGGATCTCTATCCATCTTGAAAGTGCAAGAGGTTTGCCTCCTCCACTGTGAAACACAAAGTGGCTTTGGAGCAGTCGCTCCATATTTCATTTAAATGCACTGCCCCAGATATATTCTTCATAATAGGGTGCACTTTCCCTGTTCTTGTCTCCTGACTATGTCCTGTGAAAAGACTCTTTGGAATCTCTGGCATCAAGGAATTAGTTAATGT
Organism: Lissotriton vulgaris; assembly: GCF_964263255.1. Lineage (NCBI taxonomy): Eukaryota > Metazoa > Chordata > Amphibia > Caudata > Salamandridae > Lissotriton > Lissotriton vulgaris. The sequence goes on along the minus strand of NC_141693.1, from coordinate 319,442,829 downwards.
ACCAACATGAGCGAGAGAACCCAATGGACTGCTATCCACCTGCAATCCACTGATTATTACATGACTAAGGTGTGAATTAGGAAATAATCAGCCCTGTGAGGCTCACAGGAATAGATTGTGCAGCCCAAAACCTCTTTCATCATGAATAGACACATTCAAGAATACCATGAAGATAGGAATATATTCTCAAGATATATGAAGATCAAAATCCAATCCTAGTGTACACAATATCAAAAGTGGTTACTATAGAAATAAACAAGATAGTGGCAACTATATGTTATCAATAGTCAGAAAAACAGAAACTACTGTAACATAATGATGGCATGTTAGTGTTTCTCTGCATCTATACCCCCAAGCCCTCCATTCCCTCGGCAAACTACGCTGGCCTAAGCACCAAAAGGGGCCTACTTGAATTTCATAGATGGTCTACACCAGGATACCGTTTCTTAATGAAAGAAGCTGTGTTCAATAAGGAGACAGCAGCTGCTTTTCTTGTCTCTTTGTCTTGGTGGCTATGTTGTCCACGAGTGGACAGATAAGTCTGCCAGTAGACTCAATGTGCCTTTTTTGTTGCCTTCATTGAGGAAAGGCTCCATAGATCCTTCAGCCTGAAGTGCCTTGATCAAAGTTCCTCCCTATCTAGTAACACTTCGATGCATTTTAAAAATAATAATAAATATCCTCTAGCCTTTCATCTACATATATTCTGTGAAATATTGATTAAGGTTTGAAAACAAAAACAGAAACATCAAGATGTCCGGTTATGTAAAATTGTGATGATTGACTTAAAGCAATAACTAGAAAATCAAATGATGAAACCATGATAAAAAAATCACGGAGGGGCAGATTTACAAGCGCTGTACGCCACTTTTGTGCCACCGTTGCGTCACTTCTGTGACGCAGCAGCGTCGCAAAGCCAGCGCCATGCTGCGGGGTATTTACAACATGACGCATCTAGGGAGATGCGTCACGTTGTAAAACCCTGCGCCACATGAAACCTGCGTCAGGTTTCAAGTGGGCGTTCCGTCGCAGGGGGGGCGGCGTTCCGGCGCAGGAACGCCTCGGAAAAGTGGCTGAGTGAACTCTACAAGATTTCACTCAGTCACTTTTTCGACCCCGCTGCATCAAAACCTTACACCTGCTGGGAGCAGGCGTAAGGAGTGAAGCAGCACAGCTAGTATAGGGTGCCCCCGAGCAGTGCTGGAGTTGCGTCGCGCTTTCGACACAACTCCAGCACTGCGTCACCTTCACAGCATCAGATGCGTCACGCATCTGTCTATTCTTGCGCCATGGTGCGCCGTATTGTAAATGCTGATATGCAGGGATGCATCAGTTATTGTAAATCTGCCCTTAATTATTTAAGCAAGTGAATTATCACATTACAATAAAACAAATATTTTAGCAACATTGGTAATCATGCGTTTGCTTTTAAAACATACAGTCAAATAAATGAACATGTATAATCCAAAAAAATGGATATAGAAATAGAAAATATATAAAGATAATACCACCAGGTATCGAACTTGGCAGCAAATAAAAAATGACTATGAAACTGGTTCGTATGAGGCCCTATATTAATGTCCATAACCTTACAAGTAAAAAAACAGTAAACCTTTTCTCAATAATGACTTTAAAATCATTTAGGTATTCCATTTCCCATTTCACACTCCGTTTAGTGATTGCAACCTTTTTCATCCCACTTAAAGCAGTAATACACAGTTACTTACATGCACCTATGGAAAAGGCTACCAAATACACAAATTGACAGATTTAAGGATACCAGGGCACACATAGGGCCAGATTACAAGCCTGGCGGTCCTCGAACCTCCAGACTTGTGGTGGCACAGTGTTGGCCGATCCAGTCACTGCTGCACCCGATTACGACTCGGGCAGTTGAACCGCACTAGGACAGCCAGCTCTACCAGGGAACCACCATTCCCTGGTGTAGGAGTGGTGATCAGAATCCGCAATATGCTTTGCGGGACCACCACGGTCTCGCCAAGCATATTATGAGTTTACGCTCAGCCAGGCTTTTCATGGCGGTTCAACCGCCATGAAAAGCCTGGCGGAGAGGAAACAAAGGGGACCCTATAGTGCTCACTGTGCCACAGACATATGTGGATGCACACAGGGGGGCATAACATGTGCCTCCCTGTGTGCATGCCCATAGGTTCCTGTAAGGCATTGACTTACGAACTTCTGGATCGACTTTCAGACCAGTCATGGAAAAACTGGAAACCTCTGTCACACCTATTTCCGCAATGCACCTTTCTCTAACCTCAACCAGAAGGTAGCTACCCCCAAGGTCTGCCTAATATTTAGGTATTTCCTTTTGTAGTTTGTGTTTCTTATTTGTGTCCTGCCTCAAGGCAGTCCAAGAACAGGTCCTTAAGATGTGAGGTGCAAAAGTTTCTTTGTCCATAGAAAACTGAATGCCTTCCCTAAAATTCAATAATTCACGGTTGGTGACTTCACAAAAGCTACTTATTGGACTTCCTAGTTCCCAGATGAACTATAGGATCCTTCTGGGTCCTTATGGATGCCCTAGCATTGATAGGCTGGTGTGAAGTTTGATGAATGATGGTACACCTCTAGAAAGCAGTGACTCAAATCACATTTTTTCAGGTGACAAACCACTCATAAAAGTATAGAATATAATAAGGTACAAGATAATTAATAGCAACATCAGTAAAAAGTTACAAATTATTGAGTTTGTAAAATGTACTGCAGATTTGAGGAATGCTCCCTTCAGTGTTAACAATTTGAAGAAGCAGAGAGACACTCTGCAATTAACAACTTTGAATTTTCAAAGAAAAGACACTAGACATCACTTAGTAAAAATTACATCAAATTTACAATAAAAGATCATATGCATGAAAGACTGGTCTGAGACACTATCACAGAGACAAACACAAACACTGTCACTCCTGTACTGACCTAGAGGAAAACAAAGAAGATATCTAACAGTACCTTATCTAAATCTTAGGTCTCAACCAGTGTCCTTTTACAATGGCAAGGTAAGGCTCCATGGAATCGCAAGTCTTTAAGGCGGCATGCAGCCACACACTGGTTTATCAAGTTGTTCTGTCTCCCACCTATGGCTTTAGTGGACTTCAAAAAGTGGGTTGTGATGTTGGCAAACCCAGGACTTAAAGGAATCAAATAATCTCCTTAACATGGAAAGGTAGAGACTGTTTGACCTGGCACCATTGGAGTTGGTCTCCCCTGCCTTTTTCTGCTTTTGCCTCCTGTATTTTTGCTGTATGTTTGACTCCGTTTTGTAAGGCTAGATGCTTTGGGCAATTTACCACTGCTGTTCAGTGCCAAAGTGCAAGTGTTCCCTTTGAAAATTGTTGTTATGTATTGGTGTTTCCATGATTGGCTGATTTGCATTACTAGTCAGTCACTAGTACAGTGCACTGTGTGTGCCCAGGGCCTGTGAATCAAATGCTGCTTCTGGGCTGATTGTGCCATCCACATAAGCAGCCTGTAATTTCACTCTGGCCTGCCATTACTGAGCCTGAGTGCAGTCTGGTACCGCCATGTTGACCTGGCAAGTGCACCTACTTTCCAGGCCCTAACCTTCCCTTTTCTTAAATGTTAGTCAGCCCTAAAGTAGGCTCAAGGTACCTATGTGGGCAAGGTGCAGTGTATGTGAAAGGAAGGACATGCCCTGGTGTTGTGTGGCATATTCTGATAGTGAAACACTGCCAATTTAGTGTTTCACTATTGCATGGCTGCCTGATCCCATAGGATGGAATGTGGAGTTTGTTTATAACAACTTATAAACATACCTACCCCTGGGAACAAGGTAAGAATATAAAGTTTGATATGCCTGAAATGAGAATGTTAAAATGCATCTTTTAGTGAGTGAGATTTTTAAATTCTGTGTTTGAAAATACCACTTTTGGAAAGTAGGTATTTTGTTGCTTACCCATCCAGTATGCCTTTACCAGGTTTGTGTATTGCATGTCTAGGTTAGGGGTGTCAGGAGCTGGGGAGGAGCAGAGGCTCCAGAGAGCCCGATGAGTCAGGGCTGGGCTGGACAGACCTGGGATTCATTTACAGCAAGGGGTGGGGGGTTCCTTTCACTTGAATTGGCCTGGTCTGCCATTCACAATTCTAACTCCACCTCCTGCCAGGAAGCTGCACCAGAGAGGACAGAACTGGTTTTGACCAAGCACAGGGCTTCTCTGCCACCAGAGAACAAAGGATTTTGTAGTATAAATATTAGGGCCCAGACCCCAGAACTTTAGTTCACTTCTAGGAAATCAAAAAGGAAATTGTGCCAAGGAGAAGAGAAGCTGAGGAGGAATACTGCCCCTGTGCTGGGGTTGTCCTACAGTGGCTACTTGCTGCCAAGGAAAGGAGAAAAGGACTATGCTGTTTGCTGTGTCCCCTGCTTGAAGAAGATCTCAAAGGGCTTGAAACTGAGCTTGCCTCCTGTTCTGAAGTTTCAGGGACACAAATACTTCACCACCAGCTCCACTAAACTGCCTTGCTGGGAGTTCTGACCTGCAAAGAGGTACCTGCTGTTGTTTTGCACCTCTGGAGACTGTTTTCCACTGGGAGCTGGAAAATCAACGCAACACCGAGAAGCGTGATGCATCCGTACCTGTTTCCGGCGCATTGCCGAAGAAACCGTCGCAGCGCCTGATGCAGGTCGAGAAATCGCTGCACGCTACATCAAGTACAACGATCTTCGAAGTCCAAGGTTACCACACCGATTCAGACGCAAGCCCTGCTATGCGGCTGCAAGAATCCACACATCGTCCCAGATTGTCACATCAAGGTGCCAAGTCTGTTGCATCGTTGGAGAACGCAGCAAGAAACCGACGAATCACCTCCCCATGCAGTAAGAAACTGATGCATCACCTCCTCTCCAATAAGGAACCGATGCATCACCTCCCCTGCGCAGCAGTAAGGAACCGGCGCATCACATCCCTAGGAGCAGGACCGGAGCATCACCTTCCATGAGTGTAAGGAACCAACGCATCACCTTCCTGTTATACCTGCTGCTCAATCAGTGTGATTGTGGTGTGGAATTGCCCCTGTAAACTACTCCGAAGATATCTGACCCCCTTTCCTTCTGTTAGTAACTGGTTACAGCAAGAAACTGAGTGAAAACTGACACAAAGCGAATACTTTCTTTACTAACCTGCAGTGGTTCAGCAGCTCGGCTGCTGCGGGAATTGACGCTGGTTCTGATGGCTCTCACCGCCGGCCATCGAGTCTGCCGAGTCCGCCCGCGAACGAAGGGGCGGGGCACAGGTGGAGCTTCCTTGACCCCGCTGTGCAGAGCGGAGGCTCCGGAACAGGGCTGTAGTGATAGCGGGCTGCGGAGGCGCTGGCTCGGTGGAGACGAGACTAGGAGGAGACGCGGCGCGATGGCCCCCAAGGTGAACACTGGAGGTAAAGCAGCAGAAAGAAAGAAGAAGGCTGGCGTCGAGATTGCTTCAGGTGAGGCTGATAACAGCCCAAAGGCTCTAACACAGACTCCCCCGGTAAGAAAGCAGATTGCAGCGAGGACAAGGCTGGCTACTGCTAACGCCCCTATTTGGATTTTTTTACTAAGGCAGGAAAAGAGAAGGGGGTCAAAGCAATAGTGCAAATCGGCGAGGTAGGCCAGACTGAGCCAGCAGCAGGGGCAGAGGCAATCGAGGTAACCCCCCCGGTATACCATAAGTACAGAACAATGCAAAGAACAACCTAGAGGCAGTGAAAATGGCATTCGCTCCCCCAGAGACTTGTAGTAAAACCCGGGGAAGAGTAGAGGGGTCAGACGATGCCGATATGGAGGACTCAGTGCTAAACGCCTGTACCAACATGGAAGGGGTCAAGGATTGCGATGCTAGGCACCAGAAACAAGGGGTTCTAGATGCCGGGGCGACTCTGTCTACTAATGTAGGCACCATAAGCTGCATAGATCCTGCTAAGCTACAGGAATGCGACCTGGCTGACAACGTGGCAATCAAAGTGGGAGATCAGAACTATCAGGAAAGCGATGTGGCAAACAACGTGCCCCAACTGGAAGCAGACAAAGGAAAGGACAAAGGGAAGGAGAAAGACCCGAGCGAATGCTTTTACTCGGTATCGGAGGGAGGTGAATGGTCAGAAGATGATGAAGAAGACCATAGCTCCTTTCTGGAGGATAGTGACCCCGACCTGGAGAGCGATCCTGAGCACAAGTCCCCGGCATCGGCAGTCAAAACCCAAATCGGCTCAAAAGGACAGAAGCCCCCCCAAAGAGAGCTTAGCTGGGATAACTCCTCTACAATGCCTCTGCAAGGGAGTGCCGGTGGGGTAGATGCACAGATGTCACTCTTGGAAATTATCCATCAGGAGATCCTCGCCCACAGAGAAGAAACTAGGCAGGACAGCCGAAAATCCCAAGCAGCAGTTAGGAAAATACAGGGCGTTGTAAGGAAACTCTCTAAGGTCTGCACCAACCTGGGAGACCGGATCTCAAACCTTGAGGAGGGAGAAGTCTCAACGGAGAAGGAGGCTGCTGCTGCTACCAGCAAGGTTGATGCTCATCCAGTGGAAACTGGAGGACATTGAGAATCGTCTCAGGCGGAATAATCTCCGGATCCTAGGGGTGCCGAGGGTGTCGAAAGAACCGATGAAAGGGTCTACACAATTAAGCTATTCGAGCAGGCCTTCCCTAAGCTCTCAGGCTGGAATTGGTCCGAAGAAATTCAGCGGGCACATCGTACCCCGTTGAAACTGAACAAAAACGCAAAAGAAGGTGATAAACCTAGGGCAATTTTAATTTTCCTGGGTAACTTAGTGCTGAGACAAGCAATTGCGGAAAAAGCCAGACTAGATGCCAAGAGGGTAATTGAAGGGATGGCATTCTTCGTCTGTCCCGACTTCTGTCATATGACAGTTGAAAGACGCTCGAGACTCAGACAGCTGATTAAGCCATTCCAGGACAAAAAAATGCAGGCCTATTTGATTAATCTGGCTCAATTGAAAATAATTTATGAAGGAAGGACACTATTTTTTGCATCAGAAATCAAGGCCAAAGAGTATCTAGAATCCCAGGGGAAGTAATGTAATGAACGCTAATATTCTTTTGCATAGGTAACTGAAGCTTTTATATTAACAATAACAAGGGACCCCAATTCAGTCAGCAGAAGACCTCGGGGAACATACTTTTTAGAACAACAGCGATCCCATGCATTCAAGAATATATGAGACAATGAATATAGACAGAATCACATCTATATTTGGAGCGACATGTCCAGCCAGACAGAGGTCTTTAAATTTACTCAATGAACAATTGATTCATACAGAGAAAATACCTTCAACAATTCACCAGTGTGGTGCACAAGCATGTGCCCAAACACTAACAGATCAAATACAGAAGGTAGATTACGAACATAGAAGGGCTTTTTAAGGCAAAAGTAACGTTTTCTGTTTAAAATTCAATTGACTTTGTCAAGAAAGAGAGATTCCCTTTGGGCACATTAACAAGGACAAAATGACATAACATACAATAAGACTTCAAACATATTCAGAGCAATACAATAATTAGCCAAATTCTGAAACGACAAATAAATTCAATATGCACAGTTTATTTTTATAAAAATTGAATTAAAAACAGATTAAAAAGTATATAAATCAAGGGAAAACAGACAATATATATGGGAACAAATAGTACACTAAAGTTCATCAAAAAAGTTCCTAAAACTAAACAAAGGGAGATACACAAAAGGTATATTCAGCACCAGTCAGAATACTCTTTGATTACTATAAGATGGATTCTCTCCCCCAATTCTCAACACGTTTCGACGGACCAATTATCATACAGCCGCCTTCCTCAGGAAAAATATTACCTGTCTTCCCCAGATAACTTTAAAGGAGGCGTGCTAAATAGGTAGGGGATAGATATCTCCCTCCTCTCTGATAGGACGTACTTCCAGCTGCTGGCAGTGTTTTTATAGATCATTTTGCCAAAAATCCTATTTCTGTCTCACGGTCCTATCTGTAGATGCTAGATACTGCCACTTCTTGCAGTAAATATATGTATTTCTTCGTTTTATCTCAGTCTTAGATTGTCTATCGAACACCACGGAGGCTGCACGCGGGAATCAAATTCTTCTTGCCTTTAAGAGGCAGCGACTTTAATGACTAGGAAGACCAAGGCATTCTTTCTGAGTCTTAGCGCGCCTGTCTGGATTTTAATTGGTGCCACAGTTTCGAATTCCAAGAATCAGAACATTTCTACCGCGTGCAAGCAAGACAATATGTCTTTTTTAAGACTGAGATAAAACGAAGAAATACATATATTTACTGCATGAAGTGGCAGTATCTAGCATCTACAGATAGGACCGTGAGACAGAAATAGGATTTTTGGCAACACGATCTATAAAAACACTGCCAGCAGCTGGAAGTACGCCCTATCAGAGAGGAGGGAGATATCTATCCCCTACCTATTTAGCACGCCTCCTTTAAAGTTATCTGGGGAAGACAGCTAATATTTTTCCTGAGGAAGACGGCTGTATGATAATTGGTCCGTCGAAACGCGTTGAGAATTGGGGGAGAGAATCCATCTTATAGTAATCAAGGAGTATTCTGACTGGTGCTGAATATACCTTTTGTGTATCTCCCTTTTTTAGTTTTAGGAACTTATTTGATGAACTTTAGTGTACTATTTGTTCCCATATATATTGTCTGTTTTCCCTTGATTTATATACTTTTTAATCTGTTTTTAATTCAATTTTTATAAAAATAAACTGTGCATATTGAATTTATTTGTCGTTTCAGAATTTGGCTAATTATTGTATTGCTCTGAATATGTTTGAAGTCTTATTGTATGTTATGTCATTTTGTCCTTGTTAATGTGCCCAAAGGGAATCTCTCTTTCTTGACAAAGTCAATAGTTGGTACCCCATCCCTTTGGTAGAGGGTCCCTCTCTCTTTTATTAGAAATAAAATTCAATTGTACAGAAGTATCAAAAAGGCACCATTACATTACATAGAAATCAAGTTTTGTATAGGGTGCTAGACAGGTCGACGGCATTTCGGTCCCCCTACTTAATCATGGGGACCATCATCAGGACATTCAATTAATGCCTTAACGCTATTAAGCCTCTAATTGCCTAAGGAAGAAATAGGGAGAAAGATATATACATTTTAGATACGGAGACATAAAGTAATCTATATACTTGAACAAGTGACTTAAGGTGAAAGGTGAACCTATTTACATTATTTACACGTGAATCAGAACGCTATTTATTTGAAGGTTTTCAGTGGTGGTGTCGCTTTAGAAAGTGGCTTTGTGATCCGGGTGAGACCTCGAATATTCCGATATTGTGCAGGGCGGAGGAGTGGTGCCGATGTGGTGATCGAGCAAGGAATTAATTCAATAATTGTGCCCGTATTATGGCAAAGCGAGGGCGATCTTACTCAGTCATTCCTATACAGTGGTGCTGGCTGTTCGAGTGATGCCGAGACCAAGAGCGGCTAGTGCGAGCAGTAAAAAGGAGTGAATTGCGTTGCTGCGAGAAGTGAGATATATTAATAAATCGTGCCTATATAGTGGGGGGCGCAGCGGAGCTGGATATTCGAGTGATGCCGTGAACACTTAACGAAAGTCAGAGCGGCAAGTGTGGGTAGTTTTACAAGGCGTGATTAACATCGTTGCGAGGAGTGCTTTGTGACAATTAAATACCATGGTTTAAAACTGGCTTACCAGGGCAGTGCACTGGTTTGTTACTGGCAAGGAAGTGGTAGCCTGTATTCAGTATGACAGCCCTGTAAATTGAGATGGTTGTTAGAGGAGTGCTGTATGATGACGAGGGAGGTATGAGTGATCAAAACCCGGTATTTGAGGATGGGGGTCCAGGGCTAGATGAGCTGGCCAGGGAAGATCTCGATAGAGACCTGGCTCTGAGCGAAATAACCACAGCCCTGCAGGAGCTAGCTGCCGGCAAGGCTGCAGGCCCAGGCGGGATCCCCCTGGAGGCGTATAAATGCATGGAAAAAGAGATTGCCCCTATCCTGCTGGATCTATTTAACAGTATTTTGTGTACAGGCATATTACCGGACTCTTGGAAGGAGACCAACATCGTTTGAAAGCCCAAAGAAATGACGGGGTCCTATCGCCCAATTTCGCTCATAAACGCGGACACAAAGCTATACTCAAAGGTCTGGGCTAATAGGTTGGAGGGAGGATCATAGGTCCTCTCGTCTAACCGTGGCAGCATGGGTTCGTGCCGGGCAGAGGTACGACAGACCACACTAGTCGAGCAATAGCCTTATTTGAAGCCCTTGGTGCTACCGGGAGGGAGATGGCCATGATCCTCCTCGACGCGGAGAAAGCTTTTGACCACGTGGTCTGGGATTTTCTGTGGGTCATTCTGGCCGGTAGAGGCTTCGGCAGTAAATTCGTGAGGGCCATTAAAGCCATGCACGTTGATCCAGTGGCTAGGGTTCTTGTTATGGGCCAGCGCTCAGACAACATTTTAATAAAGAGGGGGACGCGTCAGAGCTGTCCATGCGCTCCAATTTTGATTTCCCTATACATAGACCCCCTCATACAGAAAATTTTAGCCTCCCCTCAGATCAGTCCGGTGGTTTGCAACGGCTTTACCACGAAATTGCTAGCTTACGCCGATGATGTGGGAATAATAAATACGGATCCTCATCGAGCTATGCCTGTCTAATTACAATTAGCCAAGGAATTTGGACATCATTCAGGCCATCGTCTAAATGAAGGGAAAACCCAGATCATATGCACTAAGAACATCATCAAGACGGATCAAAGATGTGTAGACTCAGCTGTATACTTAGGGGTTAGGGTTAATACCTCGGTAGATAAGATCATTGAAGAAAAATACCCACCGTTCATTGAGTCAATCGAAACTGATTTGAAAAGAATCAATGTTTTACATCTCTCTCTGATCGGCAGGGTCAATGTCCTAAAAATGACTATGTTCCCTAAAGTGTTATCTTTAGATCCATCCCATTATTATTAGGAGACAGCCTGATTAGGAAAATAGAAGCCACTTTTGTAAGATTTGTCTGGCAATATGGTAAGATCAGGCGTTCGATCAATCTCTTGTCACTTCCATTGGCATGAGGGGGATTGACTATGCCAAATCTTAGACTCTATCATTATACCTGCTTACTTATACAAATGAATATATTGTTCCAACTCGATTCCACTCCTCAGGAAGATCTGGCCGGGAACCACAGCCTTCCATCTATTTTCGAGCTGCTGTTGGGGAGGAAGGCCCTTGGTGTGTTGAATTGTGAAGTTGAACGAAGATATTACAAGAAAGCAAGATACAAGATTTTGGAGGGGGCCTGGTGAACATGGAAGGCCATTTGAAAAACCCTGATTATCCCCAAAATCAACGTTAATATGAATCTGTGGAAATCTAGCCTTCTCCCTCACTTAGGACAGAGTAATAACTCCATTGTTTGGAGGGAATGTCGGATAAGGTGTTTGGGAGATATCATGTTAGGTAATGAAATTCTTAGTTTTGAGTTGGTAAAGCAGAAATACGGTGTCCCTCAAAGCCACTGGCTTTTATACGGGCAAATCGTTCAATCATTGGGGGCAATAAGACCAAGATTACGCTGCCTCCGGGTAACCCAATGGTTGAATATCTAATAGGAAGGGGTAAAAGATAAAAATAGTCTATAATCATCTTCTCCTTAGTCTGCAGGACGACTTGGAGAAAACTGAAACCTCTCTGGCACAGAATCTGGGGGACCCTGATGTTGATTTAGACCTTGCACTGCTCATGAATAAGAAAATATTCCGGTCTTCAAACTTAAGGGAGCAACACTACAAGACCCTGTTTAATCTCTAATATACCCCCGAGAAACTGTATGGATGGGGAGTAAGAGAAGATGAAAGATGCCCTAAATGCAATAGCGGCCCTGCAGATCTTTCACACATGTTTTAACACTGCCCCAATCTTACCTTAATTGGTAGGGAAATAACTCTGTTTCTGGAGGGGCTGCTAGGTCATAACATCGATCCTTTCCCTACCCTGGTCTTAACAGGGACAGACGACAAGCTAAAGGCGGGGAGGGATGCTAAAGCCCTTGTCTTTATCTCGGTTGCTGTCTTGCGAATTTTAATCTCTGCAGGTTGGAAGGACACTACTGCCCCCACATTCCAGATGTGGCTTGCCAGACTCCTGGTCATGCACAATGTAGAGTCATCTCTATATGAATTTAAAGGCAAAAAATCTAAAGAAATGGGCAGAACAATTTGGGCACCGCTAAAAGAATGGAGGGTTTCAAAATAATTAATTTTACGATACATATTTATTTGGGGCTATTGGTTTTACTTATCCCTCTCTTTATTGGGTTTCCTTAGTATTTAAACTTGTATAAAATGTACATCCCCTGACTGTTTTATGCCAACTAAATCATGTCTATTAATAATATTGTACTCTCTGTATTAAGCTTTTAACGAACTGTATTTGCATTGATTTATTGTTTGACTTGCACCGTGTCTCTCAACAATAAAAAAAAAAGGGATTGTGGTGTGGAATGTTGGTGTGTGATGATGCTGTGGAATGTTGGATGAGTGAGAGAGTCAGTTGGAGGATGGGCTGAGCAGCAGGAAGGCTGCTACTTGTGGGGCTCTTCATAACATCCTACTTAAATAAACCTATTCATCATTTCTTTGTGCAACATATTTTGGCGACGATTTTCAAGAGAAACCTACGTGTGTAAACTGAGTATCATTAACCTTCAAAGAGAAACTGAGAAATGAACATTGAAAACAAGGATAAGCTACAAGAGAGCTGCTGGGAACTCAAGAAGCCCACAGAGATCCACCATGCACTGGGTATTGCCCCACCAGTGTTATATAAGATCCTACTGCCTCCACTCCAGGGCATCGGTACGGGCCTCCACTTCTTTGACAATGCTGTCTCAATAATGATGGACTGTTGGCAGGAGTTGGTAATTTTACAGCAGTGATTTTAATTGCTTTGGTATTTAACTAGCAGGTCTTGGATAGGAGGAACCAACTATTGCTGCAAGTTCCTTGACACCTATTAAAAATGTAGGCCCTACACTGCTGCATTCCCTGTTATTTGAAGATATTTCTGCTAAGTAAGCAAAGATTTTGTTCAGGGGCATAGATTGAGCCCGAAGAGGATTTGGCTCTGTGGTGCACTGTTTGCCCTTGTAGGTGTTGTGGACTTTTGAAATGTAAATGTGCTTCCTCGCGCGAGGCTACCATATGTACGAAGGAACGTTAACCTGAAGAGCCACAAGGCAAAACCGCTCTGTTTCAAGCTGACTATCTCTGGTTAGCTTTCACAAGCTCAAGAGAACTCGTACTGCGTCAAGACTGGACTGGAGAGCGTGATGACCTCAACGGTAACAGCGTATCCGGGGAAAGCTCCAACGCTGGAAAGCTAGAATGCCGACTGCTGGAGAGGTTCCCGACAGTCTTTTCGAATGTGACACAGCAGGTCAAGGGTTCTACTTTGAATGGTGCGATGTGCCTGCTCATATACTTCTTCCAATTGTTCCATCGGCGGCAAATAATCTCATGAAGTGGCTGCGCGCATTGTGGAAACTGAAGAACAACTGGAGAATGGATAGTGCGGTGTCCAGACAGACTCCATTCAGAGGGATGGGCAGTCAAAATATCGATTTTTAAATATCGACCTACATTAATATCGAGTTTTTAATATCGTAGGGACTGAATATCGAACTCAAGAATATTGACCACAATATCGACCCCAAGGTAAGTAATATCGTTTTATTTCATATCGAAGTAAGTAATATCGCAGTAAGTATTATCGTAAGCAAAAATATTGTTGTCAATAATAGCAATTTTTTTGTGTTATGTATTTTTGTATGTATTTTATATGTATATTAAACATTTTTTAATGCATTTTCATAAATTTTAAAATAAATGTTTAGAAATTAGTAATTTTGTTAAAGTAAATTTTGCGTTTTAGTATCAGAGCGGTTTGTGAGTTTATAGGGGAATAGGGTTGGAAGTAATTTATTTATAATAATTAATTATTATGTTTTTATTATTTGGTATTGATTGTTAGTTAATTGTTAATTAATTATTAATTGGTAAATAAATGTTATTAAGACGTTAATTATATTTATTATAATTAATGTATTATTAATTTTTATTTATTGTTAATTCATTTATTGTTGATTAATAATTAATTGATGATTCATTTTTATTAAGTGTTTAATTGATAACTACATTAATTATGTGATTTTTTTATGTGTAATGGGTTGTGAGTTTATAGGGGAATGGGGAGAAATAGTTAGATTAAATTAATGAATGAGGTTGTTTTTATTTATTGGTATTTATTATTAATTAATTGTTACTTAATTATTAATTGGTAATTGGTAATGAATGTATATTAATTAGTTAATTATATTAATTATGATTAATGTATTAATAATTTGTATTTATTGTTATTGTTAATTCATTTATTGTCAATAAATAATTAATTGGTGATTTGTGTGTTAAAGGTGGAATAGTGTGGGATGTAATTTAATGTTATTTAAGTAAATATTAATTTTAATTTATCGGTATTTATCAATCAATCAATCAAAGACATTTATAGAGCGCACTACCTACCCGTAGGGTCTCGAGGCGCTTTTGGGGGGGGGTGCCGCTACTGCTCGAACAGCCAGGTCTTGAGCTTCTTCCTGAAGGAGAGGTGGTCTTGGGTCAGGCGCAGGTCGGCCGGGAGGGAGTTCCAGGTCTTGGCGGCCAGGTAGGAGAAGGACCTTCCTCCTGTAGTGGCTCTGCGGATGCGTGGGACGGCGGCGAGGGCGTGGCTGGCGGATCGGAGGTGGCGTTTGGGAGTGTAGAAGTTGATTCGGTTGTTGAGGTAGCTCGGGCCTTGGTCGTGGAGAGCTTTGTGTGCGTGGGTAAGGAGGCGGAAGGTGATTCTCTTGTTGACCGGGAGCCAGTGCAGGTCTCTTAGGTGCCCGGAGATGTGGCTGTGTCGTGGGATGTCGAGGATGAATATTTATGAATAATCTTTTAGTAAATTAATTATTAATATGTTATTTTTTTATTATTTTTTTAATTTATAAGTATATTAATTTAACCCCTACGCTATCCAGCACTTTCTCTACTGTTGCACTCTCTGGAGTTGGAATAATAATTTTTCCTCCTACACTATCCAACACTTTCCCTACTGTTGCACTCACTGGAGTGGGAATATACATTTTTACCCCTATGCTATCCAGTGTTTTCCCTGCTGTTGCACCCTCTAGAGTGGGAATAGTAATTTTTACCCCAACGCCATCCAGCGCTTTCCCTACTGTTGCCCTCTCTGGAGTGGGACTAGTATATTTAGCCCTACGCTATCCAAAGTTTTCCCTACTGTTGCACTCACTGGAGTGGGAGTAGTCATTTTTACCACTACGCTATCCAGCGCTTTTCGTACTGTTGCACTCTCTGGAGTAGGAATAGTAATTTTTACCTCTACGCTATCCAACGCTTTCCCTACTGTTGCACTCACTGGAGTAGGAATAGTAATTTTTACCCTGACCCTATCCAATGCTTTCCCTACTGTTGCAATATGTGGGGTAAGTATATATATTAATTTATATGTATATGTTTAATTAATTTTAACATTACATGTATTAGATATTATTTTTTGAATATGTTTTAATATTTATATCTATAATTTTTAATTATATGTATTATTTACATTATTAAAACATTACAAAAAACGATATTTTTAGCATCGATACTTTTGAGGATATTTTTTTTCGATATTTTTGTACTTACCTTTATGTAGATAGGACTTTGATATTTTTAACTTCGATATTTCTGTGTCGATATTTTTGTAGGTCGATTTTCTGTCTGTCGATATATTGTCAGACATTCGTCAGAGGTTCATGTGGTGAGGACATTGGAGTACATCGCCAGCTAGGTCGGGTCAAGTGCAGAACTTGGCAATGTGTTCAACTTTCCTTTGGCACAGACCATGAGGACCACTTTATTTGTTTTTGTTTTTTTTGTTTTCTGGTTGGTTGATAGCTTCATATGTGATGTACTGCATTGTGAACTAAGTGGAGTTTTGGGTGAGGGGGCGCTCACCAATGTTTTGTGTTTTTAGTATTTGTGCCACCTATGGTCTTTAGGGGGTGCTTTCTAATGTTTTACCATATTGAAAATTTTTACGTGCATGTATGACTTCATGATGTGACATGTTTGTCATAGTCTTCTGACAGGGTTTTGTATGTTAGCGCTTAGTGCGCTGTTATGAATGATGTGAGGTACTTCAGTATGTGCTGTTTTATGTATGATGTATGGATGTATGGATGAATTGCGCGTGATATGTGCATGGGAGATACAGGTTATATGTGCTGCTCTGAGCTTGTCATTTTATTCGTTTAGTTCTCCTCTGAATATAAGCACCTTAAGATTATTAGTGATGTGTCTTTGGGATCACAATGAGGTGTTAGTCATTCATTTTGTTGTGGTGTTTCTTGCTGCATTGTGATGACTGTAAGAGGAGAAGTCATTCATGTCTGCCACGTGGGTGTGGGATGGTGTAATAATATCACCCATTGTTGGAGTATGTTTTCGATGACTTTATTAGTAGAAGTCATTTAGGTTTACCACGTTTACGTGGTTGTGGAATGGTGCAGTAATATCACCCACCATTTGAGTTTGTTTGCAATGACTTTGAGATTTTAGTGTTTTTCCACCCTTACTATGGGCTAGGGTGAAGAGAAGGGTTGAAGCCAAATGACTGATGTGAAGTGTTGTTCCACCCTTAATCCGGGATTGGGTGAAGGCCAGGGTTGAAGCCAAATGACTTATGTGAAGTGTTGTTCCACCCTTACTATGGGTTAGGTTGAAGGGCAGAGTTGAAGCCAAATGACTTATGTGAAGTGTTGTTCCACCCTTACTACGGGTTAGGGTGAAGGGCAGAGTTGAAGCCAAAATATATATGTGTGTGTGAAGTGTTGTTCCACCCTACTACAGGTTAGGGTGAGGGGCCTTATTTAAGCCAAGGTGGTTCAACAGTGTAGGTGACTCATCTTTCCTGTTCTTTTTGGTCTTTTGCTATAGACGGTCTACTACTGTGCCCTGTGGTTGGTTCCCTGCTTGTTGTTTTTATGTCAACCTGGCCAGCTGGCATGTTTGTGGCATTTTGGGGTCTGTTCGAGGATTAGTGGAGTGTGTATGTTGTGTTCTGGGTAGAAAGGGAAAAGGGGTTATTATCATCATTATTTGCGCATGTTACATTCATGGTCTGTTGCAATTATTATGTTGCTTATTCAGTTATGCATAATTCTTGCAATGTTTTCACCTGTTTTTCGCATGCACTGTGTGTTTTGTGTCCTGTTGAGCACAATGCATGCAATGTGTTCCATCTGTTATCTTCAATCATCTTTATTGCTTCTTATTGCTATTAGGTAAACCCCATGCAAGAGTCTAATGTTATTCTGTGAAAAGAAGGGAGATATGTTATACCTGTTGCTCAGATTTGAAGCATCCTCTGTGTAGAGGACGGCCCTCTGGGCACAGCTTATAGGTTCGCTATAAGGCGTTCAAAGCTTGTTCTGATATTAAAACCAAACAAGGTGCACTTTTCAAAGTGTTTATTTAGTTGAAGGTAATTGTTATCATTAGCTTCAAAATTAGTTACTTTTCAGCATTTCCATGTTAGTTCATGTTCCACAATTTTTTGCAATGTTCCTAATGCATTTTGTGCACGGAGTGCACTTCGTCAGGGGAATCTAAACATCAAAGATTAAATAATCTCAGTATAAGGAAAACTTTCTACAAAGCATGTAGGTAAACAAATTTACATCATCCATAACATATATAACGTCAAATAAAACAAGCATACTCTCTAGTATTGTTACTGACATGTGAGATCTATTTAGAATTGAGGTATACATAAAACAGGGGCTTAATGGCCAAACAAAGTGAATACCTTCACCCAAGTGTTGTTCTTCTAAACGTCAATCTAACTCTCCTAGGTGTGTAGCGTGGATACTAATATCCAAATAAAGTGAACGAAAAAAGCCCATAAGTACGTATTCGTGAAAGTTGAAGGAAGTGTGCGCTAAGATCTATTCGGTAGTGAAACAGGTGAAACGCGTGCTCGTGAGAAATCTATTACTTACTAGTCATGCAAAAGTGGAGTCGAGTTATTCCGTGCTCATGCCGGGTTCAGTATGCGAACCGGCGGTTCAGTCTAAGTGAATGTGTTTGGAAGTAGAAATAGGACTGATAAAGGGCACTCAGAGTGCTCGCCATCTTGGAGTGGTGATAATAGATAAAGGACAAGTGATCATTCCTATTGGGTGTTGCTCAGCCAGTGTAACTGTGGTGTGGAATATTGGTGTGTGATGATGCTGTAGAATTTTGGATGAATGAGGGAGGCAGTTGGAGGATGGGCTGAGCAGCAGGAAGGCTGTTCCTGGTGGGGCTCTTCATAACATCCTTCTTAAATAAACCTATTCATCATTTCTTTGTACAACACTTCCCCGAGTCCCGTTTTGTTTGTTTGCGTGTTGCATCCAAGGTACTTTGTGTGAAAAGTGTTGCATTTGCTTTGAACTGAACTTTTTCTACCATCTGAAAGTCATATTTGTATTACTGTATTGAGGATTTTTGTCTTTTGGTCTTGTTTTAGTTTAGCCGAAGATTACTTTTTTTCTAAACTGTCTGCTTGTGCCAAGCTACCAAGGGGATGAGCAGGGGTTATTTTAGAAGTGTATCTCCCTTACCCTGACTAGAAGCAAGAGTCCCTATTTAGACAAAGGTACCTACCTTTGCCAATTAGAGACCCCCATTTCTAACAGAGACCAAATCCAATATGTTGTTGTTGATGGAAAAGGTACACACCCTTAGACATCTAAGGCCCCAAGCCATTGTATGCCATTTAGGGAAGTTAGTCACTAGGTCTAAATTGGCAATGAACTATGAAAAGGCACAACGCAAAGCCTTTGGAGTGTAGGCCAAAAGGACCACATCATCTGCATACAAGAGTGCAGGAATCTGAGTGCTACAGATCATTGGTACATCTAGACATGAGTTAGATAATTATGGGTGAAGCTTATTAATATATAGAATAAAGAAGAGAGTTGGGGCAAGAAGACACCCTTGACGTAATTCCCTCTGTCAGTAGATCTTACCTGATATTTCCTCGCCTGGGCCAAATCTAATCTTGACAGATCAGCCCTTGTGGAGATCAGCTACAAAGTGCACGAAAACTGTATTTAGACCCAGTTCCAGGAATAACATCCACAGTTTAGAATGACGTACGCTGTTGAATACAGTTGAGAGGTCCATGAATGAGGGTACAGTGGCCAATGGTTTTTTATGGTGAATTTTCCTATAAGATGGAGATTAAGGCAAGGATCTTCGATAGCAAGCCTTTCCCTAAAACCATACTGACACAGACTAAGAATGATGTTAGCCTTAACCCAGTCTTGGATTCCATCATAAATTACTCTCTCCAGATTTTTGACCAAAGAGTTGATAAGTAAGATTGGCCAGTAACACATGGGATCCGTTCTGTTTCCATTTTTTAAGTAGAAGAACTATGATCACTGTGGTTCATAAGTTAGGCATCTGGGTATCATCAAAGTTGGTTAAATATTTAGTCAACTGGGATGCCCACAATTCAGCGTTACATTTTATTAAGTCAGTGGGCATCTCATCTGGTCCAGGTGCCTTGTCAGAAAAAATCTGATTCATTGCCTTTAACCACTTCTTCTAATGCAAAGATGAGCTTTGCACTTGCACAGGTCTGTTCTAAAGATGTATGGGGAAAATAACAATGGTTACAGAAGCTATAGATACCCATAAATTGAGAAACTCAGTGAGCACCTGTTATAAGGCGGCTCAATGCACACTTAAAGATGTTATTAGATCTCAGTAAATTAAATATAAGGCAGAAAGGTTTCTGATTGGCAGCAAATATAAAACATTCCCAACTTGTCTTGTTTTTTAGAGCTGCTTTACTATTTTTTTCGTCAAATTAATATTGTAGACGGGCAGCTAAAATCTCCCCTACATCCCTTGGTCTGTTAGACAACACAGTGCATAAATCTCTCTTTGCACATGTACATAACGCATCAAACCATCGAGAGAGAGCATTGCCGCTCTTATTCAGGGGCTCTAATAAGAAATATTTGAGGTTAGTGCATAAGTCCATAAAGCCTTAAATGCTTTCTTTCCCTCTCAGTTAAACAAGTCAAAAACTGTTTTAAATTAGTTGTATTCATAGTGACTAAAAATTGACAAAGTATCAAAAGGTGTCATGCCAGCCTAAGGACACCTTGTTGCGTTCAAAGATAGACTGTAGGCTCAAGCTGACCCCTGGAAATTGCCAGGGGAAGTGAGAGCGAAGCAATGATTGGATTGTAATCCCTGTAGTAAAGTTTTAAAATGTTGCCCTTCGAGGGATGCCTTGTTGAATCCCTTTGACACAATTAGTTAGTCAATAATTGGTTTGCATCCCCTCCCTTGGTAAGAAGGAACATCCAGCACCCCAATATTCTCAGTTTCTAGTATGTGAATTAAATCATGATCCACACTCTTGTGATAAGGACAGGGACTTTGCAAACCACTATTTAGGAGACCCATGTCAAAAGTATCGATATTAAGTTTGGCATTGAGGTCCCACGAAGTATTATATGAAACACCTGTCTATAGGATATATGCTGGCTGTTTAGATCATATATTAGGCTAAACAACGAAGGAAAATTCTTGTTTATGTGACTAACAAAATTATTATTATTGAAATTCATGAAATACAAGTGTAGGCTATTCAACACCTTCATGAGGATTATTTGAACCTTGCTACTTTTGTTTCCACGACATTAAGCTCAACATTTAGGGAGTGCTTAACCCAAATTGAGAGACATACTTTGACTCACCCTGGACAAGACGAGCAGCAGGAATCGAAAGGCAAAATTAACCATTACACTTTACGGAAAAGGTGGCCCAGGATTTCTGTAATAGAATAACATTAGAGCCCTCATTAGGATGGCAGGTGGACTTTGCCCGCCCGCCATCCCTGTGCAAAACGGGACTGCCCGCCATAGGAGCGTGGGTCCCGCCTTGGCAATTAGGATGTGCCCGCCACACTGGCGGGCGCATCCTGTATTTCTACCATTGCGGCGGGCGGTGCTGAAAGCGCCACCCGCCGCAATGGTAAAAATGCACGCTGTGCATTTCAAAGCACAACATGACAGGCTCTGCGCGGTGCCTGCCATGTTCCACTTTGAAATGCAGGGGGGTACCATAGGTACCCCCCATGTGCACCCCCCCCCCCCCCCCCCCCCGGAGTCCCTGGGGGCCTGCATCGGGCCTCTGCAGTGATTCTCCGCATGCCTTTCCGTGACGGCATTGCCGCCTCGCCATCCTAATGTGGCGGGGGGTCTTTAGAGCAAGGATGGCGGGCGGATCGCCCCCGCCAGGCCGGCGGTGGCTACCGCCAGCCTGGCGGGGGCGATCCGCCCGCCATCCCAAGGGGCCCCCAGATTTTTACTGATGAGACAAAGCCAGTTGGGCTGAGATAGTTTGTAGTTACTTAACTCCAGCAATGTACCAGCTCTTGACTTTTAGAATGGTCTTTCCACATGTGTCGATTGAGGTGGTCTCAGGACTGGTAGTACATCCAATCACAGATGATCATTTTGTGTTGCTAGGACTGTTATTCGTAACTGAAGTAAGTCAATCAGTGGGTTCAGCGTTTTGGATGGCCTTGTATCTATTGTGTAATGGAAAATCAATTTGCAGTGGGGCGTGAAATGTAATTCGGCGTTGAAGGACTGGTGCTGAAGCACGCCATGCAAATTTGAAGACACAGGAGAGGCATAAAAGTAGCCAAGAACCAAATGATATATACTGTTCTGTTTCCTCTTTGGCAGGTCGGAGGATGCTAACAGGTTGTATGCAAAGATCTCATTTAAAAAAACTGATGACAATGCAATCACAGGGTTAAGTTTTCATAGACAGTCCAACCCACTCCACCCTTCTGACCATGAAAATCTGGTTATTATTGTAGACATTAAAACTCAAATTTGAGGATACCCATTCCAAAACTTTGATGTACAAGTTGGTCCCCCGACTCCCCTTGACCACATTTGAATTTGTGAATGTCAGATAAAACCAAAACATAAGGACTAGCAGAACATGGTAATTCCAAACTTTTCCGCGTGTTGACAAAATCATTTTCAGCAGGTAGTCCCCTCCATAGGTCGTTAACATGGTGCCCTCCTGGAAGCTTGCAAGTACAGTTAGGAAAAAAAGAGCAACTAGTTAAGCAAGAAGCTCTGGCATTGGGTGCAATATGGCTGCTATTGCTTGCTCTCACGTTTAGGCCTTCAGACTACTGTCAATAGTGGCGCCTTTGGGTTGGTGGCTGACAGCATTTGCCGCCTTTCTTTTTCCCATGCTGCACAGAATGAGCCACCTTGGGGCCTTAGCTGGAGGCACACCAGGAAAAAGGTAACAAAAGAAATTAGCGATTCTAAAGTGACTTTAGATATGCTTCATCTAATTATATAAATGATATAAATAATCATAAATATAACATTGCTGCCTTCCAAGCAGGCATGCAGTGCTTTCAATGACGATTTCACCAGATCGCCCCTTTGGGACTGACTTCTGTTTGTGTCTGTTGCCTATTTTTTGCTGGCGTTTACATACTGGACTTCATATCTCTCTCTCTCTTTTCATCTTCCCACTAGCTGGGGGTTAAGTAATCATTGGTTGAATAAATACAACCAAGAACTAACCCAAGTAAGCATATATCACACTACATGAATCCGTAAATGTGAAGAAATCTCACTTTTCCTGTAAACAGGCCTGTTAACTGTGTGTGATTGAGATAGGCTTTATTCGGGAACCAGAACAGAGGGCCATATTATCAAGCCCCAGCGATAATCATCGCTAAGCGCACTGAGCGCTAGGATAATTATCGCCGGGTAGCGTGGATTTTTATCACTGAGATAGCGTGCTATTAGCAACGCTTATCTCAGAAGTGATAAAAATCCTCGCGCTAACTGCCAAATGAGAGATTATCGCTGGAAAACCAACGATAATCTCTCGAAGTTTGGTGTTAGCTTGATGATAGGGGCTCACAAACTTAGCCATGATATCCACCCTCCATAGAATATCATGGCTAAGTCAGGGAAATACCAGGTGTGAAAAAAGCAGCGCTAACCGCGGTTAGCGCTGCCTTTTTTATCACTAACAGGGTTAGCAATATCCTTGATAATAGGAGAAATGTCGCTTAACAACATTTCTCCTATTATTTTTCTCTGGAACGCCCTCTTTGCATCTCATTAGAGATGCAAGGGGAAGCGTGGAGAAAAAGGGTGCTAACATGCGAATTTGCGTGTAAGCACCCTGTTGCTGATGGAGGGATAATTTCATCTCCGATTTCTTGACTTTTAAAGCCAAAAAAGCAGAGATAAATCCCTTGATCATATGCCCCGCAGTCTTTATTATCTTCTTGACCTTACTGTGATTAAATATGGAAATACAAATGTAGTATTAAAAGATTTTCATTCTTGAAACTGACCAGTATATTAGAAAAACGTATTTATCATGGCAATGCACCTGCAAAAATGCTCAGGCGTAGAGCAATACATTTACTTATTTGTCTGCTAATGTGAAAATGTATGCAAATTAATCATTATTACATTTTTGCATCGTACCTTTTAGAGTGTGGCAAAATGTTCTCATTTCTAGGATGACTCCACCACCATTTCTCTTCTTGAAGGATCTTAAGGCGTAGTTTGCGAAGTTCCGCTATGCAGAACTCCGCAAAGTGACAAAAAACATCAGCGGAGTTCGACAAATGGCAGAGCGCAGTGCGAAATGCCGTTCGTGCTTATCTTCCTGCCGCTCAAGTAGAAATTCTACCCGAGTGGCAACTTGCACGTGCCAATTTACAATTGGCTAGCATGAGCAAAACTCTGCTGCACTACGCAGAGCAGAGTTGTCTGCTCTCCGCAAGCTCCGCAGAGCGCGAATTGCAGAAAACTCCACAAACTCTGCGAATGAAGCATTGTTCACCTCCCAGCCCTAAATACCATGAACATAACATCCTTAACCCCAGAACAGTTAGTCCCTATCAAATTGGGAGTATAAAGACAAAGCTCTGTGGCCATGTAAGTAGATTTTAAATAACATTATGTTCAATCCTTCAAGTCTGTCAAATCTAGCAGAAAATGTTATAGATGGATCTAGTCATAGCTGCCCATCGCCTCTGCCTTCTTATAAAACATATTTGTGAAATTAGCCTTATATGGAATGTCGAATGACTAGACCCTCCTCACTTGTATCTGTTCGCCTTCCTTTACTTCGCTGTATGTTTCACCAACCTATGTGCTGGTTCGCCTTCAGTGTTCTCCTCAGGTAAGCATATCTCCAATCGAAGTACAAAGTCACATCACATCAAATTGTACATGTTTTATCTAGTGTGTTCAACTCTCTTCAGATGTGGACCAAACAAAATTGGCATTTTTACTTTGTCGATGACTTGTGTAGACTTCGCTGTTTCTTTCCATGCCTATTCATTTCTGAGAGCTATCTTAATTCCCTTTTAAATTAATCTATTAAAGACACTGTTAGACATGACAACCTTGGCGTGGTTTTTCCCCCATCTTTTTGCCTCTGACTCATGTATTTTTGATGCTGTGCTGGATTTCGTTTTTGCTGGTTTAGATGCTTTGGACACTCTGCCACTGCTGATCAGTGCCAGAGTGTAAGTGCTCCCTCTGTAAATTGTCATATTGATTGGGTATACCTGATTGGCATATTTGTATCACCATGAAGTCCCTAGTAAAGTGCACTGTGTGTGCCAGGGCTGGTGATGACAGATGCTACTAGTGGGCCTGCAGCGCAGATTGCGCCACCCACACAAGTAGCCCTAACATGGTGTCTCAGGCCTGCCAGCGCAGGGCCTGTGTGCAGTCAGTGGACTGCTATGTCCGCCTGGCCAGTGTCCCCACTAGCGGCGCCTAACCCTTCCCTGTCTGTGCACATCAGTCACCCCTATGGAAGGCTCAAGGTACCCCCCTGGGCAGGGTGCAGTGCATGGGTAAGGTAGAGCATGTACTAGTGCAGGTAACATGCTCTGGTAGTGAGCAGCAGCCATTTTGTGTGCTCACTGCTGTAAGGCTATCTTTCTCCATAGATTAACATGGGGGAGGCTGGTCCCAATGGATACCAGCCTATCTTCCCATAGGAACAAGATGGGACATAAGTGAGTGATATCCCTGAACTCAGAATTTAATAACACATCTTTTAGGAAAGGTGGTTTTTAAATTCTGTGTTTGAGAATAGCACTTTTAGAAAGTGGCTGTTCTCTTGTCTAACATTTCTGTGTGCCTGGGACTGTTTGTGGATTGACTGTCTGGATTGAGGATGACAGGGTCTGCAGAGCCCCCAGGGGGTTATCTGAGCCAACCCGTGGATGAAAGGCAGCATCTGCTGCCAGGGAAGTGGGAGGAGATAGCATCTGATAGTGAAGGGCTGTGCCTGCCTGACCACCAAGCTGGCTCCACCTCCCGCTGGGCGACTGTCACCTCTGTCCCTGATACTGAAAGAATGAAGGAAGCCAGGAAACCCCCAGAGCCCCAGCAACACCCAGAACTGGTTTGGACCGGGCTCAGGGCCCCCTTTGCACAAAGACTTCAAAAGACTTCAAATGACTTCAAAGACTTTTTGGGGTTTAAGAGAAGGACCCCTGCCAACAGAAAATCAGATTCTACAATCAAGAGGAACCTCTGCCAGACGAAGGACTGCTGAAGGAACTGATGGAAGATTGCCTTGCTGTGTGCTTTAAGGGCTGACCTATCCTGCAATCCAACTGAAGGAGAGGAGAAGAAACAGACTTTGCTGTGTGCTGTGACCCTGCCTGCTTGAAACTGCCAAGACTTTGCTGTGTGCTGTGTCTTCAACTTGAATCTCCAAGGGCTCGAGAAGAGCTGGCCCCCTGTCTGCAACCCAGGGACATAAAGGTTGTCCAAGGACTACAAAGCTCTGCTGTGCCCCCTAAAGCTGCTGTGTGGTGAAGAGATCCTGAAACACTGTAATTTAGCTGTGTAGCGCACTGGCTGCTCTCTAGTCTGAGTGAGGGCGCCGCGCTGACCCAGCCTGCCGTGTGGCCGAGATCGACGTGTTCATCGACACGTGTGGGGTGAAGATCTGAGGTTTGTGGGCCTCCCCAGTGCAAGACGCACTGAAAACAACTGTGTGCTGCTTTTACCGCCGCTGCACGGGGCCAGGAATCTCCCCCGAAGTGGCCGCTCGTGGAAGGAGGCTGCCGCAGCAAAGATCGGAGCCGCCGCGCCCCCATTGGCTGGAGGAGCCGAGCCCCCTCACCAACGCCACGACGGGATAGGCCCGTGCGGCACAGCGTCATCGCCGTGGTCGTGCCGAGATTGGTGGAGAATCGGAGCGTCACTGCACGCCTGTCCCGGGAGCTGCACTGCCATTGGCTGACCCCCGGGTGTGTGAGAGGCTCGCCCCAGACGCCGCGACAGGATTGGTCCCCATCATCGGGACCGGCGAATTGCCGAGTAATCACCGCCGGGACCGGGGAAGACTGACCCGACCTCGCCGAGGGAATCTTGTGAGTGCTCCCAGCCCACGGCCTGCCGTCTCTGCTCCCCGTTGCTCCCTGGAGGACTGAGAGCGGGCGGAGGGCTTGCTGAGACCGGCCGGGCTTGAGTGCGAGTGAGCGCTGATAGGCGAGGTGCGCCTGAGGCCTGAAGAAGTGCCGAACGAGGGAAAGGGAGTCCCCCCAGCATTCTGGTGAGGCGCGCTTGTAGCGCTTAGGGCCCCTGGCGTTAGGGGCTGATTCTTTTGGCCAATTTGGAAGCTGGCATTGTTTTTACTGCTCGTTTTTAGAGCTAAGATAAAGTAAATCAATCTCACTTGTTTTTGATATTGAAGGACAAGAGACTTGAGACTGTTTCCTAAATAAGAACTTCCTATTTACAAGTGCAACCACTAAGATTATGTGCAACATTTACCTAAAGAAGTAACTAACGTATATTGATGATTCTTGCTGCTGAAACTAGATAAAGTTATATATTTTTATAAAATATACTTACCTGTGTGGTCTCAGTTTGTGGTGGATTGGGGATTATTGTTGTGTTGAGTGCAATTATTATACACATTGCCTTGGGGATAAGCCTGCCTGCTCGCGCCAAGCTACCTAGAGGGAGAGCGGAGGTTATCTACTGTGTGTATTCCTTCACCCTGACTAGAAGCAAGGGTCCCTACTTGGTCTAAGGTACTTACCTCTGCCAATTAGAGACCCCCAGATCTAACATTGTTAGACAGCTGTGCGGATTCTGAACTAATAATTGCACTTGACCTGCAGTGATTTCTTGTACATCACTAGTCTAGTTTAGCAGCACAGGTTGCACAGGAGTTTTTCTTTTTGGCGAAACCAATTTTTTGAAAAAGGCTAGGAAGCATCATGTCTCAGAAAGCTGTGAGCGAAGTAGCGGAAATTGAATTTGAAATTCAGGAGTTGATCATCTACAGAAAGGAGCAGCTAAAGCAATTCTGCAAGCAGCTTGGATGCCCAGTGAAGGGCAGTTCTAACAAAGAAGAGTTTAGGAAAGCTCTAAGGGCCTGGTGGGAGGCCAAACATGTTGTCTCAGAAGAAGCTACTGAAGAGGGAGGCACACAGGAGAATGCTTTTGTATCCAGTGATTTGCCAGTGCGGTCAGCGTCTAAGGTTGGCAGCAACCACTCCAGTAGGGTTATTTCTCCAGAGGAGCTGGAGGATAATCAGAGAGCTAGGGCCCATGAGATTGAGCTTTTTAAACTCAAAGCCCAAGCAGAAAAGAGGACACTACGCCTTGAAACTGAAAAGAAGGTGGAGGAGAGGAGGACTGCTCTTGCTTTTGAAGAGAAGAAACTCCAATTGGCTCATGAGGTGAGCATGAGGGAGCTGGACATTAAAGAAAAACAGGTGGGGTCCAGTCCTAATGGTGGCAGCGCACAACCAGTACAAGCGGGTAAGGTATACATACCAAAGGATCTGGTAGAATTATCAGAGGGGTGAGGATATTTATGCGTGGGTTAGATCGTATGAACTTGCCCTAAAGATGAATGAAGTGCCTGAGAAGAGTTGGGGGGGCAGGTTTGTGGAAGCACTTTGAGGCCTCTGGGAGGGATGTCTTACCACCCTTAGAAGCAGCAGGTACTTTATCCTACCCCGCTGTGAAGGAGGCTTTGTGCCTCAGGTATGGGCTCACTTCAGAACAGTACCTCCAGAAGTTTAGGAACTTCAAGAAGCTTCATTCAAGTACTTGGGTGGAGTGTGTGAGTATGTACACGTGTGCACTGGAAGGTTGGATAAAGGGCAGCAAAGTTACTGATTATGTGGGGTTGTGACACTTGATTAGTTGGGAGCACTTAAGTAGTTTATGTGTTCCAGAGCTGCGCCAGCATCTTTTAGATAGCAAGTTATCTGATCCCAGTGAGCTTGCTAAAGAGGCGGACCGCTGGACTAGCACCAGGGTCCACAAGGGGGTGGTAAGTACCCCAGCCAAGGGTGGACAGGGTCCCCAGCAGAAGAGTGGGGGGGACACGGGTAATCAAAAGGAGTCTTCTAAAGGGCCCCAAAATAGTTCCCAGAAGAAAGTGTCTCAACCCCCCAAGTCTAAGAAGTCCTGGCCCCATAAGGGCAAGCAGGACAACAGGCCCCCGCCTACCTGCTATTCATGTAGGGAGGTGGGGCACATTGCCCCCAAATGGCCAAAGAAACCTCCAGCACCCACTGGTGCTCCAACTCCGGCGTTAGCCAGTGTAGCTTTGGGAAGTGATTTGATTTCTAGTGGGGAGGAGGGGTTAGCAGTGATGACCCTTGTCTCTTTAGGAGACCAAGAGATGGCCCAGGAAACCTTGCTGCCCATAAACACTAAAAAATATGGGCAGAAGGTGACCATCAATGGAAAAGAGATAGAAGCTCTGAGAGACACAGGGGCCAGTGTGACATCTGTCAGGTATCAATGGGTGTCTGAAGAGCAGATCATTCCCAATGTACTCCATCCTGTGGTGTCAGCTGACAGTTCAGTGCGCCTCTGCAAGTTGGCACGTGTTCCATTTGAATGGGGAGGAGTCTCCGGTATATTGGAAGTTGTTGTAAGTGATGCCTTGCCTGTAGATTGTCTATTAGGTAATGACCTGGAGAGCTCTCCATGGAAAGATGTGGAGCACAGGACTCACTTGGAAATGGTGGGCTTGCCTGCGTGGATCTGTGTGACCACGTGTGCAATGGCAGCCAGTAAGGGTGGATTAGCAGAAATGGAGCCTGGAACAATGGCCCGGGGACCTGCCAAGAGAGGAAGGGGTAGAGGGTGTGGGAAACCAGCCCCCACTGTTTCCACGGTCCAGGAGGAAGCAGAACCTGAGGGGGATGCCCTGGAACCTACAGGGGAACAGGTGGCCGAACTAGGGGAATTGCCTGAGCTGTCCCAGTGGCAGCAAGATGGTGGTCCCCCCAGGGAGGAATTCTGCCAAGCTCAAAAGGAGTGCCCTTCCCTCATTGGTGTGCGGCAGCAGGCTGCAGACCAGGCAGCAGGCCTGGGGTCCAAGGAACATTTGATCTACTGGGAGGATGACTTACTTTATAGTGAGCCTAAGTTCGCTGAGCCCGGTGCAGCCCGTGTGCTGGGGGTACCCGAGCGCTTCAGGAACTTCCTACTGGGTCTGGCTCATGACGTGCCTCTCGCAGGAAATCTGGGGCAAGACAAGACCTATTACAGGCTTGTCACCCACTTCTACTGGCCCAGATGAAGAAGCACGTCGCTGCCTTTTGTAAGTCTTGCCAAACTTGTCAGGCAAGTGGCAAGAGCGGAGGGAAGTGTGTGGCACCCCTCCAACCCTTTCCTGTGGTGAGCACCCCTTTTGAGAGGGTGGGCATTGACATCGTGGGGCCCCTGGACCCCAAGACAGCCCTAGGCAACAGGTTTATCCTGGTCTTGGTGGACCATGCCACCCGGTACCCGGAAGCAGTCCCTCTCAGGACAGTCACAGCCCCTGTGGTGGGCCGTGCCTTAATGGGGATCTTTTCCCGTGTGGGGTTCCCCAGAGAGGTGGTTTCTGACAGGGGTACAAACTTCATCTCTAGGTACATGAAGTCTCTGTGGGAGGTGTGTGGAGTGACATATAAGTTCACCACTCCTTACCATCCTCAAAGAAATGGGTTGGTTGAAAGATTCAACCGCAACCTGAAGGGCATGATTATGGGCCTAGAGGAGCCCATGAGGCGGAAGTGGGACGTCTTGTTACCATGCCTGTTATTTGCATACAGGGAGGTGCCTCAGAAATCCTTAGGGTTCAGCCCCTTTGAGTTGCTGTACGGCCACCCTGTCAGAGGGCCTCTCGCTCTGGTGAAGGAGGGGTGGGAGAAATCCCGTGGGAAAACCCCTCAGGATGTGTTCAGCTATGTGCTGGCCATCCGCAACCAGACCAAGCGCTTCAGGAAGCTCGCCCAAAAGAACCTGGAGGCTAGCCAGGAGGAAATGAAGAGATGGTATGATCAGAACACCTCTCTCGTGGAGTTGCAACCTGGTCAGAAAGTGTGGGTGATGGCGCCGGTGGAGCCTTGCGCGCTCTGTGACAAGTGGTCTGGGCCATATGAGGTGGTGGAGCGCAAGAGCGAGGTTACCTATTTGGTTAACCTGAAGACTCCCAGGCAGCCCCTGAGAGTGTTGCATGTAAACCGCCTGAAACCCCACTTTGAGAGGTCAGAAGTGACTATGCTCATGGCTACAGATGCTGGAGGGGAGGAGGATAGTGATCCTCTCCCTGACCTCCTGGCAACCAAGGAGCAAGATGGGTCAGTGGATGGTGTGATACTCTCACCCACCCTGACCCCAGAGCAGCAGAAGGACTGTGGCCAGGTCTTGGGTCAATTTTCCCCCCTGTTCTCCCTGACCCCAGGTGTCACCAATTGGTGCGTCCACGATGTGGACACTGGAGATAGTCTGCCTGTGAAACAGAAGTTTTACAGGGTGGCTGACAAGGTCAGAGCTAGCATCAAAGAAGAAGTTTCCAAGATGTTAGCGGTAGGGGTAATTGAGCCCTCCAGCAGCCCCTGGGCTAGCCCAGTGGTCTTAGTGCCTAAGAAAGCTGCTACACCTGGTGGCCCCCCAGAACTCCGTTTCTGCGTGGACTACCGTGGGCTCAATTCGGTCACCAAGACTGACGCACACCCCATCCCCAGAGCAGATGAGCTGGTGGATCGGTTGGGAGCTGCCCAGTACCTGAGCACCTTTGATTTGACTACAGGTTACTGGCAGATTGCCTTAACTGAGGGGGCCAAGGAAAGATCAGCATTTTCAACGCCAGAGGGGCACTTTCAGTTTCGTGTCATGCCCATTGGGTTGAAAAATGCCCCTGCCACATTCCAGAGACTAGTCAACCGGGTATTAGCAGGGCTGCAGGAGTTCAGCGCAGCCTACCTGGATGACATTGCTGTGTTCAGCTCCACTTGGGAGGAACACTTGCAACACCTCTGCGCAGTGTTGAAGTCTCTGCAGAAGGCAGGCCTCACTATCAAGGCCAGTAAGTGCCAGATAGGGCAGGGATCAGTGGTGTACTTGGGACACCAGGTGGGGAGCGCCAGGTGGCACCCCTACAGGCGAAGATTGATACAATTGTGGCTTGGGAACCCCCCAAGACCCAGACTGAGGTGAGAGCCTTATTAGGTGACGGTCTCACCGGGTATTACAGACGGTTTGTCAAAGGTTATGGCACCATTGTGGCCCCTTTGACATAGCTGACATCTAGAAATCAGCCCAGGAAAGTGAATTGGACCGAGGCCTGTCAAACTGCTTTTGACACCCTCAAAACTGCCATGTGCACAGCACCGGTGCTTAAGGCACCTGACTTTTCAAGTGAGTTCATTGTGCAAACTGACGCTTCAGAGCAAGGCGTGGGAGCAGTACTCTCACAGATCAACGATGAGGGTGGGGACCAACCAGTGGCTTTCATTAGTAGGAGGCTACTCCCCAGGGAACAGAGATGGAGTGCGATTGAAAGGGAAGCTTTCGCTGTGGTCTGGGCCCTGAAGAAGCTGAGGCCCTACCTGTTTGGGACTCACTTCCGTGTTCAGACCGACCACAGGCCCCTCAGATGGTTAATGCAGATGAGGGGTGAGAATCCAAAACTGTTGAGGTGGTCCATTTCCCTACAGGGGATGGACTTTACGGTGGAGCACCGCCCTGGTACAGAACACGCCAATGCTGATGGTCTGTCCAGATTCTTCCGCCTTAGTGATGAGGACTCCCAAGAGGTTGGGTAGTTCTCCCCACTTTCAGCTGGAGGGGACACGTGTTAGACCTGACACCCTTGGCGTGGTTTTTCCCCAATATTTTTGCCTCTGACTCATGTATTTTTGATGCTGTGCTGGATTTCGTTTTTGCTGGTTTAGATGCTTTGGACACTCTGCCACTGCTGATCAGTGCCAGCGTGTAAGTGCTCCCTCTGTAAATTGTCATATTGATTGGGTATACCTGATTGGCATATTTGTATCACCATGAAGTCCCTAGTAAAGTGCACTGTGTGTGCCAGGGCTGGTGATGACAGATGCTACTAGTGGGCCTGCAGCGCAGATTGCGCCACCCACACAAGTAGCCCTAAAATGGTGTCTCAGGCCTGCCAGCGCAGGGCCTGTGTGCAGTCAGTGGACTGCCATGTCCGCCTGGCCAGTGTCCCCACTGGCGGGGCCTAACCCTTCCCTGTCTGTGCACATCAGTCACCCCTATGGAAGGTCAAGGTACCCCCCTGGGCAGGGTGCAGTGCATAGGTAACGTAGAGCATGTACTAGTGCAGGTAACATGCTCTGGTAGTGAGCAGCAGCCATTTTGTGTGCTCACTGCTGTAAGGCTATCTTTCTCCATAGATTAACATGGGGGAGGCTGGTCCCAATGGATACCAGCCTATCTTCCCATAGGAACAAGATGGGACATAAGTGAGTGATATCCCTGAACTCAGAATTTAATAACACATCTTTTAGGAAAGGTGGTTTTTAAATTCTGTGTTTGAGAATAGTACTTTTAGAAAGTGGCTGTTCTCTTGTCTAACCTTTCTGTGTGCCTGGGACTGTTTGTGGATTGACTGTCTGGGTTGAGGATGACAGGGTCTGCAGAGCCCCCAGGGGGTTATCTGAGCCAGCCCGTGGATGAAAGGCAGCATCTGCTGCCAGGGAAGTGGGAGGAGATAGGATCTGATAGTGAAGGGCTGTGCCTGCCTGACCACCAAGCTGGCTCCACCTCCCGCTGGGCGACTGTCACCTCTGTCCAAGATACTGAAAGAATGAAGGAAGCCAGGAAACTCCCAGAGCCCCAGCAACACCCAGAACTGGTTTGGACCGGGCTCAGGGCCCCCTTTGCACAAAGACTTCAAAAGACTTCAAAGGACTTCAAAGACTTTTTGGGGTATAAGAGAAGGACCCCTGACAACAGAAAATCAGATTCTACAATCAAGAGGAACCTCTGCCAGAAGAAGGACGGCTGAAGGAACTGATGGAAGATTGCCTTGCTGTGTGCTTTAAGGGCTGACCTATCCTGCTATCCAACTGAAGGAGAGGAGAAGAAAGGGACTTTGCTGTGTGCTGTGACCCTGCCTGCTTGAAACTGCCAAGACTTTGCTGTGTGCTGTGTCTTCAACTTGAATCTCCAAGGGCCCGAGAAGAGCTGGCCTCCTGTCTGCAACCCAAGGACATAAAGGTTGCCCAAGGACTACAAAGCTCTGCTGTGCCCCCTGAAGTTGCTGTGTGGTGAAGAGATCGTGAAACACTGTAATTTGGCTGTGTAGCGCACTGGCTGCTCTCTAGTCTGAGTGAGGGCGCCGCGCTGACCCAGCCTGCCGTGTGGCCGAGATCGACGTGTTCATCAACACGTGTGGGGTGAAGATCTGAGGTTTGTGGGCCTCCCCAGTGCAAGACGCACTGAAAACAACTGTGTGCTGCTTTTACCGCCGCTGCACGGGGCCAGGAATATCCCCCGAAGTGGCCGCTCATAGAAGGAGGCTGCCGCGGCGAAGATCGGAGCCGTAGCGCCCCCATTGGCTGGAGGAGCCGAGCCCCCTCACCAACGCCGTGACGGGATAGGCCCGTCCGGCGCAGCGTCATCGCCGTGGTCATGCCGTGATTGGTGGAGAATCGGAGCCGCACTACGATTAGCTGACCCCCGGGTGTGTGAGAGGCTCACCCCAGATGCCGCGACAGGATTGGTCCCCATCATCGGGACCGCCGAATTGCCGAGTAATCACCGCTGGCACCGGGGAAGACTGACCCGACCTCGCCGAGGGAATCTTGTGAGTGCTCCCAGCCCCCGGCCTGCCGTCTTTGCTCCCTGCCGCTCCCTGGAGGACTGAGAGCGGGTGGAGGGCTTGCTGAGACCGGCCGGGCCTGGGCGCGAGAGAGCGCTGATAGGCGAGTTGCGCCTGATGCCTGAAGAAGTGCCGAACGAGGGAAAGGGAGTCCCCCCAGCATTCCGGTGAGGCGCACTTGTAGCGCTAAGGGCCCCTGGCGTTAGGGGCTGATTCTTTTGGCCAATTTGGAAGCTGGCATTGTTTTTACTGCTCGTTTTTAGAGCTAAGATAAAGTAAATCAATCTCACTCGTTTTTCATATTGAAGGACAAGAGACTTGAGACTGTTTCTTAAATAAGAACTTCCTATTTACAAGTGCAACCACTAAGATTATGTGCAACATTTACCTAAAGAAGTAACTAACGTATATTGATGATTCTTGCTGCTGAAACTAGATAAAGTTATATATTTTTATAAAATATACTTACCTGTGTGGTCTCAGTTTGTGGTGGATTGGGGATTATTGTTGTGTTGAGTGCAATTATTATACACATTGCCTTGGGGATAAGCCTGCCTGCTCGCGCCAAGCTACCT
This sequence comes from Lissotriton vulgaris, assembly GCF_964263255.1. NCBI lineage: Eukaryota > Metazoa > Chordata > Amphibia > Caudata > Salamandridae > Lissotriton > Lissotriton vulgaris. The sequence goes on along the minus strand of NC_141693.1, from coordinate 319,407,930 downwards.
AGAGGGAGAGCGGAGGTTATCTACTGTGTGTATTCCTTCACCCTGACTAGAAGCAAGGGTCCCTACTTGATTTAAGGTACTTACCTCTGCCAATTAGAGACCCCCAGATCTAACAGGCACAATTTAATAATCTTCCATCTTATGTTACTGAGTTACCCTTTTAAAAGTTAAGAGTGAAACGAGGAGAATCAGTGCATCGACGTGAGCGTGTTATATTCCAGAAGCTTTCTGCCTAATCTCATTTCTTTATCAAAACTGAGTGGTGGCTCTTCCAATTTTTTTGGGTTTAGAGACTGCTTGCGAAATGTGAATTGATACTTAGCAGTTTCTCATCAAAGCAATGCTTTAGAGTTTGACAGCATAATTTTCATAACATTTGTGGGCTCTATGCTTCATGAATTTGGATTTAAAACATATTTCCTTTGCCATAAAATATGTTAAATAGCATCTGGCAAATCCTTGTCAGGAGAACTATCAGTAATAAAGCAGTTAGAAGAATTACATTTTTTTCATGTAAAAATAACTCAGCTACTGCACATGATCCTACAAGGCCTGCACTACTGTGTTGGAAAACTTGCCTTGTAACGACAATTATGTACCACAGTGACCACTAATCATTAAATACATTCTAGAATGGCACAAAAACTGTTTCTTTTAGCTCAAAATGGGCTTGGCTGTACTTCAAGCACATCAAAAACATCTACTTTTTTAAATATCTATATTTTCTTCTCTTAAATATGGTTCTCCTGTTTTACAACTCCATACTTCTATAATCTGCACAACAACTGCCTAAGTGATTTTGGTGACCCAAGTTAGAAATACTGGGAAATCCAACACTAGTCTTTTCATCACTATGATAAGCCCTGTATTGCAACTTATCTTAATTAGAATGGTTTCAGCATTCTATGATCTGCAAGTGCATTTCCACAAGTGTTTACTGAATATGATAATCAGTAACATTTATTATCTTAACATCTTAATTCAGGACATGCCCATGTCATCTCAAGCTCTCAGACTGGTTTCTACTTAGTAGCTCACAAAGCAGATCTAATCAGAGTTGTCATCTCCCTGAGGGCTGTAACAGGAGGGTGTATTCTGAGACAACCAGGAGGTATTCTTCAAAAGTACCCTAGTCCAGCAGCCCACAGCAGACACCTTTTCAGTTGCGCTCCTGCCAACGGAGTTCAAGGTGTTGGTGGCACCTGATCATCAGAATGGAAGCATCAACTGGGAGTGAGGTAGGGCATGCGTGAGAGAACTGGATAAGGTGCCATTGTAGTGCCCTTGTGAACCTGTCCTTTCTCGCTTGGGGAGCAGTGATGATGGCATGATGCACAGTAAAGCTTTCTTTTGCATCCATTTTGGTTCTTGCAGTGGAAAAGTGGTGCTCATGGAAACTGCATATGAGAGTGAGATCAACTTCAGTTCCTGATACCTGAGTGGATCTCCATATAAGCATTACAGTTTTTAATGTAACTGGTGCATTGTTACCAAGCAGTATTAGTGGACTTTATGTTGAACAAGAAGAAAAACAGTTTAAGAAATAGATACTGAATAATCTGCTTCAGGGTGAATCTAAAATATCTAAGTATATCTAAGAACTTCAAGGATTGGGTTAGTTAAGGCAAAAGTGGAAGAAATGCATCGTATGCACCCAGTTCTGTCCCACTTGGAAGTATGGGCTGAGGAAAATAATATATTAATGGAAGTACAATATGGTTTTAGACCAAGAATTGGCACTGTGGAGCAGTGCCTTAATCTTTACCTTATGGTGGGGAAATACATTATGTCCAAGGAGGACATCCTACACTTGGCTTTCATGGATCTTTCCAGTGCCTTTGATTTAGAACACCGATCAAAACTCTGAGTCCTACTGGAACAGATATGGTGGAAGAGAAACTGCTCACACTAGTAATATGCTTGCATCAGGATACATCAGATATGATCTGATATGGCCCATCAGATGAATGCACCTCCCGAATTAAACCATCCCGGGGGATGAGACATGGATACATCCTGGCCCCCGTTATATTTTATAAAAATGGGATTAATAATCACTTTTTATGCAAGGGAAATGATATGAATCGAATGGGAACCCAGCTAATACCCATTCTAATTGATGCAGATGATACCATCACTCATTGCTCGTGCAGCAATTTGCTTACAAGCCCTGCTGGATTCCGTTTTAGCCTTTCAGGAGGACTTAGATTGGAACGTTAATTTCTCTAAGCCATACATTATGACCTGTTGGCACCCTAATACTAAGTCAACACCTACTGTATTTGGGGTGTCCATCTTAAAACAAAAGGCATTTTAATTATTTGGGGATTCTTTATACTTCCTCTTTAAGCTGTACTGACCTTTTAACTCTACACTAATTCAGTAGAACCATTGAGGCCATCTTTAGGTTTGCTCATCGATAATGCCACAAATCAACTACAGAGCTGGTAAATGTCTACAAAACGAAATGTATCCCAGTGGGGACATATGGAGCAGGATCATGGGGATATAGAAATGTGGAAATTTTGCAAAGTGTCAAAAATGGTTTTATCTGTAGACTCTTGTCAGTACCTTAACCTAGTTTAATATGCCATGAGGAATTAGGTTTAACCTAGTTGGAAAAAATAATTGGATTGGCACCACTAATGTTATGGTTTAATAGCTGGGGTAAACCACAGGCAAGTCTGGTTAGAGCCTTTCTTAGTGATTGTCTCACACTTGACAAACTTGGTCGGATCCCCGGTTTACATACCTAAGAAAAACCTTTGCTTCAAATGGTATCCGTGAGCTGTTGAGCAATTCAGAATTAATAACTCTTAGCTGAGAAAGAGGCATTCAATCAATCAATCAGGGTTTCTAAAGTGCAAGCCACTCACCCGGAAACCTGTCTGAAAGGCGCAGGCAGAGGGGGAGTACTGCAGTGTCCGGAGGATCACTGGGTTCCATCGAAGAGCCAGGCATTAAACAACGAAACTTTGATTATCGTATGAAGTTATGGTTGGAGAAGGTGCGGTACATGGAAACATTTGCAAGGTATTCCTCGCTGCATCTACACATGGAATGAAGCAATATATAAAGTGGCTAGCGAATCCCAATCATCATTTTTAATGAACCCTTTTTGGACTTTGCATTGTGCATTTTAAGCTAGCTTTTCCTTTACAACAAACCTGGATGAAGGATCATCTCCCAGGCTGATGGGACAATTCTTCCAAATAATGCACAGTGCACTTAATATTGCTTTGCCCACCGTATCCATCCCCATGATCGTCCTTTTTTACATAGCACTAATATTGCACACTACACGGGTGGCTTAGTGTTCCTGCAGCAGCTACAACCAATTGATATCTGCTATGCAGTTATACATTTTATAAGAGTAGCTTTAGTAATTAGGAAACACTATGAGAGTTGCATGATGATATCTAAGATACTATTTTGCTCAGGATCTTATCAAATGTATTGCATGCACTTTTGATGCATATATTTTGAAATAGATTTTAAAATAGCTAACGCTTTTATGAACTGTATGTATTTCGTTTTTGTACTTTTATGGCATTTGCCTAATAAAGATTATTGACTGACTGAATGATTGGCATCTTATGCCGCATATGGAAACATCAGAACAACAATTTAGTTCTTAGCTGGTAGACCAGAAAGTTCCAAAAGGCATAAGTTTGCAGCTTGACCTCAGATGTCTTGGATTTTCAAAGTATCCATTTCCAGAGTCCCAGCTTTCACTTGCTTGCTGTCCACATTAGATGAAGTAGTTTGACCGGGTTTAATGCATTTTCAGATGGGCGGCTTTGAATATGAGGCAACACATTTTACATTTGATCCTGGCTTCTAAGAGAACCTGAGATTTTGGAAATGTTCTAATGGGTGAGAGGAGTCTTACCATAGAAGGCAAGAAGGCAAGACAGTTTTTAGTCAGGGGAGTCAGGCCTATGAAAGGCTAGCTAGAATGGAGATTTCAAAGTGTAATTGGGTGAATAAGAAGTGTGTGTGTGCTGCTATTGTTTCTTACCCTGGTGATAGAGGGAGCTTGCATTTCTTTCGGAAATAAATATATACATGGTCTGACTGAACAAGTTTATATATATGGTGGCTAGTAAGTATATAGTCTCATGGATCGAGCCCAATAGATTTAACTTGGCGATCACTACACAAGGAGAAACCTTCAAATGTGCAGGGATCATATTTGCTTTTCAGTTTGGTTGCAATGTAAAGACATTCTGTTTTCTGTGGATTCCATTTTAGGAATTTGTTGAACATCCCTTTGTGTTTTCAAAGACTGTGGATGCATAAATACTTGATATTTTTAGATACTGTTGCATGTCATCCACTTAAGGGTGGATTATGTCCCTTGCTTCAGTGCACTTTCATTAGTATTGTGAAATGTTTGATTCTTGAAACACCCTACATATCACTGGTGAGGTATTTTGGGATGTGTTTTTTTTATCTTTACTCTTCGATATTGTCAAGATTTGAAAGGAGAGCATCAGTTTAAGTCCTTGGTGGGCCAATCTGTGTTCTTGTTCTAGAATTAGTATCATTCTTTGATAATGGACACTGTAGAAGGCTGGATATCCTAAGATGTGAAGAATGTTGTTGCAGAATTTTAGATTATTGTCTCCGTGCTACAGCCAGGAATTAAACCAAACTGGTAGTTGTCCAGAAGATGTTTATCATTTCTACGTCATAATTGGTGTGAGTCATATCAATTGTTTGCTTCCCCAAGCCAGGGTAAACTGGAGGCAGTATGTAAATTGCCTAGTACATTTTGATGCATTTTATTTTCCTTCAGAATTCGAAGGAAGTGAGCAGTTTTAACTAATTTTGGGAAAACTTGTGTGTTCAATAGATAACATACAAGTTCAAACTTTGGAAGTTTGCAAAATTATTCATGTAGTGGCTTAGCACACAGGGGGAATTAATTAATATCTCTAGATGTCTTAAAATCTCAATCATAGCAGTTTTAGTTCTACTTAATCCTCAAAAAGCCCCTTTATTTACAGCAAGGCTAGACTTATGGCCATGGGAAATCCCTAAATTCTTACATCCCAAAAGTCACCTCAATAATACAACAACGTGTGGATGAAGGGGGATGGTGTTAAACCTCAATTTTATGAGGCAATATGTCCCAAGATATGGCACCAGTCAGCATATCAGAATTCAGTTCATTAAGCAAGGACAGATTCATAGCTGATTCTTGGGAAAAGTTGCAACATTTTGAGAAATTAATAACCAACATTCAAAAGGTTCAATATGGAAATCATTTAATGCTGAAGGCATTCAGTAAAAGAGCAATCCAGAATGGTAAACAAAATCAAGAATTATTCTAAGCCCCAATGAGCAGCAAACTTGGTAAGAAATCAAACAGCATCCCTAGCAGCACCAGAAAGTTCTCAAGGCTGCCCCCCAAATTTGAGTTTTGTTTTATATGGAATCTGCTCATTGGGATACATTGAAAGTGCAGATTCATCATGGTGCGAGCAAAAAGGATATCATTTTGGCAAATCAAAGCATAGAATTAATAGTCAGCACCCCATAAAACATCACACTTGCTCTGGTCTTAAGCAAGCTAGGCTATAAGAACACCGTCTATGCCAGGTATACCAAAAACACACCCGAAGGTTAAGGTTGCATACCATTCAGAACTTGGCATCCAGAATCACTTTAACTTCCCATGCCGCACTCGCATCACACCACACCTGAAGTAGCTCCACTGGATCCCCATTAACAAATGAGCACAGTTAAAACTCTTTACCCAGACTTTCAAGGCACAACACAACACTGGCACAGTATAACTCAACAATTGTCTCTGCTTTCACAAACCTTCCAGACGGTATGCAACGTTTACAACGCAAGCGTTACAACGCCGTTCCATTACGACGCGGTCATAACAACGAAAGTTGTTACAACGAATTGCGCTGGGTGGCGCTCAAGGATAGTAAATCATTTAATTTACTATCCCAACACCTTCCCTACTATCCACGGGGACTGGTGTTGGAATAGTAAATTACATTTTTTTAATTTGCGCCCCCCCCAACGCACGTCATTGTAACGACTTGCGTTGTTGCAACCGCATTGTAATGGAACACGTTGTAAAAGTGTGCGTGGTAATGACGTACATCCTTCCAGACACCTTTGCTCGTTTGGGTTCCTACTTTCACAAATCTCATGCATACCGAAAACCAGATCTGGTGGTCAAGCCTTCACCTTCATCACTCCTAAAGTGTGGAATGACCTGCCACTACACATAAGAGCCTCCTCCTCACTTCTTGAATTCTGCAAGAAGCTAAAGACTTGGCTTCTTGAGTATTCCCTAGTTGTGCCCAGGCTCACACTTGCTCTGCACCAGGATACCCTCCCGTGTGATAGTGCACTCTAAAATCTATATAACATAACATGACATAATATCATATTGCCTTACCATCTAATTACTATCACAATACATGAATATTTTGATGCAGCTAGAGAGGGCTGAAATCATCTGGAGATAGAACAACAAAATAGTTAGAAAACAACAGTGAACTATTGTAAACCGATGCAATGCAACAAGCTAGCGGAAAATAATTTTAGCAGTTGAAACATTAATGAGCCCATGTTGGAGAAGTTATTTTGAGAATAGTGAGAACAATGTCATTCTGAAATAAGAAAACATAACTTTGCTTGACTGTGTGCAGCAGAAATATTAAACATTAACAGGTACATGCATCAAACTCGGCATTTGCGATTCCTTAATAGCGATTTTTAAGGAATCGCAATTAAGGAATCGCAAATGGCTATGCATCAAGAATTCGCTAAATAAATTGCGAATCCTTAGAATTCCTTAATTGCGATTAGCAATTTGCGAATCGCAATTAAGGAATCCCTTCCCATTCATTCCTATGGGCCTAGAGGCCCATAGGAATGAATGGGAAGACAATCTCAATTAGCGATTCGCAATTAGCTAATCGCAAATTGAGATTGCGATTTCAAGGGTGCAGAGGTGTCCAAAGGACACCCTGTTGCACCCCTGAAATCAAACAATGCACATATGTTGTGTACACACATGCCCTAAGGGCATGTGTGTGCACAACATGAAACTTACAAAAATGAACAAAACTGCATATTTTTAACATTTCGCTAAATTACCATGAGGTCCAACCTCATGGTAATTTTTACTCTCTAATTGCGAATTCGCAATTTTTTAAAGTTTCATGCATTGCTTTTAAGGAATCGCTAAATTGCGATTCCTTAAAAGCAATCGCACTTTCAAAATTCGCTAAAATAGCGATTTCATCACTTTTAGGATGATGCATACCAAATAGCGATTTGGGATTCGCAAACGGCCGATTTTAGCGATTCGCACCGTTTGCGAAACCTAAATCGCTTGATGCATGTGCCTGTAAATGAGCAGTGTGAGACATCAATTTTAAACAAGATGGCGTGAAAGGCTAGCTGAGGTCTAGCTAGTATTAGACAGGAAAGGCACTTTAACAGGTCCTAGCAAAGTAGTTTCAAAAGCAATTACATCATGTAAGTGTGTACATATAAATATAAGTGTAGATCTATGTTGCAAATCATGTTAATAACGCTCTATTTTTATAAAGGCACAAAACTCCTACAGTACATTGGACCGTGAGTGAACCACCAATGTTTAAAATATGTAATCCCTCCAGTAAAGTTCTCAACACCCTTGTCCTACTTCCCATAGTCAGCAATTGAAAATAACTAGGAACAGCTTTTCATGTGGAAAAATACCTAAATAAGTACAACTATGATCTGGCTCTCACAATCCATTTGGTTCTCAATGAGGTTCGGAGCTGTGTAACATACAGTGGGAGAGATTCTTCCTACTATTCTGAGTGACTATAACCCCCTGGCCCTTAGCCTTTGTGTAGGTATGTCTATAACACAGTATACACTGCCTGGGCTGATTAATCATAATAGAAATGGGGGGCTCGAAAGAGATGGCGGGATGTGGAGCCAGACGCCTTTTTTAACCAACACAGGCTCTCAAAAAACAGCCAGTTTGATATCTGTTTTAACCAGGGATCTGATCTTGAATCAGTCATAGGAGCATACACTGATATATGCAAGCAGGCATCCTCCTATCTAACAGCTCCTAAACACTGGGATGCTTCAAAACCAAATAGGTGATTTGATCAATCTTGCACCCAAGCCCACTCCAGTCTTATTAAAGCAACAAAAATGTCCCCGACAGACCAGCATGAAATTAGGAGATGTAGGAAACTTTACAAAGCAGTCATAAAGGACAGGAAAAACATAGTTAGAAGTGAAGATTGTGAACAGTTGACTTCTGCATCTGCCAGTAGTAACAACTCTGCTCTTTTCTGAAAGATAGTTAATACCCCTTTCTTCTCCCAAGTCCATCTTGGAGTATCGACCCAAACATCACTGAAAATGTCTGAGTCAATTACTTCACCATGCTATATGATTCACAAGATACAACTGTTCCTGTTGTCCCAGTGAGGCTGCAATAAGTAGCGTGGGTGTTAGTGAGGAATTAAATGTCACTGTCAAGGATGTTACTTCAGCAATAAGTAGATGTCATGCAATAAGGCACCCGGGCAAGACGGCATTCCTGCCAAAATATCTATGGGCAATCTGACACTCTGGACTTTCTTATTAGCAAGACTATTCACCTGTGTGTCCTTGGTCAGTCCTCCTAAATCCTGGTCTAGGGCAATTATCAACCTAATTTTGTAAAAGTGTGACAGGAGTACTCCTTATTGCTGCTGCCCTATATCTTCAATCGATGTCACAGCCAAAATGTTAGGTAGAGTACTGCTGGACAAGCTTGAATTTTGGGCTTATGAGAACAATGTCTTAACCCCGGTCAAATATGGGTTTAGGTCTGGGTACTATCGACCAGTGCTTGAACTTTCACCTAACTATGTCTAAATACATCCTTTCCAAAAAAGGTTGTCTTTTCTTGGCCTTCTTGACCTTCGACAACATAGTCAGGACTAAGCTGTGGAATATGGTATTATCCAAAGGTGCTAATATCCCCAAATTATTCACCTTCTTACCAAGCAGCTCCAGGATGTAAAGGGCAGTATTTGCTTTAGCCCGGGTGGGGAATATACCTTCCAGATTAAGATCGGAAAGGGTGTCAGGCAGAGCTCCAGATTGGCCTCTTTTCCATTCAGCTTTTACATCAATGACTTTATTTATTTTATTAATTACGGATATTTTTATTGTGCTGGCCTGACCCGAGGGTATTGGAGCGCTCTACAATAGTTATTAAGCACGAGTCATAGAATAAAGCAGTATTCTACATATAGGTTCGGAAGTCCAAGTGTGCTGAGCAGCATTGAGGTGGTCCGCGAGTCCTGAGATAACCTCATAGAATGCACGTTGTTTTGGGTTGAACGACTTTGGGGGGGAGCAAATAGCAGGGAGGAGGTAAGTTTTAGAGCAGCAATGTCTGGGAGTGATGGCGAACAGGAATTTGCGTTTAGATGGTGACTATCCATTCGGTAGGGAGCAGTTTAGGAAGAGTGCTTTTCGGTATTTTTGAATTTTGTGAAGGACGAGAGAGTCCTGATACCGACTGGGATGGCGTTCCAGATTTTGGATGAGTTTCCGGCGAAGGACCGTGAGGCAGTTATTTGTTTGCGTGTTTTCATAGGGATGAGTAGTAAGGTGCTTGAGCTCCTGAGGGTCCTTGACTGACGAGCCCTCTTGAGTTTAGCAGCCATATAATTTGATTTTCCTATGTGCAAAGCTTTGTGCGTGAGGCAGGCAGTTCTGAAACTGGCACGCAATTCGACTGGGAACCATTTTATATCTCTGAGTGCTGGTAAAATGTGATCGCATTTCCTGATTCCAGTGACCATTCTAGCTGCTGCCTTGAGAGTAGTTTTGAGGGGAGCTAGGTCAGATTTGTTTGTACCAGTGAGGGTAGCATTCCCATAGTCGAGTTTGGATAGCACCAGTGATTGGGTGGATTTTTTGAGGTCTTTGGTTGGGATGAATGGTTTTTTTTTTGTTGAGTAGCTTCAGGTTGAGAATGGCACTCTTTGCGGAGTTCTTGATGTGTTTGGCCATGTCGAGTTTAGAGTCTAAGGTGATTGCTAATGATTTTACGGAGTGGGTCAGAGTGTGATTGCTGTTAGGAGCATCAAAAGCTTTTAGCCATTCTGAAATATGAGGGTTCTCTTCTTTGTTTGAGATGAGGAGGATCTCAGTTTTGTCTTGGTTGAGTTTTAAGTGTTTAAGTGATTGCCAATGTTGTCTTTTAGAGTGACATTTAGTCTGTGAATGTCATCTATGGAGGAGGTTTCAAGATAGATATGGGTGTCATCTGCATATAGGTGAAAAGGGATGTCAGCATTTTTGAGTAGGATGGTGAGGGGTTCCATGTATATGTTGAACAGTTGAGGTGAGAGAAGTGAACCTTGGAGGACACCCCAATTGACGGGGTGTAGGTCGGCGGTAACGTTTTTTTTTAATCCTTTGTGAGCTGCTGTGTAAGAAGGAGGAGAACCAGCGTAGGACCACCTCATCAGCACCAACCCTTTCTTGCAAAGCCTTGACGAGAAGTTGGTGATCAACCATGTCAAAGGCTGCAGATAGGTCTAGGATAATGAGGAGACAATCATTGGTCAGTATCAAAAGATTTGTGGATGTCATCTGTGATGTTAAGGATCACGATCTCAGTGCTACAGCCATATCTGAAACCTGATTGGTAGGGGTCAAGAAGGTTGATGCTGTCCATGTGTTGAGTCAGTTGTTGGAGGACGCATTTTTCAAGGATTTTGGATAGGAGGGGGAGATTGGAGATGGGTCTGAAGTTATTCAGTTCCTTGGAGTCAAGGCCTGGTTTATTTAGTGGTGACATGACTTGGCCAACTTTGAGGCATTCAGGTATGATGCCGGTTCTCAGGGAGCTGTTTATGATCTTGCACCAGAATGGGACTATGGAAAGTTTCAGTTTTTTGGTCAATTGGGTGGGTATCAGGTCAAGGACGTGAGAGGCTGGTTTGGAGGTGAAGATCAGTTTGAGGAGCTCGATTTCCGGGAGGGGGTTGAAGGACTTCCAGGTTTTCATGGAGTGCTTGAGCATGCTGTCTACTGTCACTGGGGGCAGACTTTTGCAGACAGGGTTGATGTTGATGTCCAGTGAGAGCTCAATCTTGGGGATTTTTTTTCTTCGAAGAAGTTGGCTAAGTTTTCGCATAAGTCCTTGGAGGCCTGTAGAGAGGATTCCAGGGGCTTGGAGATATGTTGCCTGATGATTTTGAACAGTTTGTTGGGCCTGTATTTTGTATTGTCCAGAGCGGCGCAGAAGAAGGTGGATTTTTCGCTGCTGATGTGTTTTTTGTATTTCTTTTAGACTGCTTTGAATTGTTCAAGATGGCTTGAGGAGGGGTTGCTTCTCCATAGTCTTTCTGTAGCTCTTAGTTGTCTTCTTTCATTGTTAATGTCCGTGTTGAATCAAGATCTGGATGGGATGTTCCTGTTTTTTTTTTCGTTTCAGAGGGACTACTTGATCTAGAATGGATGTCATGTTTGTGTTGTAGTCGGAGGTGAGTTCTGTTGTGGATAGATCATCCGTGAAGGCAGTGAGGAGAGAGTTAACCCTTTCCTCTAGGTCAGTCATGTTAATCTGAGTAAGGTTTTGAGTCCATTTTGGAGGTTCTTGGGTGGGGGTTTAAGTGTGATCGGCTGAGTGAGGTAGAAAAGGATTAGGTGGTGGTCAGACCAACCCACGGGCAGGGTGTGGTCTATTGTGACTGTGTCATGCAGGGCAATACTGGCTTCTAGGATTGCAGTGTTGGGTAAGGTTGTTGCTGTGTACCAGCTCCTTCAGGTCCTGGATTAGCAGGTTGTTTTCTTCATTCCATTGTAGATTGCGGTCGACCAGAATTAGGTTGTTTGTGTCTTGGAGAGAGCAGAGGGCGAACAGGTCAGACAGGTGTTCAGTGAATGTGGTGGTGTTACCTGGGGGGTGGTAAATAAGGTGACAGATAAGTGTTTTGTTGTTGCTAGTGTTGATGTTGGAGGTAAGGCACTCAAAGGTGTTGTAGTTGAAGGAGTCTAATTCCGTCACAGAAATATTGCTTTTGTGGATGATTGCTATGCCTCCACCTCTTTGATCTTTTCTATCTTTGTTGGTGATTACAAAGCCGGGGGGACAAGAGTATCCATGAGTGGTAATGAGTCATTTAGCCATGTCTCAGTGATGAATGCTATGTCTATGTCGTGGGTGAGGATGGATTCCGCTAGATCTTTGGCATGCTTGGTGGCTGATCTGCAGTTTATGAGCATGCAGTTGGCGGGGCCGTCTCATTCATGGGTTTTTTCATTCAGGGGACCGTGGGGATGATAGTGTGGGTGGCCGGTGGTCTAGGGGATTTCGGAGAGGCCTTTTTTCTTCCCAGTCCGGTGATAACCTGTATTTTGGATTGGAGGGTGGCAGTAATAGTAATAGGAAGCGAGAGCTGTTGCTTCAATTGCAGACATTTTATCTCTACTTCTTTTTGGTCTCTGTCTGATTAGAGAGGGGGTAGAGATCATTTTCGGGTGGGGAGCCTTGGAAAGCCTCTTGCTTTAGGGGTGCGGCGAGGTTGATTAGGATTTCACTAAGTCCCTGTATTATCGTTGTTATCTGGCTTTCAAGCAGGGTGAGCCGCTGCCCAGTCTCTATGTCAGTCGGGGTGTTCTGGGTGGGTATGTTATAGCTGGGGGGAGGGTCTATTGTTGTTAGGTTGCCCTTTCGTGAGTGAGCTGTCATTGTGGGTTCTAGGAGGGCCGAGAGTGTGGGGAGGCGGGGGCTGTGTTGGGGCATCTGTGTTAAATTGCAAGTGGGTCTGGTGAAGGGGTTGGGAGTCACGTACTGGGTGTTGAAGTCATTTGAAGTGAGTTGGGAGGGATGGAGGGCGGGGTCGGGTGAGGGATGCCAGAGGGGGATAGAGGGGTCTTCCTCTCTCTGAATGTGTTGGGGTTGGTGTCTCGTAGCGGGCCGAGTGTGCAGGGGGCGAGGGCCGTGATCGGGCGTTGTTGTTAAATTGCATGTGGGTCTGGGGCAGGGGTTGGTAGTCACGTGCTGTATGTTGAAGTCGATCGAAGTGGGTTGGGAGCAATGGAGGGTGGGGAGGGGGAGGGTGGTTGCCGGAGGGAAGTAGAGGGGTCTTGTTCTCTCTGGTAGTGTTGGGGGTGGTGTCTCATGGCGGGAGGCAGGTGTTATTACTAGGGTGCACCGGAATGAGAGATGAGTTCTGTTGGCGGGTCAGGCTTTTCAGGGAGAGGAGGATGTGCGGGCCGGGGAGGAGTGCATGGGAGGGGGAAGTACGGAGGGATGGGAAAAGTGCGTCAAAGGACTCTAGATTATCGTTGTTGGCGTGTATAAGGACTGTGTCATTGGAGTATCTTGTCGCAGTGGTGTTCCCATTTCGCCTAGTGCAGTTAGGAGCTGAGAATGTCAGTTTGCAGCTATGGGAGGTGTTTTAGTAATTTTGGAGATATTGAGTTGCGATCTTAGGATGGAGTTCCAAATTTCGGGTCTTTTAGTGTGGAAGATGAGTTCCATTTTTACCTGTCCTTTGGAGGTTCAGTGATAAATGTCTGCGCACAGTGATTCAGGATGTTGTCTAATCAGTTTTTGTTGAAAGTTTTTTTTCGCTTTGGGTGAGAGCTTAGAGGATCGAGAAGCAGTTCGAGCGATGCTGTTTTCAGTGGTTCGCAGAGACGGGGTAGGAGGAGTTTGACGTGGCGGAAGGCATTGTAACTAGGTGGGACGGGGTCAGGCACCCTATTAGGAAGGGTGGGATAGAGTTTCCAGGGGTGTCTTTTGACGTCCTTTGAGGGTAAAGTGCGAGTAGTAAAGAGATTCGTGCAATAGCTCTAGAGCTGATCGTTGACTCTCCGGAGCATATGTTTGAGGGTGACTCTAGGAGATCTTTGAATGGTGAGGTAGCAAGGGTCAGGCACTGAGCAGATACGGACTTTGCATGCCAGTCATGAAGGTGAAGGTTTGAGCAGCCATTTTGGAGACAGGCGCCAGGTCCCGAGATCGCCACCTCCCGATTGTTGAGGCAGCTCAGGTGTGAAGCAGTTTCACTTACAGGGGGGTGTTGGATTATACTGAGGGATCAGAGATCTAATGGTTAGATATCTCCCATTAAATGCATGGGGATTCAGCTGGTGAGAGGACGTAAATGCCACCATTTTGGGTTCAGGCACCCGGAGCCATGACCTGGGATTCCTTTGGATTGGGGCAGCATAGCTGAGAGGATTGGTTCCTTTTACCAGGGGGCTATCGTAGGGACCTAGCCTGTTGCTCAGTGGGAGGGTTAGTAGCAGTAGTAATTTGTGCAGGTTTTTCCCCATTGGTTCGTGCTGGGTCAATCTGCCACTTTAAAATCAGGCGTTTGAGCTCAAGAGCAATTACTAGCTTGTTAACAAGGGTGTGCGATACCCAGACTTGTCCCCGGGTTCTGAGGGTTTCTTTCTCGCTTTTTTCGTTGCACCGGAGGGTAACTAATTTTCTTGGCATTAGAGAGGGTCCCCACCCATGATTACTTCTACATGGGATCCCTGATTCTTCGCGTGGGTCAGTCTACCATTTTGAGGTCAGGCATAAGGAGCGTACCTGCCTCGTCACTGCGAGCGAGACCCCAAGGCCTAGAGAGAAGAAACCCAGGCTCTATGTGTCTCCTCCCAGAGATTCTGTTGCACCGGTGAGCAACCCCTATCTCTGCATTGCGCTGGCACTCACCGATGTTGAACTAGGAGCTCTCAGTGGGAGCGGAGTGGTGGTGGATTTGATGAGGGGGTTTCACGTTCCTCGCAGGAGACGAATGACTTAGATGAGAGACTTATCGCTGCCTCAGCTGATGCACCAATGGCAGGGACTTGCCCGCTTCCTGTGTTGATGTATATGGAAGATTGAAGCCTTATGGCTAGGACAGGCAGGGGCCTTCGGAAACTGCAAGATACCTTTGTTTACTTCATGTCCAAACTGGGACTCAGTAAAAATACATCTAAATCTTTCACTATGTTTTCAGCTTCACCACAGAGCAGGATCCTCCCTTTTCAAATTGATGGGATGATTCTTAGGCATGTCCTTTCTTCACATACTTTGGGGTCCCGTTTGACAAAAGGTCCACCTGAAAGCATCTTAGGGCTGTTAGAACAATGCAATTTGAAGCAGCCACTGCCCCGCTGTTTAAATTTGCCTGCAAGGTAGGGTCTATGCCAGTGAAGGCTGCAGTGACAACTTATAGAGCTAAACTTGTCCCAATTGTTTCGCATGGAATGAGCATTTGGGGCTTCACACATTATACCCAACTACAGATTGGTGTAAACAGATTTTTGCATAGATTGCTGTCTCTTCCTCCCACTGTGCCTACACATTAAGAACTAGGTTTGCACTTCTTGGGGGATCGACTGAGGATGCCGCCCACTCTGCTCTGGCTAGGCCTGAGCTATCCCACACTCAATTTTGGATTGGATTTATTTGTCAGGAGCCCACACAATCAGATGGCTTGCCCTTATTAGGAAAGAACTTTGGGCAATTAGAAGGAATGATCTGTATGACTCTCCGCAGTCCATCACTAGCATGGATAAATAAGTAGTGAAAGTGGACTTATTAAAGTGACTAACAGAGAAATGATGGGAGGCTGATATTAGGAGGAAATCAGTTAAAGCAGATTTCCCTCTGCGTAGCTCCATCTCCATCACCTCATATCTTCTTAGGGCACTTTGTAGGCAAATATTTTACTTAACAAGATTCCGGCTTGGGATGGCCCACTACTCGGAGTCATATACCTTGAATGCCTATACAAGAATATATCTGATTCCATGCTGTTGCAATTCCCTAGCCCCACAAACAAAATGTTTTAAAAAAATCTGTGAGTTGTATGATGCTCAATGCAGACATATTCTAAAAACATTTCTTAAGAAAACTGCATATAGGAAATGCAAGGAGGCTATGGAATATTTGCAGCTCTTACAATCTGCTGATGTCTGCCAAACTATTTTTGAATTTTTAATTGGCTCAACTAACCAAAGGAAGAGGGTGGAGAAATTAATTGTTTTTACATATGTACGGCCAATTTTTACTAATCTATTTTTTTATGGTATATGTATTTAGGGAAAGAACAAGTTGTATTGATTACCTCTGAATGCACTAGGTTCCCCGATTTTTAAAAAACATTTTGTATCTACTGTTAATTCGCCGAATTTTTATGTTTATATTCTTGGCTTACCTGTATTGTATGTTCTTAATGTTTTTTTGATCAAATGTGTTTTTATTGGCAACAGCGTAGTACATTACAGTGATAGGACAAATGCAATCTATCATCTCTTGTGAGCTCCACTCAGGGCTCCCGGGAAAGGGCCCCAAGATCGTTCGGCCTCGGGCCATGTGTCCATGTATGCAGTGAAAGCCATTTTCAAGTAACAAGATACCCCAACAGATCCCTCCCACACCCCCCGCCCGTAACCCCTCCTATCTCAACAACCGTGGCTCCCATCCCACCCCTCCTCTCCCATCCCACCCCCCCCCCCGGTGTGTTCTGCCAAGACCTTATTAGGGAATCACCTGGGCTTTCACCATTTCTTCGTCTGTCCTTGAGCATCGGTAGGTTTGTGAAGTTCATCAACTAGTCTGAGATCTCGAAGGTATTTGGGGCAAGTCAGCTCGTGAAATTCAGTGGTGAGTAGTGCAATCAGGGGCGACCATATCTCTCGGAACGAGTCCGTGGATTGCGTGAGAGAGGCCTGTATGCGCTCCATACCCATTATGAACCAGATTTTGTGGAGCCATCCCGTGTGAGAGGGTTTGCGTGAGCTGCCCCACAGTGAGAGGATGTGGTGTGTCGCTGCGCCCATTGCTAGCCCCATTTGCTTCCCCCGGATTGATTTGAGTGGAAAAGTCAATTTGTTAGGTAGGCCTAAAGGCCTAAAATCGTGTATGCCGGGAAGCGTGGGATCTCCTGGGTACCTCCTCCCAGTAGTCCTGCACCTCCGGGCATTCCCACAGCAGATGGAGCATGGTCCCAGTCTGACCGCAGCCCCTCCAGCACTTAGGGTCTCGCCTAGGGTTGCTCTGGTGGAGGCGTTCCGGAGTCAGGTGTCAGTAACAGGCCACTTTGACCACGGCCTCCCTACTCGCCATGTTCCTAGCCGTATGATGGGCCCTGAAAAATATATCGCTCCATTCCCTGTCCGAGAGCGCCCGCCCGAGCTCTTTCTCCCACCTTTTCTGCCCCGCTGACTTAGCTGCCTGCGCTGGCGGGGCCAGAAATTTGTAGAGTTCCGTGATCGCCCTCTTATCGTCCGACTTGGCCAGAAGCCACTTCTCAAAGGGTGTGAGGAAGCGGCCCACCTGCGGGGCGACTTCCTTGTGATTGAGCCAGTGTCTTAATTGAAAATATTGGAAGTTCTGCGGATGGTCTATCCCGTAGCTCTCCTTGAGAGCCTCCAGTGTCATAAAGCCCTGCTGGTCAAACAGATGTCCTGCCGAACTACATTTTGTAGATCGCCACTGAGAAAAGGCGCCAGGGGCCGTCCCGGGGATGAACGCCGGGTTATCAAAAAGGGGTGTCATCGGCGACGGGAAGGAGGTGAGATCTCTAGTTATTGCTACTGCGTCCCACACCTGTAAGAGTGTCCTGGTGATGGGGGATTTCTTGATCTATGCCGGTCTGTCGTGTCGTGCCAGGAATGGGACTCGCCAGAGTGGCATACCCGCCATTGCCCTATCGTGAAAGAGCCACCTTTTCTCTGAGGTCGGTCTGGACCACTCCAGGAGGTAGCGTAGCTGGATAGCTTGAAAGTAACGATGCAGGTCAGGGACCCCTAGCCCCCCCTCGGTTTGTGACCGTGAGATGAGGTTGCGTAGCATTCTAGGGCGTTTTTCCGGCCCAGACGTATTGCTGTATGGCGTCTTGCAGCTTTTTAATCATGCCCAGTGGAGGAGTGACCGGGATAGTCTGGAACAGGTATAGCAACCTCGGCAGCACAGACATCTTGACGGCTGCCACCCGGCCTAGCCATGACAACGGTTGGTGTCGCCAACGGGAGAGATCTCCTTGGACACGGTGGTATAGTTATTTTCCACCATTTGGGCTGTCGAGGGGGACAGGTCTATTCCTAAGTATGGTAGTTCCAGCCGTTCTTGCAGCCCTCCGATCCGGAGCGACCCTCTATTGGGCTGTCGCGTATTGGACCCCAGCGGTAGGATCACAGACTTCTGGATGTTCATCTTAAAGCCCGAGACCTTCCCAAACTGCTCCATTTCCTGCATTAATGCTGGGATTGATACCCGTGGGTTCTCAACAGCGACCAGAATGTCGTCTGCATACAAGCTGATAGTCTGCTCCACGCCTCCGAAGGTGATGTCCTTTATGTTCCGGTTATCTCGCACTCGTTGGGCAAACAGTTCCATGTACAGGGTGAACAACATCGGCGATAGAGGGCAGCCTTGCCTCGTGCCCCGCCGAATGTCCAGTGGCTTGGAGCCCGTCCCGTTCACCCTAATAGTTGCACGGGGCCGCGTAACAGCTTGCCACCCAGGCTCTGAACCTCTCCCCAAGCTCGAATCTCGACAGTGTCCTATCGAGGTGGGTCCAGTCCACTCTGTCAAACGCTTTTTCAGCGTCGACCGACAGCAGGGCAGCATCCGAATCATTGTAGTGGGCTTTATCGATGACGTCCAACAGGCGTTTGGTGTTGTCTGCGCATTGACGTGAGGGTATAAAACCCGCCTGGTCTTATTCAATTATGCCTGGGAGACATGGCCCCAGCCTTGCAGCTAAGATTTCCGGTAAAAAGCTTCAGATCAACATTCAGAAGCGATATTGGCCAGTAAGCCGCACATTTAGAAGTGTCCTTTCCGGGTTTAGGTAGGAGGATTATGTCTGCCTCGAGCATCTCTTGCGGGATCGAGCCTCGAAACGAGTTAAAGAGTTTTGTCAACACTGGGGCCAGAAAGTGGCAAAAGGTTTTGTAAAAGCCGGCGGAAAACCCATCTGGGCCTGGGGCCTTGAGTGGTTTAAGACGCGCGATGGCAGACACCACCTCCTCCAGGCTGATGGGAGCATCTAGCGCCTCGGAGTTCGCGCCATTCAGTGCGGTCACGTGGGCCTCATTCAAGTACTCTGTCCCGACCTCTTCTTCCGAGGCCGGTTCGGCCTCATACAGCTTGGCGTAAAATGCCCTGAAAGCCTCGGCTATGTGCTCGTCTTCGTAGTGCTCGTGTCCTTCGTCCTCGCGTATGACTTGCACCTTGGCCTTGACTGTTTGCGCTTTAAATTTGCTGGCCAGCAGGCGACCAGTCCTGTCTCCCCCCACGTAATAAGTATGCTTAAGGCGTAGTGTCGCATATTCTACCCTGTCCAAGTCAAGACTTGCAAGTTGCGCTCTGGCAGCCTTCAGTTGGCACCAAATCCTGGGGGCCCTCGTCCGACAATGCACTCGCTCGAGTTCTAGTACCTGTGCGGTTAATTCCTGGCGCCTTTCTTTCCGTATCCTGTTATCGGCGGGCGAAATCGCCATCAGCTCTCCTCTGACCACTGCCTTCAGTGCCCCCCCTACCGCGGGCATGGCTACCTCACCTGTGTCATTCCTGCTAAGGTAGTCTGAAATATTCTGGGAGAGTTGCTGCGTGACCCCTTTACGCGTGAGCAGGGACTCCCTGAGCCGCCACCTACCCTTGCCCGAGTGAATGCGGGGGACTTGCAGGTGTAGTAGGATTGCGTCATGGTCGGACAGGGCCGCTGGGGTGACCTCCTCGTCCTTTACCATAGGGGCCATATCTGCCGATTCAAGAAAGTGATCTATCCTGGCATATGTCCTGTGAACGTGTGAGTAAAAGGTGTACCCCGGTGCCGTGTGGTGTACCTCCCTCCATACATCCCGGAAACCCCTGCTGGTGAGCCAGCGCTTCCCTTAAATGAAGCCAGATTTATATCGCGCAACTTAGCCCCAGAGGGCGTCAAGGCGCCTAACCAAATGAAATGATACCGTCAGAGAGCATGATTAATGGTAGGCCTTGATGAAACACCATGGTGGGTTGGGATTTGATCTCAGAGGGGAGGGCATTCCATAATTTAGGGGCCACAGATGAAAAGGCTCTTCCGCCCCATCTGACCTTGTTTGTCCGAGGGACGGTGAGTAGGTTCTTATTGGCAGAGCGAAGGTTTCTGCTAGGGGTGTAGGGACTCAGAAGGGAGCTTATGGCCTCAGAGCTGCCGCCGGATAGGGCACTGAAAACTAGGCATAAGATTTTAAAAGAGACTCTAGACTGGATCGGGAGCCAGTGAAGACTCTTCCTTGCAAGAGAGACAGAAGCGGTGTTAGGAACGTCCAGAACAAATCTGGCAGCCGCGTTCTGGATGGTCTGGAGGCGTTGGATGAGGCCTTTATTGATGCCTGCATAAAGGGCGTTACAATAGTCCAGCCGTGATGTAACTAAGGCCACCACGGTCTGTTTGCGAGCTTGAGGAGATAGATAGTGGGCGATTTTTCTAAGTACTTTGATCACTCCCCAACAGGTAGAAACAGTTCTATTGACCTGTAGTGACATGTCTAGAGAGGTATCAAAAATCACGCCAAGATTCCGGGCGGAATTTGACGGTACGGGACAGGCTCCGAGAGAGGCAGGCCACCATTCATTAGACCAACTGTTTTGATCTTTACCGAAGATCAAGACCTCTGTTTTCTCTCCATTCAGCTTTAGGGCGTTTAGAATCATCCATTCGGAGACAGCTTGCATGCAGTTCCTGAAGCTGAGCGCGGAGGTACTCACCGAGTGGGAGAGGGACACCATGATCTGGGTGTCATCGGCGTATGACACCACCTCCATCCCCTGAGCTCTTACTAGTCTAGCAAGTGGGGCCACATAAATGTTAAAGAGGGTCGGACTCAAGGCCGACCCCTGTGGAACCCCACATTGCACAGGCTTAGCAGGGGAGAGGAACTCTCCTAGCTTGACCCTCTGTTCTCTCTGATCAAGGAAAGAGGACAGCAAGCTCAATGCAGGACCCTCCACCCCTATCTCCCTCAGACGAGCAGTTAAAGTCGAGGGAGATAGGGTATCAAAGGTGGCGGTCAGGTCTAAGAGGACCAGAGAGTGGTCTGGCCTTGGTCGACCTTTGATCGTATATTGTCTGTCACTACTGTGAGGGCCGACTCAGTGCTGTGGAATTTTCGAAAGCCATGTTGAGACTGGTCCAGGAACCCAGAGGCATCTAGGAAAGCAGTCAGATGATGATTGAGGTGTGATTCCAACATTTTGGCTGGAGCAGGCAGTAAGTAAATCGGCCGGAAGTTCTTAAGGGTGTCCGGATCCAGAGTAGGTTTTTTAAGCAATGGCTTGACTATGGCCTGTTTCCAGGAAGCAGGAAAAAGGCCCTGGGCCATAGCCTGGTTCATTACCTCAAGAAGCGGGGGCAACAGGATTTCCCTGCAGTCTTTTAGAACCTTCAAAGGGCAGGGCTCCATAGGAGAACCTGACTTTGTCCTGTTTAGCAGGGAGTCTAGTTGATCGAGAGTAAGGGGCGGGAAGTTGGTCAGAGTCTTAGAGGGGTCCTTGGCCCATGATTCTAGGACAGGTTGAGACGGGAGAGGACGGGAACACATAAGGTCTCTCTGTGCTTCCAGAGTGAGAGAGATGTCGGCGATTTTAGCATGGAAGAAGTGAGCAATCTTGTCACACAGCTCTTGGGAACCTATGATGGGATCAGACGTTTGTAGCGAACACAAGGAATCTACGATCTTGAATAGTTCCCTAGGGGACGTGAGGGACGATGTAAGCCTGGAGAAGTAGTCCTGCTTTTCTATGATGACCTTGGTCTTATATTCTCCAAGTAACAGCTTGTGCTTTTCTCTATCTGTGGGGTTCCAGGTTTTTCACCATTGCCTTTCCTGCCTCCTACATCCCTGCCTCAGCAGTCTAAGATGCTCCGTGAACCAGGGAGCAGAAGGTTTCCGTCTAGCTTAATAGCGTAGAGAGGCAGGTGCTAATAAAGCAACCGCTCTGGAGATAGAATTAGCAAAATCCAGTGCAGCATTACTGGCATCCTTCGAGGGGGAAATAGGAGCCTGCACTATAAGGGGGGCAAGAGAGTCATTAGTAATACCATTATAGTTCCGCTTAAGTATTTTATTAGTAGAACTTCGTTGATGTAGAGAAGGGGAAAAGGTTTTAAGTTCTAAGGGAACCGCTAGGTGGTCTGACCAGACCAGAGGTATAGGGGGACCCACAGATAGTCTAGGGTCACTGGAGAACACCCCATCAAGGATGTGGCCAGCCAGGTGGGTAGGGCTATCAACCAGCTGATGCAGTCCACGTGCGGCCAGGGGGTCCACCAGGGAGAGGGTGTCTTTTGAGCGAAGATCATCTAGATGAAAGTTAATGTCTCCCAGAATCGTAAGATGGGGTTTGCCAAAGTAGGGTTCCAAGATTTTAAATAGATTAGAGCTAAAGCAGGATCTGGGGCCGGGTGGTCTGTAGATGAGGAGACCTGTGAAGGACACAGAGGGAGAGGAAGAGATGGCAAAGTGAATGGCCTGGAAGAGGTCTGAGGGCGCAGAGAGAGTTTTAGTACGACAGACAGACGAGACTTTAAACAGGATTGCCAGCCCACCACCCCTGCGTCCTAGTCTGTCCAGTCTTTGTAAAGCATATCCCTCAGGGATAGCAAACAAAAGCTGGGGGCCAGATGAATCAGACGCCCAAGTTTCGGTGATGAACACCCAGGAAGGGCTTCTGTCAGTAACAAACTCATGAAAAGCGATGTTATTTTTTATCAATGACCTGGCATTGATAAGAAAACCCATTTCCGAGCTGTAGGTTGGCATAAAGGGGGTGCTAGCCAATGGGTGCATTATGGAGGAATCAGGGGAACAAGCCTCATTAGTACGAGAGAAACAACAGCATACCGGTGAGCAATGAAAAGCTTCCGGGGGAAGGGAATGATGGCAGGGAAGGGAAAGGGGCTTAAGAGCAAGCATTTCCGAATGGGCATAAGAACGAGTTACCTGGCTGCCCAACGATGTCTCATTACAGCGTGGCCCCTCCTGCAGCCCGTCCTTCCGTAGAGAGAGCGCCGAAGTCACCAAATCTGTGTCCCGACCTGTCTAACGCATTATCCATCACCAGATTTAGGTCCCCTCCCACCAATGTGTACTTGGTCGCAGCCCCCAGAACCTCTGACAATGCCCCCGTGAGGAACGGTTCCTGCTTAGCGTTGGGTGCGTAAATGGTTCCCACTGTGAATTCCACATTACCAATGCTAACAGTGTGCACCAGCAGCCTGCCCTTTATTTCTGCCACCTTGTCCCTTACTTGGCCCTTGAAGTGCTTAGCGAACAAAATGGCCACCCCCGCTTTTTTCTCCATAGTGGAGGAATAAAGTTGTGTCGGGAAGGCCCTGGATCGCACACGATGCCAGTCCTTTGCCAGCAAATGTGTCTCCTGTAGGAGGCAAATTGCCGCGCCGGAGTTCTCTAAGTACGAGAGCACCGCCCGCCGCTTAAAGGGGTTTTGAGCCCCTTAACGTTGAGAGTTAGGACCTGCAAAGTGTCAGATGCCATTCGGGAAATTGGGCCCTGCCCCGCTACCACTTTGCCTGCACCAGATGCGCCCTCGAGCTCTTGTGTGTATCTCCACAAACCTGCGTACATAGCCCTCTCGGATTCCTGCTTGTCCCGCCTCTCTGGAACGAACACCCCGGGGCCTCCCACCCCTGTCCCCCCGGCCCAACTGAACCCCATCCCAATCCCAAACAACCCTCCGGGCGGCAGATTGCCCGTCCTCCCTCTCGCCCAGAGTCAACCTTGGCTCGCCCATCCAACAATGGTCCCCATCCCTTCCCACCCTAACCCCAACTTCCCCCCCAACCCCTCCCCCCATCCCCACCCCCACCCCCCTCGTTCAAACCCGAAACCCAAACAGGTGAACAATGTCCCAGGCCTCTCAATTTTCTGTCCAGGCCTGTGGTAAATGAGTCAAAGTATGGGTGTGTGGTAGTGGCGGCTCACTGCCCCCCGACCAGGTGCCACAACTTAGCTGATGTCGACCGTCGCCGTAGTCATCTCATGATTCGGCACCAGTGTCCTTGGAGACCTCTTGAATCGCTGCAGCCTGTTCCTGTGCCACCGTTTCGGGATTAGGCTTGAGGCTTTTCTTTTGTGGTCTGCCCCTTCGTACTTTTTGCCAGCCGTCACGAGTCGTTCGAGGGGATCCGGATGCAGTCCCAGACGACCGTCCCGCGTCAACATCGTCCGGTGGAGTCTCCTCATGTGGGATGCCCAGTAAGGCGCAGGTGTCTTGTAAGGAGCGCAGCTGGTGTAGGGCTCCATTCCACTTGAAGATGAGGCGAAATGGGTGTCCCCAGGAGTAGGGGACCCCCTCTCTGCGTAGGAAGGTGGTGGCAACCTTAAATGACCTCCGTTTCTGTAGGGTGATTGCCGACAGATCCTGGAATAGTTCCACTGCGTGGTCTTGAAAGCGAAGGGGCTGTTTGAGACGCGCCGCCTTCAGTATGTGTTCCTTTAGGGGGTAGTCCGGCAGGAAGGCCAAGATGTCCGGGGCGGGGGCCCTGAGTCCGGCGAGCCAGGCCCACTCGATGTGCTCTGTCGATATGGATCACGAAGTCATCGTCCTCCTCTAGCACCATCCGGAAAATTGCCTGTAGGTATCCAGCCACGTCGTCTCCCTCCGCCTTGAGTGGAACATTCCGGACGCGAATGTTGTTGCGCTTGGAGCGGTTTTCCAGGTCCTCCGTATGAGATTGAAGGTCCGTTTGTTGGTCGTGGAGGCGAATGATCTCCTGTCAGAGGAGCTCTATTTCCTCACTTCTGGCTTGACCCGAGAGCTCATTTGCGGCCACTCTTTCCCCCAGATCATCGACATCCCGTCGGAGTTCTTTATATTCCCCTGTCATTTCTTGCATGAAGGTTTGGATGTCCTCTTGAAGAGAGGTGAAGAGGGTCTCCATGAATGCTTTGGTTGCCGGGGTCTCGCCTTCCGTGTGGTCTTTCCCCTTGGAGGGGGGCACCTGAGCCGGCTTGTCCGAGCTTTTGTCGACCTTAGAAGTCCCCTTGGTCAGCATATTGGAGATGGTGCGGTTTCCTTTGCGATTGTTGGACGCCATATCTCACCTTGTCTCTGGCTGAAGGTCCCGGTTGGGGTGCTGCCCCTGTCGGGACAGTAGGAAGTCCACGGTGTGTACGGTCCGGGGGGAAGGGGTCGACCTGCGTCCGCACCGTGTCTCGGCTCCGCGGAAGCTGCGCTCCTCCGGTCTCTGGGTCTCACGAGATGTTGTAGTAGGCCCTCTCGCTGCAGCCCCTGCCTCTGCTCTCCGGGGGCTATGGCGTCCGAGGTCGACCCTCCAGGCCTCTGCTGAGCTCCCCAAGCTGCCACTCCTTTGGGCCGGTGACTACTGCAGTCCGCCGCCTCTTGCCGGGCCCTTCTTTAGTGCTGCGGCCCAACCGATTGCCCCGGGCACCCCCAGGGCTCCTCTCAGATGCCACGGAGTCCTCTGTTCCTCTTGACCCCCGCACCAGGCTCCCAGAGTTCGTGGACAGTGGGCCGGTCGGGCAGCGCCTACGGCGACCGGGCCGTCCGCTCCGCTATGGTCCGTGGCCCCGACCTCTCCTGACCTGTCTGGCGGTCCTTAATCCCTCTTCACCACTGTGGGGGTACCCCCTCACCCGCACTCACCGGTGGTCGGGCTACGCTGGGCCTCTGAGTGCCGCTGCGTGTGATGCTGCACTTAATGGGGCCCGCCGAAGTCTCTCCTTGATCGTTGGGTCTGGGGGGCTTGTGGACACGCTCCCAGAGCCGCCCCCGCTGTTCGCCGCCCACACAGCTCCTCCTCGGCACCAGCTACAATGCCTCTTCCGGCCGTTAGGCCCAAGCCGGGGGCTTGCGTGGGGCCGGTGTCCAGGGACCTCTGCTCCCGTCCTGGGGACCGCGTCAGCTACTGTGTGCAGCCAGGGGTCTCCACGCTCTCATCCCCCCGGAGATGCGCGCCTCTGGTCCGCTGCTGCCTCCGTCCACACCCCGCCAAATGCTGCGTACCTGCAGGCTCAGGCCGTCCGGGTAATTGCGGCCGCTCCTCCTGTGACTAGGCCCGAGCTGGGGTCTAGCGTAGGACTAGGCGCCGGCGGACCTGAGCCCCTCGATCTGCCTCCCTGTTGGTTGGCCCCCCGGCCGCTGCGGGCAGGCTCCGCACCCGAGCCCTCGCGCTCGCCGCCGGAACCTCCGCTGCTGCAGCGCCGGTGCTGGAATCGCCAGGGAAGGCCCCCCTGCTCAGTTGAGCTCCGGGGCCAGGACCTCGGTTTTCACGCTTCTAGGCCGTTGCGAGCAGCGCCTCCGCTCCACGGCGCCCCACTCTGTTTCGGAGCTTTGCCCCCGGCCCTGGCTTCACAGTTGGTGCTCCGGTCACTGACCGCCGTCGGTAGCTGGCTCGGTAGGGGGGTAGGTCCGCTCAAAATCCCGGTCGGGGGATCGGGTGCGGGGAGCCTCCGCGGAACACGTCCTACCGAGCCGCCATCTTGGCCATGCCCCCTTTAATGTCTTTTATGGCTTAGTATAACCCGAATAAAGATTCTTTAACTTAAAGTACTTACAATAGTGCTCTAGCCAAACATCGGATCAAACACAATTCATGCTGCAACAATTCTGCAGGGGTGGACTTCTGCATCTCAAGAAACGTGTTCCATAAAGAGTCCCTTCAATCTTTGACATGTGTTTCCATAAATCACAGCCACACTGGGGCATTATTGGTCAAAATGAAAAACTCTTTCTGAAATACAGATCATAATTAAGAGAGACATGGACTATAATTTTATTGTGTTTTTAAGTTTAAGCTTATGTGTCCCATGGACATATTTTTAAAAGCGCATACTATTAAACACTGTGCCAACTATTTAGAGGACTTTGCGTGATTGGCATGCTTAGAAACTGAATCCCTCTTTCATTTAATATAGATTCCCCAAATACCACGGTTTGAGTCTTGTCCATTTAGAGTGTTAGTTAGTTATTTGCAGATAACTGGACCAACATATCTAGGGTTTGAAAATATAGATAACAAAATTTAAGCATATTTGAATAGTGTTTTGACTCATCCTTAGTTGAGAAATCCCCAGCCTTAGCAAATTCCCACCCCAAATCGCTGACAAATAGAGTGAGGTGTTGGGTTCTACTTCCACAACCTATTGAGTTGTGTGGCTGGTTTCCATTGCCAACCAAGTACCTTAATAAAGGTTATTGATTAGGGTAAACAAATGACTTGGCGCTAACCATCTCAGCAATCCTTTTTCTGTCTTACCTAAAGCCGCACCCAAATCCACAAGTGCACATTCCTTGACAGTGACACAGCATCCAGCATAGATTGTTTTGCCCTCAGTTGATGTGCCAATCCCTTTGTGCAGCTTACACATCCAATTTATCAAGCTGGGTTGCAAGACTAGACTGAGTAAAGCACATTAAGCAATTTTCAAAGTTCTTTATCCATACCTGTCAGATACATTCTAGAAATGAGACATAAAACAGAGAGAAGACTAATGAGAAATTATCTTTATTGTACTGTTAATTAAAACCTTTACAATCACGTATAAAACATGTGAATAATAAAAAGCATTTCAAATCACGTAATAGGAAAACACACCAGTTAAAAAAAGCAAATAAACAACATATTGTAAGCAGCAATGTTGAGGGCAACATGACTGACGAGTGTAACAACATATCCTTGCAAAAAGAGAAGCCAATAATAGGGGCTAAAGTGAAAATATATCCTGATAGGGAGAGACGACCATGACAATGCAAATACTCTCAAAGAAGTAAACGATTCGACTAGAAGGTGAGTACCTAAGTCACCATCAAAGTGCTTTTGCATAACCAATTAGTAAAACAAATAATTTATTAAGTGAAAAGTGCTGATATAAGTAGTAGAAGAAGCGTTAGCCCCTGTTATAGGGCGCACTGAGCTCACTGGATAACAATTATTCTTCAAGTGGGAGAAACTATCTTGTAAAAAATGTCCGCCTCTGTCCATTGGGGCCCACCAGTAGGAAGGGGGGGGGCACAGACCACAGACACAGGAATGGTGTGATAAAGGCCGCTTTATTGGAATCAGGTGCACCCTGCCTATTCCCAACCTTGGCCTGCGCCGCACAAAACTATGTCTCACTAAATAGTGAATGCCTAACAACCCCCCCACCACCCCTAAATGGATCCCCAACATTGCAACTCATAACATCATATAACATTCCATCTGCAACCTACCCCCCTGCCTGTAACTGCAAAATACTTCAAGTCCCCCACCGCCTACAACAAGCAAACCCAGGCCTCTTCCAATACCCCCACTACCCCCTTTTTAACTGGGAGAAGCGCCAATGACAAAGGCAGAACACCAGCACCTGATCCAGCGACAACACAGCTGTCCCTATTACCTCCACCACCTGTGCACCATCATCCAAGAAAAACTTCCTCCAAACCTCTACAAACCCCCCGATGGGAAACCTCCTCTCCCCCCTGGATCCCTCCTTACAAAGGGCGGGCAAGCGGACAAAAACAATGCCCCAAACGTAATGGCCCGGCTGCTGTGTCACAATCCACAAAATGGTGGACAGTGACACAAGCATAGAAGCTATATCCACCCCCAGCCCAAAAACAGCCCAAAAATAGCCCAACTGCCCTCCCCCAGCCCAAAAACAGCCCAACCGTCCTTCCTGTCCGTCCTGGTCCTGGGTCCCCCTCCCCTCCTACCGGCCCCAAAAAACCCGTGGGGGCAAGCCTCCCGCTGGTCGGCTGCCCCCCCAAAACCCCATTGGGGCCCACTAGAAGGGGGGGGGGGCACAGACCACAGACACAGGAATGGTGTGATAAAGGCTGCTTTATTGGAATCAGGTGCACCCTGCCTATTCCCAGCCTTGGCCTGCGCCGCACAAACTATGTCTCACTAAATAGTGAATGCCTAACAACCCCCCCCCCCACCACCCCTAAATGGAACCCCAACATTGCAACTCGTAGCATCATATAACATTCCATCTGCAACCTACCCCCCTGCCTGTAACTGTCCCCCACCGCCTACAACAAGCCAACCCAGGCCTCTTCCAATACCCCCACTACCCCCTTTTTAACTAGGAGAAGCGCCACTCGAAAGCTGCAGAGCGTCTTTCGACCCCCCACTAGGACTCCAGCCTCCTTGGGTACCTACTCACTCCCAACGCCACATCCAGTACCTCCTTCAACTGAACTATGTATAGCTCCATCCCATACCGTGAGAGATGAACCCCGTCCTCCAGAAAGAAATACACCGCCCCATATCTAAGCTCGGGATGCTCCATCCTGCCTATCCCCTCCCTAGCACAGAAGTCCTTCATTTCCCGGTTGATCTTTCTCCTCGTCCTGTCAATAGCTCCTGGGCGCTCAGCTCCCCTCCAACACCTCCTGGGAATAAAATCTGACCAAATCACATGACAACCCGACCACTGTCTCTTAATCTCCAACAAATCTCGTTTCATCTGCTTGACCAGTGCTAAACCTTTGCATTGCTCTAGGTCATTCTCACCCAGATGTATCACTACCACATCCGGGCACACCCCCCCCCCTGACCACAGTATTTAGCAGGGGCATCAACTCATGCCAACGCATTCCCCCCTTTCCCCTCCAATGACATCTAAACAATCTGCCATCCAATTCCAAGTTGAGCGTCCGGTGCTTGTCCAATTCAGCCATCTCAGCCCGCTTGACAAATGAGTGTCCCACCAAGTAAATGTTCAGAAGCGCCACCTCCGGCCCCACCACAGCACCTAAAAAGACACACATGTAAGAGGGCGGAACACAAAGTTCAAACCATCCCCTCTACCCCCCTCATTCTGACATATCGCCTGTAACAGTCGGATTTCCATCGCCCCAGCCGCTTGATCTCCTCCATCCGCCATCCACACCGCGCTGCCTCCGTCGCCGCCACGATTCGAAAAGAATGCATCCCGAACGCCTTCTGGTCCTCACCCATATTCGGTAGGGCGTGCTGCAGAACCCACAACGCCTGAAGCCACCGTCACCCTGTCGCCTCCTTTCCGACCAAAGACTTCGTCAGCCGCCGCCCGTCGCCCCGCCGCCCCACCGCCAGCCTTCGACCCCACATCGTCGGACCCACCCCATCCCGACTACTCTGTCCCAAGACCACCCACATCCCCACCCCCCTTTGATCCATCTTTGAGCATCGCTAGCGCACCGCCACTTCCCGGGCTTGCATTTCCACGTCCTCCCACTGGATACCCCACCTCCCTTTCACACCCATCAGCTCCGACACCCGAAAAGCTCCAAAAAACAGCCAGGACATGAGTGTGGAAGACAACCCCGTCTCCTCCCTGTTCGACGGCAGCGCAGCAATCAAATCCACCAGTAAAAACCCCGAGATCGGCCGACGCTGCGTCACGGCCGCTCCCCGCTCCCTCGCCCACCCCTCCAGTAAATGAGTCCTAACTCTACCGCCGACGGGGTGTACCCCCACCACAACTTCCCCATGAACGCTAACGCCGCCTACTTGCCCGCAATCGTGACCCGGGACAAACCTCTGTCCATCAAGCTCAACATGAATCGCACCACCTGATCCTCCCGCTGTCAGGGATCCCCCGCCTTACCGCACCAGAGAGCCGAAACTCCTCCCACGCCAGTGCATACGCCTTCCACGTGGATGCAGCCATAGATGCCCTCACCAGCTGAATGACCCCGTGTCTCCCACTGACAAGAGATCCCCCGGAATCGGCGTCTTGACCGTCTCCGCCGCCGTGGCTAGCCCATGGAACCTCTGCCACTGTGAACGAGACAAGGTATCCATAATGTAATTGTCTACTCCTGGGACGTGTCGCGCATGAAACATAATGTCTATCTCCAAACAGCGCAGCACAAAAACTCTCATGAGCTTCAACACCTGGAGGTCCCGCACCGACTGCCTGTTCACCACATGTACCACCGACATGTTATCCACCCAGAACAACACCTGCTTGTGCGCCAACTCAGCCGCCCACACAGTGACCGTCACCAACAACGGAAACAACTCCAGGAAGGCAATGCTCCTCCCCCCTGCCTGCCACCGTGTTGGCCATTGTTCTGCGCACCACCTCCCGTCCCAATACAGGCCAAACCCGCCGACACCAGCCGCGTCGGAGTACAGCTTCACGTCCCACTCCCAATCCTCCGACGGCGCCATCGGCACACCATTGAACGTTTCCAGGAAAACCCGCCACATCCCCAAATCCTCCTTCAACCCTGCCAAGAGACGCACTTGGTGGTGGGGCAGCATCAAGCCCGACAGAGCCAGACCCAGCCGCCGACAGAAGGTATGATCCGTTCGCACCACGCGACATGCAAAGTTAAGGTGCCCCAGGAGAACCTGCACCTCCCGAACAAACACCTTCTGTTTTCCTAGAATGTCGCCCACCAACGCCAACATCGCCGACTTCTTGTCCTCCAGCAGGCGTGCTTCCATGGCCGCTGAGTCGAGCTCTATACCCAGAAAGGACAACACCGTACTGGGACCGTGCATCTTCTCCGGTGCCAGGGGAACCCCAAATTCCTCCATCATCCCTGCCGAACTGTCCAGCAACCGCTGGCAGTCCGTCGCACCGGGTCACCCCACCAGGAAGAAGTCATCCAGGTAGTGCGTCACCATCTTAGAGCCTGTGCGCCTGAAAAAAGCGCACTGCAAAAAGGAACTGAATCGCTCAAAGAGCGCGCAGGAGATGGAACACCCCATCAGCAGTGCTTTGTCCACAAAAAAGCCACCGTCAAACTGGATCCCCAGTAACTGGTGGTCTTCCGGGTGTACCGGGAGGAAGCGGAACGCCGACTTAATGTCACAATTCGCCATCATAGCGTCCCGTCCCACCCCGGACACGAGCTGCCGCGCTACATCTACTAAGGAGTAAGACACCGACGCCAAGTACGACGCGATGAAATCTTGACTGACCCATCCACTGGCCATGACAAATGTTGGATCAGCCGAAATTGCCCCGGCTCCTTCTTGGACACCACACTTATCGGGGATATGATCATCCCTGGCAGCGGCGGCTCCGCAAATGGGCCCGCCATGCGGCCTTCCCTGACCTCCCTGAACAGCTTCTCCCTCACAATACCTCTGTGAGCCTGTACCATTTTCAGATTGTCCGCCCAGCGCGCAATCCGTGGGCCCTCATAGCCCAGCCGAATACCGCCCGAAAACCGCTCCACAACACTGCCGCGTCATCCACCCGCGGGTACGCCGCCAGCCATGGCTCCATCCACGCCACTCTAACCGGTGTATGAGCCTTTTCCCAAAATCCCAGACCCCTCAACTACCTCCCCGCCCCCCACTCTGTGACCCCCTGCCCTACACTCCGCCTTGTGCGGGCTGCTGACCTGGTGGCCCCGTGACACCCCAGCAGCGTACCACTGGGTGTCGCAGCCCGCATTTTGAGCACTCATGCCGGAAAGGGCACGCCTGCCGACCACACGTCCCCTTATTGAAGTCCCAGCAGGCCCCGATTGTGCTCTGACCGTTGGACTCACCATGACCCATCCCTCCTCGGATAGGGCGGGCCGTAAAGGGGGCCGGCGCGAGCGGCAAACCGCTGGCCGTATAGACGGTGTAACCAAACTTGGCCCCACCCATCGTTTGCTGGTAAAGATCAGAGTCCAGCTCACCCCACTTCGCCTCCGGGTCTGCCGCCATCTGCGCCCGGAACTCCTCGTCATAATGGGACCAGGCGTACCCCCGTACGTCACCTGCGCCCTCCGCTCTACGTCCATGTACTTGAATAGTGCGATGGACCGATGCGGGAATTTTTCACAATACACGCTGGCGTATGTTAGAAAAGCCGCTGACCAGTTGTCTATTGTCAACGGGACCTTGGTGCGCCATTCCAACTCCTGCTCTTCCTCCTTGGACCCCTCCTTTGAAGTCAGTTCCCTATGCAACAGCTTCAGAATGTCAATGTACTCCCTCTTCCAGATCTTCTCCCTTGTCACCAGCGACAAGTGTGCCCCCAGTGGCTTGGTCACCCCCATGTAGGGAAGCTTTCTCACCGGCACCACGCAGCTCTCCTTGCCCCCCGCCGCGGCCGCCCCCGCCACCGCACCTGCCGACCCCGCGCCAGCGCATGACCTGACCGCTTCCGCCGGTGCTACGCCATCCATCCCCACCCCGTGTCCTTGACATACCGGCCTTGCACCAGCCGTCCCTCATCAACCCCCCATGTATCCGTCCCCACAGACACCTCCGCACAGCGCCTCTTGCCCGCACCACTCCCCACTCCGTCTCCAACCTTACCTGGCGTCAAGGTCGGCGTCCAAACTGGATCCCGCCGCCTAACCAGTGAAGCTGACGGGGCCGTCACCCTGGGCGCGTCCTGCCATGTCCGAACCTGCAACACACTACCAACAACATTACTAGATCCCCCCTACCATATCTCCCCCTCCTCTTCAGACTCCCCATCCCCAGCCTCATGTAGCCTTCGGCCATCCCCACTAGACTCCAGCCGGCTCAACCCCGCCTTCTCTCTACACGCCCGCATCAGATCCCCCAGATCCACGCACTCACCCCCTCCCGCCACTGCACTCATAACAGTCAAAGTAAAAGGAGCTGTCTGTATCCCCCCACTCCCGGCGGCCGATGTGACCCTTAGGGGGGTTGCTGGAGGTGACTCCTCCTGTCGCCGCCCAACGCCGTCCCATGCCATGTCCCACGTTGGAGCGCGACCGCCCGTAAAAAGCAGAACCGGCCCATCCCCTCGGTGGAACGGAGCCGCATGCTGCTCACCCGAGCTCCTCGCCAACATGTCCTGCCAACGAAAAAAGGTGGAGTCCAGCATACTTGGGAAAAAAAGGCCCTTCGCGCCCCCCCCACGCGCCACTCCCATCCCAACCCCGCTGGGCCCTTTGTCCCCACTGCGCCGAATGTCCCCCCCTTTGTGCCGGGCGCCCCCGCCCCACCCCCCGGGTCCCAGTGTCCCCATCTCGATCCCCCCCAAAACATCCCTCTCGCTCCCCCTCGTCTCCTCCCCAACCCCACCTGCCAACTGAGTCCCCCCAGCCACTTCTCCCACCGTCCGCCCCGCCCACAAACTGCAGCGCAGTGCGTCCCTTGGGGCCTCCCGTCCCCCTCGCACTCTTCGGCGCTTTACCGTGACCCGCGGCCTTGCCCAGGCTGCCTCCCCCTCCCGCCTCCCTCCCTCCCCTCCCACCACCCGGGGCCCTCCGCGGTCAAGACCGCGGAGGCCCACAAGCAATCACCGCTGCTGCGGCGCCGTGAGCAGCGCACCGCGGCGGCCTTACCTGGAAGTCGGGCCACACCAGATCCATACGGCCCGCCTCCCCTAGCACCCTCATCACCTCCTGAACCCGGGGGTCACCTAGCGCCGCCATTTCTTCACTGCAAAGAGCCGCAAACCGATCGCTACCGCCTCCTGCCCACCGCGACACCAAACCACGGCCCCAGACAACTGCAACAACCCGCAAACCAGTTACAACAAGGCAAAAACAATGCCCCCCAAAGTAATGGCCCGGCTGCTTTGTCACAATCCACAAAATGGTGGACAGTGACACAAGCATAGAAGCTATATCCACCCACCTGCCCAAAAATAGTCCAACTGCCCTCCCCCAGCCCAAAAACAGCCCAACCGTCCTTCCTGTCCGTCCTGGTCCTGGGTCCCCCTCCTCTCCTACCGGCCCCAAAAACCCCGTGGGGGCAAGCCTCCCGCTGGTCGGCTGCCCCCCCAAAACCCCATTGGAACTTGCAAAGAAAAGAACAGGAGTCAGATTGGGGAATAGTCAACCAAAGAATCAGTTATCAATAGCTCAACTTGCCAAGGGACCCTCCCTACGGATGCGAGCTCAGTCTGCATAGTTACCTGAGACTGGGCAAAGCTCCCCGACAACTTCTTTATTCAGCTGAACCTATTTGTGGCCAAGGTAATCATTTAGTCAACAGAGAATTTTAAAAAGTGTTATCACGTTTAAGGCAGGCAAATATTGCCTGCCGACATGTACGGGCTCCCAGCTTGTTCCACTCACACTTGAGCCTGCTTTAGCTTTCATCCCTCAAAACTGGGTAAAGGCAGGCCACATATTCAAATGTTTCCTCACACTGACTACACCCTCTGCAAGTTGTTTCTTCGGTGAGACAACACCAACTGGCGAAATGACCCCAAAAACAGCACTCCGGAGCCTGAAAGCCATAAATCTTGCCTTCAAACTAATGGGGCAGGTGCAAACGAGAAAGGAAGTGGGGGATGCCGGCCAGTAAGTGTTTATAACCGCCCAAGCATGTTTGAGTTTCACTAGGATAGCCTGCTCCGAATGGTATGACCAGAGGGGTACACATTTTTTAATATCCTATTTAAAGCCTGACTGGCTCGGATAATGGCCAAGAGATCACTCACATTCAGGGGGTGCGGGCAGTCCTCAAGGAAATAGTGGTACAATCACCTTGGGCTGCTGGAATTGATTTCAGCCCATAACAGCACCTCTTGCCGCCCAGAATTTATGACACAGTTTGAGGTAGGCCCCAGCCCTAACAGCCTGCTGGTCAAGGAGGCCCAAGTCCAGCCTAATCTGAGAAGCGGAGGAGGACCTTGGCAGGCGAAGGACACATTTATATATTCTGGTGATGAATGTGTTCAGCAGGCCACAATCTTTACCCAATAATATTTCACTGCTGTAACAAAATGAAGGAAACATTATTTGCCTTCAAAACTTTCAGGAGTGGAGAGAGGCTTGGCCCCAACAATTTAGTTGATAGTTTAGATAGGGACACCTGGAGGGCCAAAGCCTTTACTTCGACTTCTTTTTGTTGCCCTAAAAAGTTGCCTCTAGCATCAACAGAGATCCCTGGGTACTTGTATGACCGATCTCTCATAATCTTGTTACCGTTGTAATGCCAACCTTCCCCATGCGATCTCCTTCCAAACGTTACCACTTTAGGTTTTTCCAGGTTGACATTCAAGCTGGTAAGGAGTGTATAGGAGTATAGCTGATTTAATAAACGCTGCAACTATACTCTCGTATAGCTGAACATGGCAAGGTCATCAGCGTATATCAGGTTGCTGATTTGTTCACCGACAATCTTTGGGGGGAGGTGGCTATTGGCAGAATCGAGAGATTGGAGTATGTCAGCATTAAACTAATTAAAAAGTTGAGGGGCCAACATGCACCCCTGCTTTACTCCCCGCGTGGTAGAGATCTTTCTGGACACACATGCGCTGTCACCGAATTTGATTTAAATCCAGGTATTAAAATGTAGCTGGATGATGGGCTTTAAGAGATTTTGAGGAATACCCCATTTTCTTAGTTTAGACCAAAAAGTCCCCCTTGGTAAACAGATACCCCCGGTTGTCAAATGAAGGGTGGTGGCAGTAAATCTGGTATGTGTCTGCTGGGAGTAGGTGAAAGGCGAGGCAGGTACAACATAAAATGTACATGAGTAAATTGTGTATCTCTTTAATTAGCTATGATGTCATTCTGACAACCTCACTTGAACACATATCAACTTTTGATATTTATTTATGGTCCCAAGTGTATATTGGCCATTGTTTCCTTTAACTTAAGTCATAATGAGAGTATTAACAGTTAAGAGGCGGTTTTGCCCACAGAAGCAGTCAAAACAATTTCATTCAGATTGCTGTGCTCCCTAGATGAATAATAATTCTAATAATACATATTGTTATTAGTAGTGGTAGACGTATTAGTAGTAGTCAGGGTCATGGTAATTTAAAGTGGTCTTGAATGTTCCGTTAGAAAGTGATAAACCAAAGAAATCCAGCTTAAACAACGCAGAAAGGATTGCACATTGGACTAAATTCCTGAGTTGAATGCTGGGCTGGTTCACTACCTCGGCTGAGGTAGAAGTGTTATGTAATTGTTTCTGTATATGAACGTGATATGCGGATTAAAAGAACAAATTAGTAAAGAAAGTTTAAAAAAAACCAAAGAAATATAAATCTGTCTGAGTAGTGAAAAGCATTCCCTCTCTCAGATGTACTAATAAGGGCACCAACAGAGATCATTTCTATATATTTTCACTATTGTGATATATTTCCAGTTTTTGAGTTTCTGTAACCTGCATATTTTATGTGTGTATTCAGCTGCTGTGTCTTCTGCCCCTTCCTAAACCTGTGCCCTGAAAGAAAGACTGTATTGATTTCTCGCTATTTTACGTTTTTTTCTTTTTTGCATAAGGCAGATGTTTTCACCCGGCCGCCCCCACCACTCTTGTAAACAAGATACAGAGATGGCCCGGGTTGGGTTACCTCTGTAAAATATTGTAAAATAAATAAAACGATGGTTGGTATGTTTCAGGTGAATTAGCATGATTGGAACTGTCAGTTGCAAAAAGTCCAAATAAACAAAGCTCTGCAAGGATCCATAATACAGTTAGAGTAACTAGGACATCATGTCTGAGATTTGAACATAAACGTCCAGCCGCATAAACTGAAGGCCCATCAGTCGTAAGGAGCTGATGAACTGCACGCTCTTGCCTCCTATACTTGATATCTTCTTAAAGCAGCAGCGATGACCCAAAATGTAGCGTCCGATTCATATAGCTCCTTGCTCAGCTGGCACTGACCTGGGTACAAAATGTTTTAAAACAAATAGGATCATGTACCAGTGTGAAGTCATATTAGTTATTCACAAAAGGCGCATTTGTACTCATGAATACATTTACCCACACTTAAAATTATACTTGCAGAAAAGCACGATTGCTACATATTCAGAATTTAGGGATGTGTGAAATTTGTGTGATTTATTTTTGCGTAATTATGTGAAAGTTTGGAAAAATGGTACTAAAATTAAGTGTCATTATACAAAAGATAAACCTGCCTTTGGCTCTATATTTTAGTGCAAGGTTGTGCCCTAGCGCCTATTTTGGACACAAGGGAGTATATGTACAAGGGGTTTGAGCCGGGGAGCATCACTTTACCGATGTTCCTGTGGCACAATGCCCTGCTCTATATTTGCAAAGTGCCGTTAAGCCATTTTGCGTGGCTAAATGCCGTTTTGTAAATATCGTCCCCTTTCACGCAGGTATCTGTGTGAATGGTCCGTGCAATGGGTTTTGCTGTGTCCGTTCCACCACAATACCCTTTGCTTTATTACGCTGCTCCAGATTTACAGCGATTTGCACCACTGAATAGCAGGCGTGATATTGGTGCAATGAGGAGAAATTCTTTTATTTACTCCTCGTTTTTGATTTTCTGCAGCACATACAGAAAGAGCAAATCGCCTTTCAAGAGTGTTTATGTGCAGGACGGTGTCCGTTCCTGCACTTAAACAATTATCCCTGCCACACAGACACCCTTAAACCGTGGTGAAAGGGTGACTCCGTTGCAGGGATTCATCCCTGCAATACAGGTATTCTTGCATGATGTAGCAAGGTTGTCTGTGTTGGCCCTAGGCAACTTTTTTTTAGTGTCAGCGCAAGTAAAACACAGTGGTTCTCCGTATTCTTGCAAATACTGTGCATCCCTGCGTTATTCAAATGTTGTGGTGCTTCTAAATTCCTCGCAGCGCTCTGCCATTTACTAGTAAATATATCCCTAGGATGCATTTGGCACTAAAATAATAGTGAAAAAATTACAAATGGCACAATCAGCACTCGCTTGCATTTAGTTTTTTTTTGGTTGGTCCTGTATGCTTGTGCTAAACATTTGCCGTGAATGATACATCATTGCATAATGTGGCTAAAAGCGTAATTTTGGAAATCATGTGTAACAAGTGTAGTGCGAAATTATCAAAAATATGCAAGTTTACTTCCACAAACCAGATTTTATACCTCCAAGGCCTAATCTGAATGCATGTACACAGGAGTAACATGAAATTCATAAAGTATTGTAAAACTACTTCTGAGAATATAGACAAGGTCTGAAATAATTTGTTCCATCAAAGAAAAAAATGTATTGCAAATATATGCATATACCTACACATGCAAACTTCCCACCATGTTTTTTTAAATGGGCCCCTGATCAGATAGGGAAAAGCGAGACCCACTGATGTATTAACTTCAAACTTGTTTTAAAACAATAACCCTATCTCATGTAGAGAAAATATCCCTTCCTAGAAGCGACCAAAGCAGAGTAAGGCACACTGTCACACAATTTTCCTAAAACACACTGGTCCCTGAATATTGCGCCTTTTTGGGTCCAATAAATTGTGGCCCGTAATTCCTGAATCACCAGTACCAGGAGTTACTGGCAGAGTAATGAATTACACGATCCGTGGGGAAAACACAGCTCCAAAGTTTTTCCAAGCGGGCATTTCACCTGTATACAAGGGAAAACACCACATACATGAAGAGTAACGTGGGAGTCAGTGGAGAAAAATCTTTTTCGATGCTATTGCCCATTTCTCAAGGCCGGACTATAAAATGACCTGATACGACAGATTCTTGGCTGAGAAAATACCAAGGTAAATGTAATCTGGACCGGTGCTGGACATGGGCCGTGTGGGCAGCTGGCCACTATCCTATGACAGCTCACCACCATGGTGCCCCACACAGCTTTGTGCATCACTCTAATCATTTACACTACTCCTTTTTCAACTCCCCTGGGCATGGTAGGATTGGTAGCCATGTTCTTGCCAGCCCTGTGAGGCCCAGGAAAGAAGGTTACACTCAGGGATGTATCAATCTAAAATTCAGCAGGTGCAGTGGCACCAGGAAACTAGCACCTGGGAACCAGAGTATATATGAACATGAAAACTACCCTAAGAATTGATTATGGAACTGTGATTACTGTACCGGAGAGGGGGCCCTCGAAATTAGTGATGGAGGGGTTGAGAGTTGATTCTTGCCATTGAGGGATCCCAGTCATGACCCAGTACTTCAGAGCCCAGTGGAAGGGAAACCTTCCTCTAAGCCCTGCATCCATGGCCCATCTCTGAGAGACCTATGGGAGAGGGCCCTGGGGTGCAATGAAACTCCGGTCTATATAAGCTTTCACTAACTACAACACAAATGAAAACTCTTTTCCCTCCCAGAACCGCAAATGAGTCATTCACTCTACAAGCTACTGTTGCACACTCATTAATGCCAGATCCTTTTTAAATAATGCGATTAAATTTGCAGACTTCATGGACTCCCAATCTCCCGATCTGGCAAATTTATAACTGAAACCTGGGCTGAAGCCACTTCAGGCCCGGCCTGATATCGACAATGCAAGCCGGTTTCTCTATTCTCAGGCTGGATCGTGAGTGGAGAAGGGGCGAAGGCTTAGCTATCATCTATCGAGAGCACTTTAAAACTTTGTTTCAAGCACTCACCGTCAACAGGGATTGTGAAGCGCTGTCTTTTAAAATTGAACCAAACTAATATGACTCATTTAATGGGCTATTTATCACCCTCCTGGCCCTAGAGCAGTGTTTATTAATAATTACAGTCAACTACTGGAAACTAAGGTTGACTCCTTGGATTTTACGATCTTTGGGAACTTTAATTTCCATTTAGAAAATCCTACGGATAATGACACAACTCACGTCACCAATTTGATGGCCAGTCTAGGTCTAGCTCAACTAGTCAAAGGACCTGCCCATCTAGCAGGCCACCTACTTGAAGGAATTTTTTCAGATAATCCCCACTTTCCATTGATGCCTTCTCTCCCACTCAGTTGGTTAGATCACCTGGCGGTCAAGATTGAGCTTAAATGGGTGACCAGAGACACAAACATTAATCGACCTCAACCTAACACATCTGTTGCCCCTGGAACAAGCTCAGTGCCAATGTGTTAAACACAACTCTAGCTCAGACCCTGCCTGTGGCGTCCAATGATTTGGACCCTGCCGCCAGCAATTACAATCTTTGGATAAATTCTACCCTTGATGAACTGGTCCCACCTAAACCGCATTTTAGCTACAGAGCTACTTCTTCCAAGCCCTGGTTCACTAAAGAATTTAGGATTAGAAAACAACAGTACTGTAGACACAAACGAAAGAGGAGAATTAACTATGACCCCCAAAGAGAAAGAAATGTATACACTTACCATACAAGCATATAAAGAAATGAATTATAAGGAAAAAACAGTTATTTCACATCTAAAATTTAATACACAAAGAACTCTGTTGAACAACTGTTCATAGCAGTAAAGAAAATGTTGAAACTCCGTGAAAACAAAAACAAATATGGGCAATCAGTGGATCTGCAATACTTTAGCTTTCTCTTTCCAAGACACGGTTAAAGCAGTCCATAACATTTTTTCGGCTAAAAATGTGCCACCCCGTTTTTTGGTTGGAGATGCTTCTGTAGGCTTTTTAGTTTCAGCAGAGCCATCAGAAAATTCTCTTTATGGAGATGCCTTTTCAGACTGCCTAGCTGACCTTTATCCCAGGTCCTCTGTTGTTTCTCCTTTTGTGACCAGTCCTACTATACTAATCACCTTTGCTTCTTTAACTTTGGAGCCACCCCATGATTTACTAAAAACAATAAAAGGGTTCACCTATGAAACTCTGCCATCCTAAGATCATGCACTTAGTAACAGATCACTGCTGTTCATCTTATGGACATCTTTCCCCGCTTGTTTGCACGTGACGGCTGGTAGCCGTTACGCGTCACGGTGGGCGTGTGTGGAGGACGGCCCCAGGCCGTCCGAACCCCACCCACTCTCTATTTTCCCTGCACCGCAGCGGAATTTGCGCCGCAGTCTATGGTTAATAGGGTGTTCAGCCCCGGCTATTTCCTTAAAGAGTGGAAAAAAGCCTCCTTCCTTCATCTTCTTAAGAATCCTGACCAGAATGTCTTAGACCCTAACAACTATTGGCCAATGTCACATCATCTGTTTCTGGCTAAAATTGTCCAGAAAGCCATCTACTTGAAACTGACTTCATTTATAAATGATCGCCGTCTTCTGGACCCAAACCTGTTTGGCTTTAGAAGTAAACACAGCACTGACTTGGCTTTGATCATGATTTCAGAAAAAAATCAGGCAGATTCTTGATGCTGGAGCAAATGCTGTTTTGATTTTTTTTTAGAACTTTCAGAA
Organism: Lissotriton vulgaris; assembly: GCF_964263255.1. Taxonomy (NCBI): domain Eukaryota; kingdom Metazoa; phylum Chordata; class Amphibia; order Caudata; family Salamandridae; genus Lissotriton; species Lissotriton vulgaris. Next base: position 319,365,951 of record NC_141693.1, on the reverse strand, counting down.
GCATTCAACATGGTCAATCATGACCTGCTTATTGACTGTCTTTCCTCTAATGGTATTAAGGACAGAGCTATTTCCCTTTTGAAATCTTTTCTTACTGAACATGAGCCAGTTGTTGCCTTTAGAGGACTTCATTTCACCTTCCTTCTCACTGCCATTTGGGGTTTCACAAAGATCATCATTGAGTCTTACTCTTCTTAACCTATATGTAACTCCACTGGCTAGCCTGATTAAAACTTTTGGCATTTCACTGGTGTTCTATGCCAATGACACCTAGATTGTAGTGTCAGTGGCTAGTAACCCGGGTCCGCCGCCACTAGATTCCACAACTGCATGCTTCAAATTGGTAGATGGATGAATGACAGTTGTCTGAAGTTGAACTCCACCAAAACTGAAATTCTGTTATTTTTCACTAACTCTTCATTCTGATTCCCTAGCTGGTGGCCTCAGGAACTAGGTACTCTTCCCGCCCCGGTCACAAAGGTGAAAAATCCGTGGGGTTCTTTTTGACAGTAAGCTGTCTTTCGAAGGTCAGATCAATTCCTTTACCTCCTCTTCCTTCTTTGTGCTGAATCTACTCATGAAAGTCTTCCCTTTTATCCCACAGAAATTGCAGAAAACTGTGGTTTCTGCTCTCATTATCTCAACTACTATAGTACGCTCTTCACTAATATTATAAATCGGTCTTAAACAAACAACAGATTGGATATTACTAAACATATGTCTGCTTCACAAGTCTTGGTCCAGCTTCACTGGCTCCACATCAAGAAGCACATAGATTTCAAGGCACTCTGCATTACATCTGAATCCTTGCATAATCTTAGTCCTGAATATATTATATGGCGTTTTCAGCATTACATTCCCACCAGACCCCTTCAACCATCCTCACCTTTTCATGTAGTTGTCCCTAAATTTTAAAGATCTAACTGGGTCAAAGGAGTTTTGTGACCTGCACATGTAAGCTGTGGAATTCTATGCCCCTTGATCTGAAAAAGAAGTCTGACTTCCTTGTTTTCAGAAAATCCTTAAAAATATGACTTTTCAATCTCTAAGAATCAGGTATTTGGTCTACTCTTCCATATCCATTTATTTGTTTCTCTCTCTTGGGCTAAGGCCTAGACATCTCCAGATAATATAACCAGATTTCAACTCATCTGTGTGCAAACTCCTTCCACCAGTTTGCTGCACTGTGACATTTTTAGATTATTCATGAATGTGTACACTGGAAAAAGATTTGCATTGTTTGTCATGAAAAGTTGCTAATTATTTTTGTTATGCCAAAATGATCATTCGCATGCTTTTATTGGACATGAGTAATCGAAATTCTTTAGTGTATGACTGATTGTACCAAATGATCTGACTTTGCTTAAGTTGAAAGCACATGTTGAACAGCGGAGGAATCATGCCTTGTTGACTTATTTATACTACACAGTCTTTAGTTCTACCATGACCTTCACACTCTCATTGCACACAGGTCTCTTTGAAAAGTGTTTTTCTGGCGAGACAATAGATATGTGTGTTAGAAATGGGATTCATGGTTGGGAAAAGTATGCACTCAGGAAAGGCAGGAACCATCACTCTAGTCACGTTAAGCTAGATCCATAATAACATAACCTATGCTCACCCTCTGGCAGCTTGGCACAGAGCATTCCGGCCTATCTACAAAGGCAATGTTAAAATTATTTGTGCACACACACACACAGTACCGCAATGAATACACCATAAAAAAGACTCCACACAAGGTTTAAAAAATATCTTGGAATATTATAAACACGTTAAGGCCAAAACAACATAAGTACAATATATACTTTTCAAGATATGCATATATCAGGATAGCCCTTGTAATGCTGCACAAAACAAGGCTAAAATGATAAAAATTGGTTAAGTATATTTAGAGATATACAAATTTAACGTTAATAGGTTTTTCAAATTCCGTAAGCATAGAGAATCACAGTGCTCAAAAATGCGAGCAAAGATTTTGATTTTATGGACTTTGTTGCAGTCCTCTGACCAATTGCTGACCATAACTAACCAAACAAGGCACAGGGCAGTCCAAAGTTGCTGCGTGGGACCGCACCGGCACTGCACTGGTGCTGATTTCACAGAGACAAAGAAGCGCTCAACACACACTGGGCTGGCAATAAAGAAGCGCTCCATTCGGGCTGGGTTGATGAAAAGTTACGATGTAAGGAGCAATTAGTCACTGCTCCTAGTGATGGGGTACTGATTCCAGACTTGCGAATGCCAGAGTTCCATGGCAACAATGAGTCAGGGAAATCTTTGATGGCCCTAAGATTTCAGAACAGGGGGCAAGTCAACAAGTCCTCTGAGAACACTTAGGACTGAGCACAGCAAAAGGAAGCAGGCAGTAGGTCAATACACAAAAGCAGGTGACACAGTGGCACCACAGCACATAGCAAGCAGCAGGCCAACACAGCAATGCTGTCAGTAAAGTGGCAGTCCCACCAGGCAGCACAGCAGATCCTTTTTGGCAAAGTGCAGACATAGGGCCAGCAATGCCTGGTCACACGGCCGAAATGTCTAAAACAATGGGGTCAGAAACCCATTACTTATATTCAAAAATGTCTTTGATGTAGGGAATGACTTAAAAAAACCTTAGAAGTGTACAACAGTCCCTGTCAGCTCAGCCGTGGCTCTAAATGATCAGTAGGGGGTAAATCATCCATATGTATGAGGGCAGGACACAATCTATTCAAAGTTAAATGTGAGCCACCTCTCCATCTCCCAGCCCAGGAAGACTATGAGTATGGAGATGAATGCTGAAATATCCCTTGTCACACCCAGCTGTCCTGTATTGTGGCTGTCTAGAAAGTATGCACAAAGTGTAGCTGTCACCCAGCCCAGCCTGTGTATTGTATTGGAAACCGTCTGCAAAGCACAGAGACATGCCCACTTTCTAATAGAAGCATTTCTAAAATAGTAATGTGAAATCCCATTTCACCAGTAAGTAGAATGTATCACTACTATTCTAAACATACCAAACAGGGCAACGCTACTCCTTTTCTGATCAGGAATTACCCCTTAAAAGTACATAAGAAAATTCACAATGTTAGCCTATGAGATGAGTAGGCATCAAAATAGGCTGTTTGTCACTACCAGGATATGCAAAACATAAAGGCACATGTCCTTCCATTTACTGACACAGCACCCTGCCCACAGGACTACCTAGGGCCTACCGTAAGAGTGACCTATGTATACTAAAAGTGGAGTTTAATGTTTGACAAGTAGTTTTAAATACCAAGTTGAAGAGGCAGTAAACTGATCGCACAGGCCCCATGGTTGCAGTCCTCCTGGGACAGGTTTGAAAGGCTACTTGTGTGGGAGGCACAATCGCTGCTGCAGGCCTACTAGTATCATTTAATTTACAGGCCCTGGGTATATGGTATACCACTTTACAAGGGACTTATAAGTAAATCATGTATGCCAAACAGGTGTAAAACAAACATTCCATGTTTAGGGGAGAGAGAACATTCACTTAAGCACTAGTCAGAAGAGGTAAAGTGTTCAGAGTCCTTTTCCCAGCAAAAACAAAGTCAGAAATAAAGGAGAAGGAAGGCAAAATGTTTGGGGGGAACTTCAGAGAAGACCATTCTCCAATATAGATAATAACATAATAGGCTCCATTTATATTGTTCCTCTACTTAGTAAACCAAAAATGATGGGAGAAATATTTGAATTAATCTGAGACAATAGACATTACTTGAGAGATATAACAACCCATGTTTTTTATTCACTGGGTCACTACTGTCAAGGACCACCCTTGAGCAAATAAGACTTGGTCTTGTTCAGATACCAACAATCCAGCCGGCGATGCTATATCAGATCCCCTCTCAAAGGAAACACAAGCAGCTCAACATTTTTCAGTCTTCTAAGGTCTCCTCTGTGAGGTGCAGATATCATTGTAGGGCACAGTGAGCTAGAAGGTCCACATCTGGGCATATCCATCACAGTTTCACTCAGAAAAAGAAAATTTTCAGACACTGGTAATTATTATTGTAAGCATTTCGACCTATATATTGTTGTGCAGATGCAAAACAAGTATATTCAAAATGGATTTTGTTCCATTTGTAGAAAAGATCTTAAAAAATGACGTTTTTCGTTTTTTTCGTGAAAAAATACAGTCCAGGAGATGGTCCGGTCTCCATCCCCTGGACCTCACAGCCATGTTGAAGAGCTATCTTGTACTGGCTAGTTTAATTCCCACTGTCCCCCTTACAGGCATCCTAAATGGTGAAACTCCAAAGGCTCTCCTTGCTGGCAAGCACCATCTTCAAAGCCAGATGCATCCTATATAAAGCCATCATGAGCAGCACCCCTTCCTGCTTGAATGATAGGCTTATCATATGTGGTGGCTTTTAGCTCACCCGCAGCCAGTACACCTTCAAACTTTACGTTTTATCTAAAGAATTTCTCCAAACCTTTTCAAATTTGCAAAATAGCTGAAGACTCACCTCTTTAAAGAACTTTTCATCAGGATGCATGAACAGTCCACAAAGCAGCTACCGCTCATTATTAAATGTTAATAGCATTTTTGGTTTGGACCCTATGCAGGGTTCTGCGGCATTTATTCCACGTGTGCACTTTATAAATAACACATACCTACTTCCATAAATACACACATAACACACAATTCAGGAAAAAATGAATTAATATGTGAGTAAAGAGGAGCGATCTGAGTCAAGCTTTTCCATTAAGTGAAACTTATATAATGTAAGTTCACTTCATAGAGCTCAATAGCTCTGAAATAAATGCACGTATTTTATTGGAATTATTATTGATGTTTACATGTATACATGCATCATATATAAACCAGATGAGCCTAGCAATCTTTTCTTTTATATGGATCCCAACAAAACCCAGATCCTCCACAAAGTGAGTGTGTTGGCACAACAGTGGAACACCTTACTACTTGGCACATAGGAATGTTCTAGAATCAGCTAAAGTCGCCTGACTTTGGGTGAACACAGCTGATCACTTCAGTTGAGTCCATCCCCCACACCTATTTAAATGGTTAAAACCCTTTAGTTAAAATTATCTCATGGTTGGTGATGGTATCCCCAACTTGAACTATGATCCCAGGACGATTTTTCCAATTACATACTACAATTAAATATTTCTAAAATGACATTGCATTTGGTTACTTTATCTCGTACACTTCTGATCCTGAATGGATATTTATCCTTTCACCATGAATACTAAAATACGGTCTTATTGAATCTTCCCAAACCCCTCTCATATACACTGAAGTTAAATTAGAATGCCGGCCTCTGTATCTCCATAAACTAGGAATATTGTGAAAATATGCCTCCTACGTTAGTGTCACTGCACTGATTACCAATGAATAACTGTATGAAATGTTAAGTTCGGTGTCCTTAAGGACATATTCCAGTCTTGGTAATGCCCTTGGAAACAAAATCTCCCCTTTAATCATCTAGACGCACTAGCCATCTTCTAATGCCAAGGTACAGAATTCCTTCAAATGGGTGTGTCTGTCTAGGTGGCAGGTCCTTCTCAGTGCAGGTGTTCACTTTGCATAACTCTATCGGGCACATGCATCATTGTCAATTGCATTCGCAAACGGTGCGAATCGCAATTTTTGGCCGTTTGCGAATGCAATTGACAAAATTGGGATGCATCATATTTTTCGCAATTTTAGAAATCGCAATCACGTTGCGATTTTTAAAATTGCGATTGCATTTAAGAAATCGCAATTTGAGATTTCTGAAATGCAATGCATGAACATTTTAAATTTGCGAATTCGCAAATAGGGAGAGGTAAATTACCATGAAGTTGACCTTCTTGGTAATTTGTGAAAACTTTCAAAAATGCACAAAAGGGCATTTTTGAAAGTTTCATTTTACACACACACATGCCCTTGGGGCATGTGTGTATGAAAAATGCACTTAAAGTTATATTTCAGGGGTGCTGGGGGGGCCTTTGGACCCCCCCCCCCTGCACCCTTGAAATTGCATTTTCAATTTGCGATTCGCAAATTGCTAATTGAAAATTGAAAATGACTTCCCATTCATTCCCATGGGCCTCTAGGTCCATAGGAATCAATGGGAAGGGATTCCTTAATTGCGATTCGCAAATTGTGAATCGCAATTAAGGAAATTTAAGAAATCACAAAAAAATTGTGATTTCTTGGTGCATAGCCGTTTGCGATTTCTTAATTGCGATTCCTTAATTTTCGCAATTAAGAAATCGCAAACGGCAACAATGATGCGTGTGGCCGTTCGCCTTAGTCTCTTCCTAAGCAATCTGATCATTTAAAATTCTACATAGCAGTAAAATATTATATTCAATTAAACTAGCCTTTTGTTTTGTTTTATTCTCTCTGTAGATAGATCACAGTTGCAAATAGCCTACACACAAATATAGCTTGTATAAACCACAATATATACTAATTCATATATGGGACACGGAGGATTGGGACAGCTGTCATTTGTTTTTTCAAAGCCTAGTGCTTCAACATAATAGAAAGACTAATGTGCCTTTACCGGTAGTCTTTCTAGAGGCATGATCATCTTCTATGTCTATTTTGGGAAGATCACAGGCAGCTTATAGTGGTTGAAGCCTCCTGTCATTCTCCTATTAAAGACAAATAAAGTGACTATTGCAGCTACACTGACAGTCTCTTTCTAGACTGGAGCAGGTACGGCCGGCACAGGTAACTGCGGTGGGGCGGGCGAGGGTGGCGGGGGAGTCAACAGACGACAGAATAGGATGTAGTTATTTATTTTATTTTCCCTATTCCGTTGTCTGTCAACTTCCCCCCATTCCTGCATATCCCAAACCAACACCCCTGTTATGTTATGTTATGTTATGTTATGGGGCATTTGTATAGCGCATTATCACCAAGCGGTCTCTACCACCACGGTTACCTATGCTTGGCGCGCCTGGACTGTAGTCTTACTATATACGTTTTTGGAGGGATGAAGCAAGCATCCAATGCTTCAGTCCTCCTTCTTACAGACAAAAGAAGAAGATTATGGTATATATGGGGGTCAGTGGGGTACAAAATAAAGCACAGCACTGATGTGACTTCACCCTCAGACCCCCATAGGTCTGAAGAGTTCACAAAAATGTTGAAACTTGATGGGGGGTTGTAAATCCCACCAAAGATAACAGCGTTAACCCAAGTTCGTGTATCTGAAATAGTCCCTTCAGTTGTTTTAACGAAGAGGAAAACTGTTTACAGATGTAACAGGGATAGGATGGCTGAGCAGGTGTTGCTTGCTACAGGTGTGGACCTAGTGCATTGCGATTATTTTACAGTAATTTGGAAAATTAAGCTAGCAGTGTTTTTCCTGTGTACGGCTTTTCATGAAAATGTATAAATGTCAAAGTTATTGTATTGAAAAAAGAAACTCATAATCTCAAGGGACGTGTATAAAAAAGATAAAGCAATTTAGAAAAATGTATTAGTCAAACCTAAAAATATATGACCGGTCTAAACCATCAGTAACCAGAACATGACTCTAAAAACATTCACTTAAGTTAAATACCAACATTCCGATGAAATTACATACATGCTCACCAGTACCGTGAGGCTTCATGAAAATGAATGTTATTACAAGCCAAGGAAACTTAGCATTTATGCTGAAGAGGTTTTCCATATGTTTTCGGTGCTGCAGAAAGTCAAAATGGCCATTAAGTAGTGATAAATTACAGTCAAACTCGTTTGGACAGATAAGCAACTTCCACACGAGAAGCGAACAAAACCTCCAAGGTTATACAGTTTTTTTTTTCTTGTGATTTATAAAAAGTAAATAAATAGTTTCATCCAAAAAAATAAAATTTGAAACAGATGGAAAACGTTTCTTAAAGCAGAGGTTATGAATAGCGAAAGTGTGGGACCTGGACTCCTCTGGCGCTGAACTCCAGGCTCTCCCCCTCACCCCCCAAGTAGATAAGGAGAGTCAGGCAAGTCAGAGGCTGTAGCATGCGGAGCAGGCTTTGGTACATGACCAGGCCACAAAAGAGGCCCTGCCCTAATTGCTGGGTCCTTATAATGCCCCTTATGCTTCGCCATGCCTATTCCTGAGCTCTGAGGTGATAAATAGAGGTTTGAACCCACTGTACTTATGGTGGCCCGACTGGGACACACTGCCCATCCCATCCTAGCAGGGGAGGACCACTAAGATGCTGTCCCCCGGTGTCATCCATCTGGCGACGTGGCCGGCTGCTTTTACTCGCTTTTGGACGGCCAACGTGGTCACTCACTTGAGTGATTTTCAAACTTCATAAAGCTCGGCGGATTTGATGGGTTCTATTACCGTTCAAACTCCATGATAAAGATATGGCTAAATATGGATCTTGTGTTAATCTCTTCCAGCCTCTGCTTGGAAGCAGACATTGAATCACTTCGTTATATTCAGAAGAGTAGACATCACATCTCATTTGACATCAAAGACATCTCTGTGCCCTTAAATTAGCTTTGACCATGGAATTCAATACTCACCTGGATAACAGGACCCTGTGAAGTTAATTGTTTGGCGTTTTATATTGTGTATGGATTTTCCTCTTGTGGCACCACAAAACAGGACAGACGCAAGGGGGGATATGAACAAGGAAGTGGCAGAGAGACGCGTTAGCCTTCCTGGCTTAACGCCTCTCTCCGCCTCTTCTGAAACGCAAGGTTATACTATATTTACATGAATGTGGTGGAGTCTTGCGTTCCCCCCCCCCCCGCGCGCGATGGCGCTAAGTTTAGCAATTTAGCGCCAACACAGGCACCCTTGTACCATAGTGCAAGGAGGTCTGCTTGCAGGGGAGGATTGTTTATGTGTAGGAAGGTGTCCCTTCCTGCACTTAAACACTCCCAAAATGCCATTCTGTCACTTTCATGTGTGCTGCTTCATGCAGCACATATGTAAATCACAAAATGCCATTTTTTAAAGGATTATTTATGTACAGAAAGGGACACCTTCCTGCACATAAACAATCTATGGCATTTTGCTTTTTCCATTAGTGCTGCACAAGGCAGCACACATGAAAAAAGCAAAAAGGAGGAGAAATACTGCATTTCTCCTTGTTTCTCCAACTTCAGACCAGATTTTGCCTGGTCATAATTTTTGAGCAGCCTCCTATGTACGCCACCCTTGTACACAAGGGGCAGCGTCAAAATGAATGGTTGCTGTGGTGGAACACCCACTGCAACACCCGCCGCCCACCCCTTTCACGCTAACCGTAGCGTGAAAGGGGGCCTTATTTGCAAGACAGCGTTAAGCCATAATAAGTGGCTTAACGCTGCCTTGTAAATAGGGCGCAGCCCCTATCACCACCACAATGTCAATATAAGTGACGTTGTGGTGGCAATAGGGGCTTGTACATATGCAGCAAGGTATGCTTCATCAGTGCAAGCTGACCTCACACACAGACAGTTGCTTTTCCATTCCCACACAGAGGAAGATCTATAAACACAACTGAACAGTGTACACGATAGTGATAGAGCCTCACGTGGGGCACTGCTGTCTTTTCTGAGGCATCACCCCTAATAATGGGCCTCTCCTCCAAGAGGCAAATTCTAGCATAGTGTGTCCGTTTATGAAATGTACTTCTAGAAGATCGTGTCCACTTCTGGAATACCGTTTCAGTACTGAAGGCATTACATAGCCTGCTGGGTCAAATGCCTGAAGCCTCACCTGGAAAAGTATGACCAGTTAACAAAGCATCACTTGGAGTTTTGCTATTACTTCTGAGGCCACCTCTGGATTATTGTGCTCAGTCCTCTTATGGTTTACTCTGTACACGTTTTGATTGGTTTAATAGGAAATATTATGAAAGCCACATCTGTGATCTGTATCCAGTTGTAGAGGCCTCAAATGATGCATTCTGCACAACTTCTGAAGGTACCATTTGGAGTACTAGGTTCTTTTCCAGAGGCTCACTCTGGATTTTTGTGTCTAGTTTTAGAAGTCATCTCGGGCATGTTGTGTCGGAATTGTGGATCACAATTGTCTTTTTTTCCGTTGTTCCATGATCACCTCAGATGTGCTGTGTCAAGATCTGTATTTTAGAGTTGAATAATTGTTGGAAAGGATTTTTTTTAATGGGTTACTCTGGGATTGTGTGTGTGCGTGTTTGTGTGTGTGGATGGATGGATGTGGTGGCCCTACCTTACTCATTTTAATGTTTAGAATAGAAATATTTGAATGAGTGGATGAATGGATGGGTGGATGTTAAATACTGGAGTATGAACGAACAGGTTACTAAACTAATGACTGCACTATCTTTACGAGGAGAGCTGATTCTTCTCACAGGTTTACAATACTAAAGGCCTCTGCTTTTGTGTGTTGTTCACAGAGGTGGATGACAAATCTAGTGCTTGCATCGCGATTGTTTCATCAAGAGTAATGCTGATCGATGACTTAATGGCTGGGTGCTATTTAGTCTTGAAGCATCACATTGCTTACTGAGCAGAGGTTGCTTATTTCATGGTTGTATTAGTGTTACTTTCTCTCTGTCTGACAAGAATGTATGTTTGCTGTGGTGCACAGTGACAGCCTGACCATAAGCACATGTGTTGTCCCTCACCAATGGAATTTTGAAGCTATTAACAGTAGAATGAAGGAATTAAGTAGCCGGTTAATTACGTAGAAGGATTGAGAACTCAAAGGAGACCGACTAGAATTTGTAAAGTGAACAGAGACGGGTAGAGGTCATTAGCCGCAATTGTTTGCAGGTATTCCTGATATGAGCTTTGTAAAGGTAGCTCATGTAACTCATAATTGCAATGCTAGCCAGAGCTCTTCCCGGGCTGATCTTAGGAGAGTTCCCAGGTTCCAAAGAAGCAGATGGGTTTCCGTGAACCACCCATCTTTCCTCAAAAAGATTGCTGCTTCAGGAGAAGTTGATATATATATTTTTGTTCAATATATTTTATTGGTTTCTATAATGAAAAGCAGTACTGAGAAAATGAGGAGGGAGAAGAAAAAGATTCATCATCCGACAGTTGCGCAAGGTATACAAGAATGTGGTACAAATACAGATGATAAAGACATGAAGTATCAAAAGACATAAATCCTGTAAATATAAAGCAACAGAAGCAGTTGATACCTGGTTATGTGGATCAAGTAGGACTAGGTGAAGTGAACCAGGTGGAACTATCAGATTGATGTTGAGGTAAATCCTCCGGTGAACTGCATTTGGTTTGAAAAAAAACATTATGGAGCTGAGCTCACAGAGTGCTCCTCATCTCGACTGTAGAGGCCCAAGAGAAGGAAGGAACCAACCGTGGACAACAATTGCACTACTGGACTAAGAGGTAAGTGTGCAGTTAAGCCTCTGCATCAGGGGCATCGTCCTCGTCAGGCCTCCCCACCCCTCACTGCTTTAGCAGCTACAGAGGGAGTGGGGTTCTTGATGGGTCTCTTCTGCCTGCGGTGGGCAGGCAGAGGCCCTAAATGAACTTGGGAGGGTGAGTAAGTGAAAGGAAGGGTGGGTGGGTGGATGGATGGAATGGTGGATGGATAAATGCATGGATGAATGAGTTAAAGGATGATGTAAGAATGGGAGAGTGAAAGGGAGAGAGGCTGTGTATGAGTGAAAGGGAGTGTGGATGGATGGGTGGATGGATGGATGGATTGGTGAAAGGATGAATGGATTGAGGAGTAAAAGGATGGATGGATGGATGATGAGAGAAAGGATGGATGGATGGATGGAAGTGAAAGGAAGGATGGATGGATGAGTGGATGAATGGATGGAGCCAAAATATGGATGGGTGAGTGAAAGGATGGATGAGTGAAAGAATGTATGTGGAGTGGAGTGGTGTGGCTCACTGGTTAGAGGCGACAGACCCGGGAGCAGAGGACGGCCCGGGACCAGGGTTCAATCCCCGGCAGGGTCGTGGACCAGGGTCAGCGGACTCGATAATTCTCACCTCGGTGCCTTCTCTAACCAGGGATCACACTCGGCAACTCTGGGCATTAGCTTGCCTCATCTCCACAACGGCCCCCCACAAATGCCGGGGAGGCTTATTTTCACCTTGGAGATACCCAGTAGGGACCATCTCACAGGGAAAGCCAGGACGGGTTCCACAGCGGTCTATGGCGCAGAGATACTCCATCGGGAGTCGATTCTAGCGCGTTAGAAACCCGCAAATTTAAATTTAAATTTAAAGATGGATGAGTAGAGCGATGGATGGATGAGTGAAAGGCAGGGTAGACAGATGTCTGGATGAAAGGATGGATGGATTGATGAGTGAAAGGGTGAATTGATGTATGGATGATTAGATGGTTAATGGATGAATAAGTGAAAGGATGGATGGCTGAGTGAAATAGTAAATGGAGGGATGGATGGATGGATGGAACAAAGGGTGGATGGATGGGTATAAGGATGGACGGCTGAGTGAAATGGTGGATAGATGGATGAGCCAAATAGAGGATGATTGATGGATGATTAAAAGGGTGGATGAGTGGATGGATGAAAGAGGGGATACGTGAAAGGATGGATGATTAAGTGCATGGATATGCTGATCTGTTTCGGTTCCAACTCCAAACGGAGGCAGCTAGTGGCATTGTTTGTTTTCCTGACACAGGTGCATAAAGATGCCTGTGCCATTCCAGCACTGCGAGCATGTCTGTATAACTATTCGACTATGTGTGTGAGTTAAAGAGAGAGTTAGTGAAGGAGTAAATCAGAGTGAGTGAGAATGAATGACAGTAAGGATGAGTATGTGTGAGAATGAATGTGAGTGAGTGGGAATGACAGTGACTGTAACAGAGTGTTGCTCTTTGTGCCACCCAGTAAGACTGAGTAATGAGTGAGAATGAGTGCAACTGAGTGAGAAAGAGTGGGTCAGAGCAGAATGAGTGAGACTGCATGAATTAGTGAGACAGAGTAAGACTGAGTGAGTCAAAGCGAGACAGTAAATGCAGGGAGTTATTTACAAAATGCCTGTGCTGCCGGAGCGTCACTAATCTAGACGCTCCGGTGGCGCATGCCTCTCAATCATATCTATGAGGCGACGCAAAGCCACCTTGTGTGGCTTTGCATGGCCTTATAGATATGGAAAAAGAAAAGGCAGCACAAAGTGCTGCATGCCTTACTCTGTGTAAAAGAGGCGTTCCATGGCCTTTGTAGTGGGTGTTCTCATGCAACACCCATTGCTTTTGGCATTGCCACAGATTTACCAAGTCTCATAAACCTGGGGCCGCGCCAAAACCTTTCGCCTCCCCAGAGCTGGCACAATGAGGAGAAATGTTTTAATTTCTGCTAGTTTTTTCCTCTTTTCATGTGTAATGCATTCTGCAGCAACCATAAAATGAGGACAATGCCTCCATTTATTATTTTTGTGCAGGAAGGCATCCCTCCCTACACAAAAACAATCCTGCCAACAACGCAGAACAAAGGAGCGTGTGTTGGAGCTAGGCACCAAATTGTGCTCTGACACTGGATGAAAGGACAGGAATGCAAGTATCTCATAAATACATTGCAATATCCCATTTTGATTTGGTGTAGGGCAACACAGCAAAAAGACTTGAGGCCCTTAGTGCAAGAAAGTGAGTGAGAACCCTTCAAGAAAAAGCTCATTGGAATTCAAACCAAGGATTACATCCTACGACTTTTAAAGGTCACCAGCACCCACTGCTCCTGGTCATTATGGGCACCTGGCTCCAGTCCTGATCTTTTCAGCAATAAATCATTGAATTCAGGTGTGCTAGTCTGATTAAATCAATGGAAGGAAAACAAGAATATCCTACAAAAATCTAGGACTGAAAACAGTGACTGTAATGACCTATATAGTGGCAGGCATGGTGTGATCATCCCTTGACCACACTCCCTTCTTTCTATAGCGCACCTATCTCAATTGTTCCCACCAGCATTATCATATCTCACTGAACTCAGAGCATTCCCTTTTTTGGTGGACATCAATCCACTTCTCCTCTATAGTATTTAGCTTTCATAGTTTCAACGGATCTCTTTAAATCAGTCCTGACTTTTTAACCAACAATATTTAGGACAGGTAGACTTGTAGTTTTGCTTTTTCCAATTATGAATACAGTCTATAATGTCTCAGCATGCTGACAAAACTAGGACTACCAGAAGTCAAGCCTTATAAGAAGATGACAGCAAATCACGAATGTGGACTAATTTAATAAGAATTTCATGGTGACCAAATATAGTCTCTAAGGACTGCCCTTTACACTTTCACAGGTTGAGTTGCATGTGCCTTCTTTGAGTGTTTTGTTTAGACTTCATGTCCTGAAGCAGGCTACGTACATTTACACAAGAAGGTGTGTAATGTGTGACATCTTCAACGAGTACGACCTTTCGATGCATCTGAACTTTGCATACTGGGTCCTGTTGTTTTGCTTCTTCCATTGCTTTTGTACTCTTCTAAGGAGCAGCATACAAAATGTTCTTAACCGCATCGCTGCTGCGGCGATTTTTGCGCTGTGCGGCTTTTTTCGATTTACCGCGTTACATGACGAGCTCAGCTCGTCATCAGCACACGCCACCCGTGGCTGATGACGAGCTGAGCTCGTCATCAGCAGCGAAGGGGTTAAAGATTTTAAAAATGGGATTGACTGAGGATGTGCTGCTCAACTCACTCTGAGGTAAGTTCTTTGTGTAAATGGCCCATTTTAAAAAGAAATATGTGAAGAATAATAAAGCAGATCGGATATTTGTCACGCTTGCAAGGAAGTATCCATCAGCTAATTTCTAAATCAGGCCCTTTGTAGGCCCCATCTTGTTTGTTTTACCATGATTATATGCTTTTCGGACAGATTTCAGTCAGCGGTTGGTCCCAAACACAAATTGTTTTGATAGAGGAGATTGGTGCAAAGCAAATTGAGCATTACCCATTCTCATAGCATGTCCAGCAAACATCACGGGCCTATCACATGAAATAAACTCTTCAAGTACTAATTTCTTCTCTTCCACAGTTTTTGTCAGAGGCCACATAAGAAGTTGGCATCTTAAGCAGTTGAAAAGCTAAGCACTGCTATTTTGTCACATAGACAGTGGTAAATGATAGGAACTTTCAACTCATCTGCTACTTTTGGCAAGAAATGTAGCAGCATTTGTTGACATTTAAAGTAAATTGAAGAACATAGCACAATAATGTACACAAAGCAACATAAATACAATTTAAAAACTAACAACAGGACACAATACAACACTCAAAAGATAACATCACTTAACAACCACAGCACAAAACAACATTACATTGCAATAATACATTACAAAACAGAAAGCAATGTTGTGCTGTTCCTAATAATCTGTAGGATCTGCACGTCTGTTGGACAACATAAACTAGGGGCTTGGTGCCTAGACTGATTCCGCACAACCCACAGGATTTGTGGCCTTTAGACCAGCTAGCTCACAGTGCCACTGCAAGCCCCCCTAAACTTACCAGGGAGCAAATGGTTTTTGGCAACTACTGAACATGACACCCCTGACTTCTCATGGATGGTGGAAACAGTACAGAACCTTTCGCTCAGTCACACATACTTACTTACTCTCAGAGAAGTATACAGAGAATACACAGTGGGAGATTTTCAATACATTTATTGAACCAAGGTAATTCTTGTATAAAATACGTGTGCTGCAATGGTTAGTAGACAGAAGCAGATAAACGTGATTACAGGCACCAAAAGCGTAAATAGTAGATATAGTTCTACCATGGTGCTAAAACAGTGTGTATTTGTAAGCATATAAAAAAGGCAGTAATCAAGCTTACTCCTATGATGCCAACCCTACTCTAAGTGTACCTAGAGTGTATGTAGGTGTAGAGCCAAGAATCGCCCCAAGGGATGATCCAACCCTATTACCTGATGGGAGAAAATGAAGGACCCCATATTAGTCCTGAACTGGACACCCTTGACGAGATATCAGACCGCTGCGTTGTTAAGTTTCAGCCTGCAGGGACCCTCAGTGTCAGCTGAAGTGCCTCCACTACTAATCTATTGGGATGCTCATCTTTTATAATAGAAAGCAGCCTTGATGTGCGTAAAGATTAGTGGTTTGTAGAAACTCGCCACCTCCAACTGCTTTTCCATTTAGCACAATGACGATGAGCAGACCCAAGGTTTCTGGTGCAAAATTACAGTGCCTTTATTGTGCCCAGCATGTTCGCCATAACGCGTTTCGCTTCCCTACGAAGCTTGATCACATGACATGTTGCGAGTGATCAGGACGGCTATTTAAAGTACTAGTACAGAAAAAATGGCTTTTTTCAGTGCAAAAAAGGCATAGACATAAAGGACATACAACAAGCATAAATAATTGACATTGCAGTACGGTGATTCATGATTATTAAAATCAACGGGGCATATAAATATATAGAAAATTATTAAAATCCAAGGTTTCTAAAAACAATCAAACATTTGATTGAATTTCTAAAAGAAAAACCTCCGAGAATAAATAAATAAATAAATATAGCCCTGTAAACAATGATTTATAAATTCCTGCACAGTGCACAGTGATCACTATTGTCCTTATAGCTGATATTTGCTAAAATAGATGCCTTTTAAAACCAATTAGTGGTTATGAATATGTAGATAGCCATGTCGTCCTGTGAATGAAGATAGAGATGACTTTTTTACACAGTGCAAAAATAGACTTTGTACATGATGTTCAGGGCACTGTGATAATGTTGTACCGAGATGCAAGATGTGTAAACAAGTTTAGTTTCCGAGAAACTAGTCCAACATTTTCATGTGCACAAATATGTGCAAAAGTTCATGGCTGAAATGTTATTGTGAGGACAATGTAAGAAATTAGCTGCTTTGCTACATGGGCCTAACTTGGGAACATAACACCCACTCCTCAAACTAAGGGTTGATATCTAAAAGCTTATATAAAAAGTCAGCAGGCCATTATAATACTGTTAAAAAACTACTCTTAAAATAATCTAAAAGCGGACCTTCAAATAAAATATTCATTTAAAAGCCGGTAAGTTATTATGCCATTTGAGGTCCCAAGCAAAAAGCTGTTGTGTTACAAAACAGTCCAGATTGTTCCTACATGAAAAAAGCCAATTGTTTATGTGTTTCAAGTGGTAGACACAACATTACTGTTACCTACACCCGCAGATGACGTTCACAGAGGCGCTCCTTGAAGTAGATTTATGGAGCAAAAGCTATTCCATCCAATACCTACTGCAGCCACTGAGGAAGGCGTTGTAGCCCATGTTTTCACGCAGAGCCACTGTTCCCACCACCTGGAGCTGAAGCTTCCCAGGGTGGCTCTAAGAATGCATTCATCATCATTGGAATATGCTGGGGACAACAATACACATGGGCCTTTAAGGGGTCCATCAGTACATCAATGTCTGGTGGCACAACCAATTCTGATCTGAGACATATATCCAGGGAGCATTCGTGGCTGCAAAGCAGACAGCGGAAGACAGGTTGCCTGCAGTCAACCCATACAGTCCTGAAGGGTAAGAACCTATGCTTGTTTTTTTTTTAAGCTGAGGTGTGCCCAAGCAGTGTACCATGCATTCCCTTGCTACGCAGCACTAGCAGTGCTGCCTCCATTCCGAGTTGAACTGGGATGTCCATTGTGGAGCAAATGAAATATAATCAGGATTCCGCCAAAAGTAGCTGGACAAGCGGGAGCCCTTCCAAAAAGACGCTTCCCAACACAGAGTTTATGAAAGATGGTATGACTCCAAAAATCATCTGAAAGGTGATAACCAGACCAGAGCTGATACATTTAAAAAAGTGCACTATTCCTTTTGTATCAGACATGTTAAAGATACAATGGACCAGCTCCCCAAAATGCAGTGGAAAGTTAATGTGGAGTAGTGTCTGTATCTCAGACAAAGACCTTGCAACCTGGAGATCAAACGTCTCTCTGGCTGAAGTTAAGACAACATCCTTCTGAAATAGCATGGCTTTCAGTTTACTCAGAGAACCAAACTGTATGTTAGAAACATTTATAGAAAGCCTTAGCACTGTCTCCCTAACTGTGTGGCAGGTGGAAACAGTACTTGTGTACAACAAGTCACTATGGAATTAACTGCCACCAGATAAGCAATGCCCGGTTCCATTCCCCAGCAACCTTGATCATATGGCATCAAATAGCATCAATTCGAGAGCAGCTTAAACACCGGATGAATCACAGCAGCTGGAGAATCCTTCAGATAACAAGACAAATTTGCTGCTGTAGCATTGCATTCCCGATGGAGAGAAATTTCCTTGCAAACCAAGGATCCGCTTAAAGCATCTTCATGGTCGGAACCACTAAGAAAAACCTCTGTGTCCCCATTACTGCATCTAAACCTGAATGGTAATTCCCAATACTAATGCACATAACCTTCCCCTAGCACTTCACATCCGCCTACCTATTGGTATTGGAGACAATATTGGAATTGGAAAGTCGTGACCGATAGGGTGATGTGACCATGGATTATCCAGTCAGTGGATGATGTCTCTGCCGTGGTGAAAGGTAATTGGTCTAATTTTTCAATGTGCAACATGGTATATTTTGCATCTTTGCTTGCCATTACTATCCATCTTTCCGTTAGATTGTATGCCGAAAACAGACTTGTGCTGTTGATGTAACACCATGGCATTGGGGCAGAACGTAACATTTGTAATGGCCAGCTCAGTATTTCAATTGACCGTAATTGTGACTGTTCATGTTGTAAAATAGACATGCCTTGCTGTATTATGCCAATTGCAGAATAAACTATGTTACCCAGTGAATATATTTTGAATGATAATGTGGTCATACTGCTGTCAACCACAGCCAAAGCCTTTTCTATATTAACCCTGTCGATCTCGCGCAATCTTTCAGCAGCTTCCTGTTGAAAAAATGTCTGGTTGTAAATTACATACAAAAAGCACTTTTGACGTGGGTTCCGGGGACCTAATAAAAATTCCATGAGATCTATGTCGTCAGGAAGAAGGGACAAGTGTTGCATCACCTGGGAAAGTGTTGAGGTTTTTAGCCAATCTAGGCACAACTTCCCAACACTATATGACGTCACCACCCGAGTGCTCTGTCTGTACATGTTGCTGATTAGGCCTATTCATCCTAAACCCTTCAGTGTTACCCAAGAATCTAGATTGACACATGTTCAGGTTCGCAGTCCAAACCAACCACCTCTTCCAATTGGGATCTGATGAATTAAAAGAACCATTTCATATCATGGTATCTAGGGTATCCTAACAAAAGTGTGTTAGATGCTGCCAGTTCTCAAAGCGGGAGAACGCAGTAATAGGCTGCATGTTCAAATCCTTCATCTTGGCTATTCCAAGACAGGAAGTTGGTTGCTCTGTTTTATTCAGGAACATTTTTTAATGTGGTATGAGGCATGCTCTAAATAAGACCTCAGTTCCCTGAAACTGACAATCTTTAGTCCCCCAGACCGATTTTGTATCTATGGTGTTTTTCCAAAAGTCGAAACCCTGTATCAACAGATGAGAAATAAAGGAAGCAGAGTGTGTCAGCTTGGTGTTTTTTGGCATATTTATCTTTGCAGGTGTAGGTGCAAGCCTATAATATTATGCACAACAAGGCACCAGTGCACATCTGTTCAGTCTCTATAATCCTTGCGCATTTCGAACCGACATTTCAATCCAAAGCTTTTTTTCCTTCCTCTGCACAAACACTCCTTTTCAATCCAACGGAGCCTTGTAGTGTAGACAAATTTTATTTCGTTAAGATCAAGTGCTTCACAGTCACAGCTGATGCGCGTTTTGCCCCCTGCGGGTTTTCCTCAAGGCCGATTCTCAGTAAGTTCCGCACCGTACTGGTCAACACTTTTAAATTCAATAGTCCTATAGTCTTGCGGTATCTCTATTCTTTCAAAAGCCAGCAAAATGTAAAACTTGGCTGCTGAAAGATGTCTAAGACAAAAACTCTGGTGCTTGTCGATGGAACTTATCATGGCTCCAGTGCAGAATTAGAATTATACTGACCACAACATTTTGCTGGCTTTTGAAAGAATAGTGATACCGCAAGACTATAGGACTATTGAATATAAAAGTGTTCACCAGTACGGTGCTGAACTTTCTGAGAATCGGCCTTGAGGAAGCCTGCAGGGGGCGAAACGCACGTCGGCTGTGGCTGTGAAGCACTTGATCTTAACAAAATAAAATTTGTCTACACTACAAGGCTCCGTTAGATTGAAAAGAAGTGTTTGTGCGGAGGAAGGGGAAAAAAGCTTTGGATTGAAATGTTGGTTCGAAATGCGCAAGGATTATAGAGACTGAATCAGATGTGCGCTGGTGTCTTGTTGTGTATTAGAGGTTGACACCTTTAGTGGACAGATTATCTAAGGTTAATGCTTGAGGCAGATAAGCATTGTACACCATAGCTGTACTCAATATTTAAGACATACAGGTGTATGAAATTGCTTTGTGTATAGGCAAAGAGACGCTTAGTGATGTGCTGATCAAATATAGCAAATCCGCCTTTATTGTGATGTATCTATCATATTATGCGGCTGGGTCGGATGCATCAAAACCAGAAAAATAAGCAAACTTTTGTGCAAATGTCTTTGAACTACCTTTCGTGGTGTTGGGCAGTGTTCCCATTGTGTGTAATTATAAACACTGCGCGGGACACTAGATTGTGTAAAAAATGGTGACAATAATGTTGATAAAAGCACATGTATCCATAATATAATAATATACCATCACACAATTCATCATTAGAAAATGCAGCTGAGTGCTCCAGATCTGCAAGCAAATTATGCACAGTTTCAATGTCCCAATCATCAAAGAAAGTACTAGAGGTGATGATATGATTTAAGGAAATTTTAAACAAATATGGAATTTAGATTAGTTCAGAATTACCATACACATTATAGGATACCCTGTCCCATATAATTCCTTTCAGAACTGTAACTGCTGTAATGTTCGACAGGGACATGTCCCTTAGTTCATGATGTGATGATGCATGTTGTTTAGGAACCAAGTTCACAAAATGTACTACAGAAATAATGTCCATTCGAAAGTAGGAAAAAGACGGACCCTGAACCAATCCAAAGAACCAGGAAAAATAATCCAATTGTAATCCAGAGATGTCTCCAGGGAACAACAAATAATGTCTTTTTCAGTCAATAATAGAGACCATACATTCGTAGCTTGAAAGGGAGAGGCGGTGTTGGCAGCTTCAGGTTAATTTGAATCCGATGAGAAGTCGTCATAATGCAGGAAGTAGCCAGACCCCGTTTTATCTATTCTTGGCAGCTCATCAGGTTTTGTTGAACTGGAGAATGACTCGATGTGTTGCATGTTCACATAGATGTTGTCAATTTTCTGAATTGAGATTTCTGTACTTGTTGATTGTACAGTTGTAGTTGTTTCAATAGGAAAAAGTATTATTTCATTGTTGTTTACTGCTTCTCTTTAAAGGGGGGAATCATCTGTCGATATTAAAGCTTTCATCTGAACTTTCTGTACAGTAGCGAGAGGAGTGTGGCGGCTACTGTGGAGCTCAAGTGACCTACTGTTGAGAATCAGCCACATAATGTGGTTTGATCAGATCGATAGAGACAAACCTTTTGTATCTGTAACTGGCAAGAGGCGGAAGAAGTACAGTTCTGGTACCTTCAACCACTAGGGCAGGTACAGGCGCTCTATATGATGGCCTAAATTACTTTTTGTCCACTATTTTATCTCTGGCCACGTCCCCAATCCTTGGGACCCATCAGGTCTTGCCGGTACAACCATCACTTCCCCAGAGATGGTGTGTTTTATTTGGACTTTGCTTTGTAAAACCCAGAATTCATCCCAAACGTTCATTGATTTCAAATGATGTTTCAGCCGCCACTGTGTTGACACTGTTAAGGTCTGATACTCACATGTTCACACCAAACAGGACCACATAAGATGTACTACCCCATAAGGATTTTCTTTGCATGTTGTTAAATGTCCTCTTGATCCCATATAGGTGATTGACCCAACTGCCACCCAAGCTTAATAACTTTGCTTATAAGGACTGCTTTAAGTCACGGCTTTTCCTCCTGACCACCAAATTTCACTTGGGATGGTGGGGGGAGGAGTACCACAAGGCCACACCCAAACTTTCCATGGCTTCTTTGTAAGCCTGAGAGTGAAACGCTGGACCCTGGTTGGAATGTACTGTGCCAATTGCGTATGTCCCAATAGAGACTCACAAATACTTTATAACAGTTAAATCGTCAGCCGAGCACTGTGGGCAAACCCACAGAAATCTGGAGCATGAATCCACTGCCACCAAGATGTACTTGTAAGCCCAATCTGATTATAAGGGAACGCAGTGATCCAAATTCACAGAAGCCAAGAGGTTGTCTGAAATCAGTAGAGGTGTCTGTGCTGGACGTGCTTCGGTGGAGCCTTTAATCTGGTGGCAGATGTCGCATTTCAGGACTCAGTCCTTGGTCTGTTTTGATAGACCTGGCCACCAATAGCGGTGCTTCAGTAAAGAAATCGTAGCAGTAAACCCTGCGTGAGTGGAACCTAGACCCTCATGTGCAGCTAGTATCAGTCCTAATCTGCAATCAATGTTTGGTATTACTCTATCCCCCACTCCTGGAATCTGAGCATACGGAATGTTTTGTGCATCTAACTTGTAGGAGTACTTGAGTGCAAAGCTTTTTGGCATGGCTGATCTGTTACGCATGGCATTAACTGCCACCATAGTTGTTCCGTCTATCCTCAAACTTGAGTGAGTTATTGCAGCAACGGCAGCAGTACAAACTGTTGCCTTGGTGTCTTCATCCGCTATGGAATTCCCTTCAACATGAACACCAACACTTTGATAACTCAATTTATGGATACTATGAGCCCTTGGTTGGCCTTCTTTCAGCTTTGCAAATTGTTCCCTAAGCATCTTGTGCTTTACTGTGCCACCTTTGGAATCTCGAAATTCATTCTGGCCCCTATAGTGGAAATATTTGTTATAGGACTAGGCACAGTAAAATGAATCCCACACTATAAGTGTGGGGAATTCACAATCCATATTTTGTAGTGCCAGCATTTTGTCTTTTAATTCTGCCGGATGCGTTGTGTGTGTTTTCCCAGGATGGAACTTTCCATCATGCATGCACCCTTTAACAATTGCGCATGCTGCAAAATATTGTTGTTTCATTCCTCTGGTGGGCTGGGCAGAACCATTGGTATAAATCATACATTCATATTGATCTAAAGGCATAATTTCAGTTGGCAGAGGATATTTTTGTTTGTACTACAAGAATGCTTGTTTTAGTAATGTAGAGTCAAATCTGTAATCTACATCTGTTGCAGTGAGAGAGTTAGCCCATTGAATCGCTTTTGGGTGTAAAGCTTTAGCAATGGGAATTCTTGCTTTTGTGACGGCCTCTAAGGTCCGTTACCGTGGTCATGACAATTATGCGTTTCTCCTGCGCTAGTGCTCTATCACTGAAGTAGTCTGTACCGCTGTGAGTATTTTTTCAGTTGCTGCAAAACGTATTTCAGCGTTTGTGTACAAATGTGATTTGTATGCAATAGGAACTGTATCACTTTCATTGAAAGTGATATATGTGTACCCAGTTGGTCCAGTGACCATGCGGATCACCAGGTTAGTTTGTTTAACACCCGTGTGTAAATGTTTAGAAGCTATCATGTTAGCTTACACGGAACGTGAAATATCAGTATGTTCCTGTGTCCAATGATGTACTGAAAAATCAGGTATAATTAAGTCGTTGAAAGGTTTAACTCTTTCTACGTAATCCAAAATGAAAGTCCTGCCAAAATTAAACAATCCTAAAATTGATTTTAGCCTTTTCAAAATCGTTGGAGGTTGGAACAGTGCACATTTAAAAAAAAATGTGTTGCCAGGCTTTTGCCGTCACTTGAGAACTTAAATCCCGAAATTAGGACACTAAGGTGGGCAATTTTTGATTTTTTAAGTTGAATTTGTAACCCAGGTGAGCTGAACCCAAAGACTATGTGGTTCACTCTAGCCTTCTATCTGATGGACGGTTAATTCATCATCTGTCAGATAGATGTCATCTACATCATCTACATAGGACAATGCCATCTCATCAAAAATCTGAAGTAACTCTGTTACCCAGGCCGAAAACAGACCGTTTAAGTAGCTCTTCCAGCTCCATTTTCTAGAAACCACTTTTAAGGACATGGGTTAATGCTGTGTCCTTCAATGCACGCCGAAGTCACAATAAGACGTGCAAACTAAGTGATTTTGACATCTCCATGGACTAGGGGCTTTTATCTGACCTTACGTAAAATGCAGCCAGTATGATATTTAGTTAGCAAAATGCTGTTTTGACAATTGTGCAGGTTTGTAGAAACGCAAGGTGTTTTAACTGACTGCTACATAATATTTTGGAGGGAGACCAAATGAGGGTCAAAGATATGTTGAGATGCAGAATCAACCCCCTTTTCTTCTTCACGCTTCTTTTTTACAAGTTAGATAAGTCTGTGTGTTACATGTTCATTGTGACCTTTGAAAAACAGGAATTTTTTAACCCTTTCTCTTAAGCATAAATGTCTCACAGCGTAACCTAAGTCTTAAATACATCCAACTAGTATTAGCTAGAGTGCTGGTTCTGCGCTGACTGATTAGGTTTGTCCGTATGAATCTAATCCATATATCTTTACGACATTTAGGGTCTTATCACAGCACCCTGGGTATTGGACTCCACTTTTCTTGAGAACGTGACAGGAAACTTTATTCGCTGAATGTAAGGCCTTCACCAAGATGAGTTGGACACTTCTAAGATCTGTGTTAAGGTTACTTGTTTCCAAGTGTTAATTTGTTTTATTTATTTCCTTGAGTTATAGGGCCTTATCACGGCACCCTATTAATTGGATATATATTTGTTGTTGACAACACGACTACGACTTCATTTCTGCCTAATGTAAGTGTCTTCAAGCATTGGTTATAGTACAAGTTCATGTGGTAGTGTCGAGCTACATTTCAGCTTTTGACCGAGGGAAATACCATCCTATATATTAATTGTCCTTTTTAATTTTTTGATACTTAGGATCATTTCACAATATTAAGAGTGATTGGATTTGATTTCTATTTTTATACAATTCAACCCTAGACAACGCGATAATGAATATATTGGATTGAATGTAAGTTTGGTCTAAGTGTTGAAGTTTTAGACTACTGTAGACGTAGTATTTGAATTTTTGACGGTAGCTCTTGTCAACTAACAGGTATTCACATATTATCAAGCGTTTGGGAGGACTAAGCTTCTGTGCCAAAGATGTGACAAGGAAAGAAAAAGACCAGAAGCAGTCATTAGAAGTGAGCTTTTAGGTGCAAACATAAGAAGAGATTTGCAGCTCCTAGTTTTTACACGTGTAAATCAATTTTTACTAATCGGTGTAACACCATTTTCTAATTCTAATCTATTTGTTCAAAGATTCAAGTATGGACACAGGAGTTTTCATATATATGGGACAATTGAGGCAATGAAAATTTCAGGCCCCTGTATGAGCATCATTTACGGTTATTTATCATTTAGTTGTTTTATTCCAGAATGTTCTTTCTTTGGGTATTTATAAGGTTTTAATGACCTCTTTTTGGACTCTTCCTAGGTTACCTTTGTCCTCTTTTTACATGGTTTCAAATTAGAGACTCACTTTATAATTAAATGCATCTCGGCACAAATCACTGCTCAATGTTTCTTCTGTGTGGTTTTGTGTCTCACTCACCTATTGGTGTTTTTAGATTTGAGTAGTCTACCTCTCTTTTCTGCAAAAGCAAGAATTCCCATTGCTAAAGCTTTACACCCAAAAGCGATTCAATGGGCTAACTCTCTCACTGCAACAGATGTAGATTACAGATTTGACTCTACATTACTAAAACAAGCATTCTTGTAGTACAAACAAAAATATCCTCTGCCAACTGAAATTATGCCTTTAGATCAATATGAATGTATGATTTATACCAATGGTTCTGCCCAGCCCACCAGAGGAATGAAACAACAATATTTTGCAGCATGCGCAATTGTTAAAGGGTGCATGCATGATGGAAAGTTCCATCCTGGGAAAACACACACAACGCATCCGGCAGAATTAAAAGACAAAATGCTGGCACTACAAAATATGGATTGTGAATTCCCCACACTTATAGTGTGGGATTCATTTTACTGTGCCTAGTCCTATAACAAATATTTCCACTATAGGGGCCAGAATGAATTTCGAGATTCCAAAGGTGGCACAGTAAAGCACAAGATGCTTAGGGAACAATTTGCAAAGCTGAAAGAAGGCCAACCAAGGGCTCATAGTATCCATAAATTGAGTTATCAAAGTGTTGGTGTTCATGTTGAAGGGAATTCCATAGCGGATGAAGACACCAAGGCAACAGTTTGTACTGCTGCCGTTGCTGCAATAACTCACTCAAGTTTGAGGATAGACGGAACAACTATGGTGGCAGTTAATGCCATGCGTAACAGATCAGCCATGCCAAAAAGCTTTGCACTCAAGTACTCCTACAAGTTAGATGCACAAAACATTCTGTATGCTCAGATTCCAGGAGTGGGGGATAGAGTAATACCAAACATTGATTGCAGATTAGGACTGATACTAGCTGCACATGAGGGTCTAGGTTCCACTCACGCAGGGTTTACTGCTACGATTTCTTTACTGAAGCACCGCTATTGGTGGCCAGGTCTATCAAAACAGACCAAGGACTGAGTCCTGAAATGCGACATCTGCCACCAGATTAAAGGCTCCACCGAAGCACGTCCAGCACAGACACCTCTACTGATTAAGGAGAAAAAATTAAGCAAAATTAGGAGGGACGAGCAAGATTATAGTCAAGGAAGAGTCTTTACTTTTGGCAGCGGTTTTGATGACATACAGAAACCCAAGGCTAGTGGGGAAGCACAGGCTCAAGATGATTTAAGTTCAGTAAATTTTACTAGCTCGGACTTATTGTCCGGAGACGACTTGGGAGCAAAAAGCACCGTAGGACCTAGACCAGCTCAGAGCTCCTCTTTTTCTGACAAAATCCAAAGAATCAGGAGGGGAAAGAAAAAATTGACAACAGTACCAAGAGGGGCAAGCGGAAACACAGACAGTACAAGAATAGGTACACACAGTCAGGACAAATTCAGAAAGTAATGGAGGGCATAAATAGGCATGAAGCAAATGATTTTCATGATTTAAAAGTGATCACCTTGTCTAACAGAGTTTTGAATGTACACAGAATTGCTTTGTTACAAAGAGGTTTATCATTTTGTCCTAACAATCATTGAAATTTCACGGATGTGGAAATTGATCTATTTAAATGTGCTAGGAAATTGAAATTAAAAAGTTCTTTTCAACAATGAATACATCTGTTGAGTCTGATGCCAGAATGGGCGGTTCCAAATTATCTATTGCTCATTAAAGAAATGTACAAACGCTTGTCTTATTGACAGAGTGAAATAAATATTGGATGGTAGATATAGCTTCTATGCTGGATATATCAACAGACTATGATTGTACTAGTGGTTTTAAAACAGCTTCCAAATTTACTCCTCAGGGTCTTCAATATGTGGCAATCGATCTATTCAAAAGACTATGGAGGAGTTGCATGAATTGGAGGATCTAGGTAGATGGAGGAGTTCCAGTTATGGACAGCAGGATAATTTATCTAAGGATGAACACATAGCCCTTACTACTCTAAAACAAGCTAGAAGCATAGTAATATGCAAAGCCGATAAAGGGTGGCAATATCGTGATAATGAGTAGGGAGGATTATAGTGGTGAGGTTAAGTGACAACTTGGAGACAGAGGGTTTTTTTTTAAAAACCTTTATTACAATAAAAAATAATACAGTTGCAGACCTACAACCACAGGGGCCGGCCGTTAGCAATAAAGACCAAAGTTGCAATATACACAGCTCATCAGCCGACAACCCGTGGGCTCGGCAGCGATTGCGCACAACATTGTCGAAATCCTGTGATGGTAGGAAGGATAAATTAAAGGCTTCACATTTTACATTTTATAAGAAACAAAAACACAAACAAAATAAATAACGAGGCAATGAAACTATACGGTAAGTGACTGTCCCTGGGAGGAGGGGAGCAATCCCACCTGAAAGAACATAGTTGATAAAGGATGTAAGATCTCGGGAGGGGGGGGCGGGAGTGGGCAAGCACATCATAAACAATAGGATATAGAATTCAGGGAATGCACAGTCACGGATTTCTGCAAAAAGAGGGGTGCAAATCTCTCCACGATACAAGTTCCATTGGTGCCATATCCTTCCCCACTTCTTGGG
Organism: Lissotriton vulgaris; assembly: GCF_964263255.1. Lineage (NCBI taxonomy): Eukaryota > Metazoa > Chordata > Amphibia > Caudata > Salamandridae > Lissotriton > Lissotriton vulgaris. The sequence goes on along the minus strand of NC_141693.1, from coordinate 319,337,778 downwards.
CCTGCCCCGAGCGACATACACAGTTTTTTCCCTGAACATGCACCAGTCCATGTTTTCTTTCCAGGTTGAGACCAAAGGTGCTCTCTGAGATCCCCACAGTTGGGCTATGTCCCTTTTCGCTATCATATTGCCAAGGGTGGCCCATTGAGTCTGAGCAACACTGTAGTCATTCGGCTCCCAGACATTCAACAAACAGCGTCTGGCCTCCCGCAATAACAAAACACCCGTCACCTCTTCCATAACAGCATGCACACGGTTCCAAATTACCACAACAGCGGGACACTCCCATAGAATATCAAGAAAGGTAGCAAGCATACCGCATCCATGCCTACACAACCCGTCAACAGAATAACCCATACGCATCAGGCGTGGACCCGTGACATAGACTCGGTGTAGAATCTTCAGTTGCACCAGCCGGAGACGCGCCGGTATCGCGACCTCCTTAGGGGAAGATATCGCAGCCTGCCAATCTTCATCGTCCAACTCCAGTCCATCGCCGGTCCATGCACCCTGAAGCTGTACAAGTAGGTCCAACCGATCATTAATACGTTTTTTGTAGATGAGAGAAATAGTGCTATCGGGGACGTGTCCGTCAAGCACTCTATCTTCCAGAAGAGAGGACTCTGGAATAACGGTTCCGAACGAAAAGACCGACCCAAGCGCATGGTGGATCTGGATATAGCGAAAGTGCTCTCTATCACTTAATGCGTATTCCAGTTTGAGTTTGTCGAAAGTTTTGATCCTGTTCTTGACCCAGAGATCTCCGACCATACTAATACCGATGAGATCCCACTTTTCGAATCCTTTCGTCGTCCAGAGATTGCCCAGTCTCTCTGCCGCGTAAAGCGGGGTAGCTCTAGTCAATCTGTCCGACCATCCCGTGGCAGCGGTTGCACTACTCCACACCCGTACCGCGACCCCGGTGGGCCCAGTCAGATTCTGCCTAGCTGATCTGGAATACAGCGCCCTATTGTAGTTACCTCCCGGTAACTTCCACTTATCCATTTCGAATGCGGGATTCGGGACGGGGCCGTACATTGCGTGGTTAACTGCACTTAGTTGGGAAGCCCAATAGTATCGTTTGATATCGGGCAACGCTATGCCTCCATCATAACAAGGCAAAGTCAGCTTCGACAATGCAATGTGAGGTCGCCCGCCCCACACGAGCTTCCTCTGGAGGCTTTCAATCTTGCGGAAATAACTGGCAGGCACAAGATCAAGCGTGTTTTGGATGGCGGACAGGAATCGGGGCAGAGACATCATCTTAAAAAGAGCCGCCCTCCCCACCGGGGATAGCGGCAGGCCACACCACGCCGTCACGTCCGATTTAAGCCGAAGGAGCGGAGGAAGCAAATTCCTCTCATATCGTGCAGCGGAGTCCAACGATATATAAATCCCCAGATATTTGAAACTGACGTGCGAAATCGGTATCGGACAGACGCGTGGCAAGGGGGGCAGCTCTCCAGTAAGTGAATAAATACAAGACTTGGCCCAATTAATTACCAAGCCAGAATTCTTCCCGAATGAACTCAATACGTCAAACAATACTCCTAGCGACTTTCGGGGGGAAGTGAGATACAGCAAAATGTCATCCGCATATAACGATATACCATCCTCAAAATCAGGGGACCACCTAATACCCTTGAGCGACGGTTCCCATCTAAGCCATGCAGCAAGAGGTTCAAGTGCGAGCGCGAAGAGCAATGGAGACAAAGGGCACCCCTGTCGCGTGCCTCTGCCAAGAACAAAAGATCCTGAGACCCTGCCGTTGACCACCACCTGGGCCAGCGGTTGCTCATACAGGAGTCTAACCCACCTGATGAAACCGGGACCAAAACCAAATTTTGCAAGGGCCGCCCACAAATACGGCCATTCCACCGTGTCGAAAGGCATCGAGGCATCCAAGGAAACCAAGAGGGCCGGCAAACGCGGCGTCCCCGCCCTTGCCAGCACGCCATGAAGACGACGCAGGTTGAGCGCAGTATTCCGATGGGGAATGAACCTCGACTGATCTGGTTGTATCAAATCGCTGATCACCTTTATCAGCCGATTTGCCAAAAGTTTTGCCAAGATCTTGGGCTTGGCGTTTTGAGGCGATATCGGCCTATACGATGTACATTGGTCACGGGGCTTCCCGTCTTTGTGAATGATAACAATGGACGCCAGTCTCTGATCCCGGGGAAGGGATACGACATCTCGCGATTCTAGAAACATTTGATGAAGGTATGGTGCCATTTTGTAGGGACACAACTTATACAGCTCGATCGGGATGCCATTTGGGCCCGTTGCTTTCCCCGAGCGAATGGAGCGGATGGCGAGTGCTATTTCATTGTTGGAAAATTCCGCCTCCAGAAGCTCTTTGTCCGACTCCGACAGGCTAGGCAGTGCGATGTCTCTACGTAGCAAATGTGAGTCTTCCTCCGGTCTGTCTGAAACCGGCGCGTAAACCTTCTGAAAGTGTTGGGCAAAGACTCCAACTATCTCGACCGGGTCCACAACCCGCACACCGTCTACTCTTTCAACAACAGGCACCACACGATTCAATCTATCTCTTTTATCCAACCAAGCTATCAATTTCCCCGCTTTGTCACCGACATCATACAAACGCCCCTGTTGCTCACGACTCATTGCCTTGGCAGCATCAGTCACCAAAGCCCTATAGTCAGATTGTTTAAGGGGTAGAGCATGCAACCCCTCATGCGTAACCCCAGATTGTAATTCTTCCTCCAAAGCAGTAATTTCATTCTCCAGACATGCCACCTCCTCATTCTTGCTTTTCTTCGCACTGGCGATCAAGGACAAGGTTTGACCACGGATCACAGTCTTATAGGCCTCCCACAGTGAGATGGAGAAGGACACCGACCCCACATTCTCGGCAAAATAGCAATCCATGCATTTAACCACCCCGGCCCTAGTTTTAGGATTACGGAGGTGCCAGGGGTTAATCGGAGCCACCCGACCCTCAGCTCCCAACTGTATATCAATAGTAAGCCAGAGTGGGGAGTGGTCCGAGATTCCCCTGGCTTGGTGTCGAATTTCCCTTACAGAGACCATCTGCACCGCCGGTACTAGGATGTAGTCAAGCCTAGAGAGACTCCCATGTGCTCCCGAATAGAAGGTATATTGTGCCTGTCCGGGGTGCAGTTGCCTCCTCCAATCCGCCAGACCCAGTGCGTCCAGGACGTTACCAAGCCAAGATTGCGACTTCGGGAGATCCCTGGGGGGGCTACGATCCTCCCTACCGCAGACAACCGAGTTAAAATCACCACCCACAACCAGCATACCTTCGGGGAGACACAATACCACCCTTCCCAAATCAGAGAATGTCGCGGACTGCAAGGCTGGCGGGACATACACAGAAAGTATGGAGATCGTCTTCCCTTCCCACCTGCCCGTGATAGCCGCATATCGACCCTATCGTCTAGTACAGTGTTGTCTATTTCCAGGGGGAGGGAGCTCCTGACAAGAACGCCCGCCCCCCTCGACCCAGTAGTGAATCCGGAGTGTGCCACTAGATGATAGCCCCGTCTATTCAAGGCATGGCATGTGTTCCCTATCAGGTGTGTCTCCTGCAACAACACTATATCCGGGGAGAGACGTTTTAGATACTATAGAACTATCCCCCGCTTTATCCTGTCACCCAGACTGTTGACATTCCAACTCAGCACCCTCAGCCCCCTACCCTCATCCCAGAAATGAGGACAATGCCCCCCCACAAAGAAACAGGCACAAAAAATGAAATATATAGCAATGTGTGGCCTTGTAATGAACAAAGAAACAACAAGTTCCCCCCCACCACCCCAGAGAAATCCCCAAAACACATCCCTCCACCCTGCACCCCTGCGTTAGACCAAAAAGCCACCCCAACTTGCAGTGTGCCTGTTGCCCCATTAAAACTAATCTACAAAAAGAGAAGAAACCCCTAGAGGAGGAAGAGTCCCGATTCCCCCCGCCCCATGGTAATTACCAAAATATGTACACAAAGAATCATCGAACCACTCCTGTAAGTCTATCGAACACACACGCCGATGAGGCCTCACTCCTCCTGTTCCTCCGAGCCACCTTCAGCGCCCCTAAATTGTTCCGGGTGATCTCGATGTGTTGGCAAAGTATCGAGCCAGTCACTGACGACCTCAGGTCGGTCAAAAAAGAGTGCACGTTCCTCATATTCAATCCTCAGTCGGGCATGGCATGCTTCAGTCCCATGTCCCTAAGTCGCCGTTTCACCCCCATGAATCCCATGCGCTGTTTTTGCACGGCCTGCGTAAAATCCGGGTAGAAACTAATCGTTGCATTTTCGAATTTCGTGGGACTGTTGGTCCGTGATGCCTGAAGAATAGCGTCTCTGTCCCGAAAATTGAAAATCCTGGCAATGATAGGCCGCGGAACTGCACCCGCTTTAGGCTTCCCACCGGGGACTCTGTGAGCACGCTCCACTACGAAAAAGTTGCTGAGGCCCTTGGGCGTCAAGTGATTCAATACGAGGTCCTCCACAAGGAGATCTGTAGATAGTTCAGTGGGCTTCTCCGGAACCCCAATGATACGCACATTGTTGCGCCTGGCCCGGCTTTCGAAATCATCCAGCCGACGGGCAAACAAGTCATTAGATGAACGAAGATTGCGAACTTCGGTCTGAAGATCGGAGACATCGTTAGTGAGACTGGTAGTCTTAATGTCCAGGGACTTGACACGCTCGTTGGTCTTCGCAAGATCAGTCCTGATTAAGTTAACGTCAATTGCCACCGTGTCAATCTTCGAAGCCAGTGTTTCATACTGCTGGCCCATAGACGTCTTCATACTTGCAATGGCGCCCATGACGTCCCTCAATGTCAGTTCTTCAGTCGTGGGAGAGCCATCCCCAGTCTCGTCCAGAACTTTACCCACACCCCCGGGGGATCCTTTTGGGCGAGTGAAGCGGTCCATAGTATTGAATTGGGTGGTACCCCCTCGGTACGTGCCCTTGGTGGCCCGCTTCTCGCTCTCCGGCTTGCCCGCCATATTGAGCAGCGAGCCCCGACGGGGCTTTTGGGACCTGGTTTGAATGGCTCCCCGCAAAGCTGACTTGTAGAGTCCGGGGACAAGGGTGGAAGACAAGCGTACTGCCAATAGCAAAGCACGGGCCAGCAGTGGCAACAGGCAGCAAGTCTCAGTAGACAAAGGCCAAAACCGAAACCGAAAGTACCACAGGGGCAGTGGCCAATTCCCTCTGGCCGTTGTTGTTCAATTGCCACCTGGGTACCTCGGGGACTCGAGTCCCGGGCTGGTCATCGATGTAGGCCGCGAAGTTTCGAGGTAGAGTAAGTCCGGTTCCCGGCGGCCAAATCGATTTTTGGAAAGAGATTCCTTGTCAGTAGAGTGACATCTAGAAGAACCCGTCGTCTATATCAGGATTTGTAGCAGGATAGATGTGGGAGGCGGAGAGGGTCTCGGGAGCCCTGTGCTCACGCGACCATCTTGGATGCACGCGAAGCTCCTCCTCCAAGAGACAGAGGGTTTTATATGAAATTGTATGTAAATCCAACTAAGGAAGCAGGTAGACTGATTACAGAAAGACTATATTCGTGGAAGAAACAAGGACTGGTAGATGAGCAGGAATACATATATCTTAATGTGACAAATCCCTCCTACCCTTTTATACACAGTTTGCCCAAAATACACAAATCCATGCAGAAGACACCAGGGAGACCGATTGTCTCCAGCATAGGAACATCTTTCTGAATTTGGGGACTTATTTTTAAAACCTTTGATAATTAATTTACCCTCATATATAAGAGATACCATGGATGTGCTAAATAAGTTACAGGGTATTGGGTGGGATGGTGAGATGAGTTTTGTGGCTCTGGGTGTTGTTGGGTTATATACCTGTATAGAAAATGATAAAGGGGAACAAACCATTGTAATATTTTTTCGGGAAATAGAAGTGCTAGTTTACAAGAACACTCAATTATGATTGAGGAAATGAGTATCTTGATTCTCAACAACAATTTCTTCATATTTGAAGGCGAATGGTATCATCAGATTAGAAGTACTGCAATTGGTTCCAGGTTTGCTCCCTCTTATGCCAACCTGACCATGGGTTGGTTAGAGAGGGAGCAAGCCTTGAGCAGAAGGGCATTCAAATGGATGGATTTAATGTTGTGCTTGGGACGGTTTATTGACGATATTTTGGTAATTTGGAGAGGATTGGAATCTGAATTAACTGACTGTTTTCAATTCCTCAACAATAATGATTTCAATGTCACTTTCACCATGTGTCATCTTAGAGATAGGGTAACATTTTTGGATGTTGAATTGTTCATAGTGGGGGATAAAGAGCATAGCAAGTTATTTCGTAAAAAAACAACTACTAACTCTATTTTGTGAGCTGATAGTGCCCATCCAACAGCAGTGATAAAAGGCATCCCATATGGAGAAATGATTCGCATCAGGCGGAATTGTAGCCTGGATCAAGACTTTGAATCAGAACTAGATGCATTGCAACGTTGTATTAATATCATGAGGGCATTCTCAAAATTCTTTAGAGTCAGTTAAGAACAGAGTTTGAATGGTCAAAAGAGAGACAACCTTGGTGCAGAAGGAAAGAACTTCTGGAAGGGAAAGAGTAGCCTTTATTTCGATATACAGTGTAAATCATAATCAAATTTATAGAATTCTCAATAAAAATTGGAATTTATTGAAAGGAGTGCCCGGGCTATTAGAAGTAATTTCTGATAAACTGAAAATTACTAACAGGAGATGTCCCTCTTTAGGAGGTATTATTAAACGTAAATATTTGGAGCCCTTAACTTCGCAACAAGGTAATTAGTTTCCGGTACCACCGAAGGGGTTTTACACTTGAAGAGCATGTAAAATGTGTGATTTAGGCATAAACTACACAAAAGAATTCAGTTATAGTACTGCCAAAAAATATCTGATTAATGAATGTATTAATTGCAATAGTTATGGAGTGGTGTTCCTAATTCAGGATGTTAGATCGCCCCTCTATCAACATATAAAAGATAATCATAAAAATAAAACAAGATTCAAGTTTCATGGCATACAAAGAGTAGAGAAAAGATCTAGAGGCGGAGACTGGGAATTATTTTTGACACAGCAAGAGGCAAGATGGATTAGCAGGTGTAGATAGGTATCCCAGGGTCTCAATAGGGTAAACATCCTTTACAACGAAGTTTTTACCACGCTGTACCTTTACCATGCGGCCGTTACATCGCAAGTCGTTACCACGACTTGCGCTGGAGGGCGCTAAAGGATTAAAAATAGTAAATTTACTATCCCAACACCTTCCCTAGGGTCCACGGGGACTGGTGTTAGAATAGTAAATTATACTATTCGAAATCCGCGCCCCCAACGCAAGTCGTGGTAACGACTTGCATTGTAAGGGATGCGTGGTAAAGGGATGCGTTGTGACGGTACGCGTTGTACCGTCATACATCCTCTCAATAGTGATAATGAGCTACATTATTTTTGTAATTTAATGAGTAGTAACAGATTTTGATAGTCTACGGTACACTGATGGATTATTATGACAGACATTTTTATTGATGCATGTCGGGCCCAATGTGTAAGCATTATGTAATGCAATGGTGGCAAGTGTATTGAATCTTTATTCGGAATAGGGTGACAGGGAATGTGTGTATTTGATACTTGTAGTGGTACATCAGCATAAGGTTGATTAATTGGTTTCTGGAATTTTTATATGCGCCTTCATCCATTCATCTGAAGTGGAGTAGAGTACTAAAGAGTAGTTTCATAGTGTACGAAAAAGAATTACCAGTATAATATTGGAAGTGAAAACTTGTCTTTATTTCTTTGTTTTTATATGCGCCTTCATCCCTTCATTTGAGAATTTTGGTGTTAGTCAAGTTAATGAGAAGTTTGTGAAAGACTCATACAATTGATTAAAAAAAAAAAGAAGCAGGAAATGGAAAGAAAATAAAAAAAGAACGTTGAGGGGGAATTGTCTATTTTGATTAGTAACAGGGATGGTGGACCAGAAAGGAAACATATCAGGATTATTCAGATTTGGAGGTTTTGTGAAAGATGATTTGATTGGTGCAATGGGTGAAGTTGAGGGGTAATGGTGTATTTTGATTGGACAAAGGGATGTTGGACCAGAAAGGAAAGATATCAGTTTTATTCAGGTTTAGAGACTTTGTGAAAGATGATTTGACTGGTGCAATGGATGAAGACAGCAAACAGCGGATTGGTGGAGGATCAGAACTGAAGCTTGATCTCAGTCAAGTTAATGAGAATCTTATGAAAGACGTATACAATTGGTTAAAAAAACAAGCAGGAAGTGGAAAGAAAATAAAAAAAGAACATTGAGGGGGAATGGTGTATTTTGATTGGTTAAAGGGATGGTGGACTAGAATGGAAACATATCAGGATTATTCAGATTTGGAGGCTTTGTCTAAGATGATTTGATTGGTGCAATGGATGAAGACAGCTAACAGTGGATTGGTGGAGGACCAGAAAGGAAACTTGATGTCAGTCAATTCAATTCAATTCAAATATCTTTATTCGGTTATAATAGACAATAACCATAAAAGCACAGTGAAATACATAGTTAAAAATAATTTCTGGTCCATCAAAGTTCATGATTACTAATCACGTTATCATCAATTTCCGAAAATTAAAAACATTTTTGAGAAACATGGTAACAGATGCAATGACCAATTTATTTTCTAAAAATTGCAATGCTAAAAATGCTGGTCAGCAACGTCTCAAACCAAAGTTCTATAAAACAGGAATAATCCATCTCTTTCTTAATGTATCATAAAATTTGCAGAAAAACATGACATGGATAGTTGATTGTACTGAGACGTCATCACACGGGCACTTACACAAATCTCTAGCCCAATCTTTTACTGCAGGGAAGCTCAGAGATCTATATGAATTATTCAATCTTAAACGAGTCAGCAAAAAGTGGTCAAAATCTCTGTCAATTAAAGGTATATATGCCTGAATTGTTGGAGTCAGCAGAATTAAGTGATGGGTGTGTACCATAGACTTCCTCATTTCATTGGTAACTCTAATTTTGCCCAGAAGTCCCATACAGCTCGTTTTAAGATATTTTATAAGTACACTACGCATAGAAAAAGGCCCTGTAAAATATTCTGGGTGTCCTATTTTTACGAGAATTTTTTTTACATATTCCAGCCATTTTATATGTTTAGCACCATCAGACCCCGAGGCATCTGCCAATATATCGATTAAAACCGGTTTCATCTGACATCCAGATTCTATGCCAAAGAAGGATAGGCTGAGTCTTAATTTTGTCTTCCAGGTATGGCATGCCTAGTTCCTAATGGCAAACATAATTTTAAGTGCTCTGTGGTAGGGTCAAAAGAAACTTAAGAAAAATATTTTCTGCAGTCTGCAAGATGTTTGTGTGTGCGTAGCCTCATATGCCAGCTCCATAGGTAGCTACGGTCACACATTTAGCCCTTTAAATATATAGGAGTTCCGCCGGAACATGCCTTCCTAATTTACGGCAAAAATTTGATAGGGCCATTAGGGCTTTAGCAAACAACAAGCATCTAGTTTTGACTGCCTCGGACCATAATCCTGTTCTATCGAATAGTATCCCTAGATATGAAAATATTTTAGTACACTCTATCGGTCTTCCATCTATGTATAGAGTTTTAACCCTTTTATTTGACCCAACCCCGCAGTTCATTGTATAAGTTTTAGAATAATTTATAATAAGGCCCAAGTTTGACATAAAACTAGAGAATGAGTTAACAACCCTTTGGAGACTGGGAGGTGTACGGGCCATTAAAACTGCATCGTCTGCATACAAGAGTGCAGGGATAGGTTGCTTTGCCGCTTTATGCAAGTCCCTGCACTCTTTAACTATGATGGTTTCAAAATAATTTATATATAAAGTGAAGAGAAATGGGGCAAGGACACAGCCTTGTCTCACTCCTCTCCCAACTCTAAAGTGACTAGTGCATTCTCCACCCAGTACATATCTGACCTTAGCGTTGGCCCCAGAACAAAGCTCCCTTAAAAATACAATTATTAAAACATCGACTCCCAAGCGTTCTAAAATTCCCCACAACTTATCGTGGATAACGCAGTCGGAAGCTGCCGTTAAGTCCACGAAGGTCATAAATAGTCTTCCCTTTTTGGCCCTTGTGTACTTGTCCAATAAAATATGCAGGTTTAAACCCTGCTCAACTGTGCCCTTGAGAAACCCATATTGCAAATCGCTTGTAACATCATGTTCTTCTGCCCAAGCCTGCAATCTATCTAGTATAACCCACCCAATGATCTTGACTGTTGAGTCCAGCAGTGAAATCGGACGGTAGCAGGCAGGATTCGTCCTATCTCCCTTTTTAAAAATTGGCACGATAGTAGATTCAAACCAAGTTGGTAGGAGACCACTTTTGTTACATGCATTGAGGACTTGAGTTAAAAGCGAACCACATAATGCCAGGTTTGATTTGAAAAGGTCCACGGAATGCCTTCAGGCCCTGGGGCTTTGTCACCAAGGCTTGAGTTAATTGCCGCAGTGAACTCATTGAGTGTAAAATCTAATCTTAATTATGGTGCTGTGACCTCAATGTTTGGCTTGGTTCCCTGAGCATCTATGCTGTGCCGGGTTAATATACAGATTTGAAAAGTGCTGTATCCATTCTGGTTTGGAGATAGCAATCTCCATGGTGGCCTTCTCCTTATCCACTAAAAAAGGCGCATTCACCGCTTTCCAGAATGATGAGAAATCGCAACTTTTTGAAGCTTCATGTAAAGCACGCCAGGCTTCCTTTTTTAAAATAGCCTTTCTAGCTTTAAGTACTGTTTTGTAAATTCTTCTTGCCTCCCTAATGTGATCCATATTTTTTATGAATACAGTGTTTATGTTTAGTATATGCCTTAGTGCATTCGGTATCAAACCACCCTTGTTTATTAGTAGTTTTCCTCTTAGTTTCAACAAAAAGTGATTTATTTATCTATTTTGAAATGGGCAAAAAGTTTTCCATAATCTCTTGACTGGATGACTTTTCGTCCAAACATAAAAGGAACATACTTTTACAATTTAAGACAATGTTTGAGATGAATTCCTTAGCATCCACATTATCCCATTTAAGTGCGTACCCATTTTGCCTGCACAGGGCAACATTATCAACATTGTCCACGGATACAGTTCTAGCGTTGATGCTCTGGTTAAGCACCAACACATCTATACTTAGAGCGAAATGATTACTTAAGGCGACCCTGTGTGTCTTGAAAATTTTAATATGTGAAGAATATGGTAATCAGACAAAATATCGAAAAAAAAATATCGGAAAGACAAAATATCGAAGTAAAAATATCGTAGGACAAAAATATAGGTATGCAAAAATATCGGATACAAAAATATCGAAATAGGTGAGTATGCAAAAATATCGAAAAAAAATATATCGAGTGTCAAAATATCGTAAAAAAAAAATATCGTGTAGTAATGGAAATAATCAATAGTATAGGAAAAAGTAAAATAATTGTATGGGAAAGTTATAAAAAAGCTGAATTATAATAAATAAAACAATTATAAATAAAATATTTAAAAATACATATCTATGTTTAGGAGCGGGTTATTGGGTTTATAGGGGATAAGGGTGGGAAGTAATTTATTAATAATTAATTAATATATGTTAATAATAAATACTAAATTATACGAATTATTTAATTAATTATAATTAATTAGTTAATTAATTAAGATCATATAGTCTATATCATTAATTAATAATTAATTGATAATTAATAAATATTATTTATGAAATTAAAATTACATATCTTAAACATTATATGTAGATATTTGTTAATTTTGTATTTCTACATTTAGTAAAATAAAACTTTAAAAAATTACATTTTTAGTTTTAGGAGCGGGTTATTGGGTTTATAGGGGATAAGGGTGGGAAGTAATTTATTAATAATTATTTAATATATGTTAATAACAAATACTAAATAATACGTATTATTTAATTAATTATAATTAATTAGTTAATTAATTAAGCTCTTATATTGTATATTATTAATTAATAATTAATTGATAATTAATAAATATTATTTATTAATTTAAAAATTTATATTTTCAACAATATATGTAGATATTTCTTTATTTTGTTTTTCTACAATTAGTAAAATACATTTTTTCACAATAATTTTTTTTGGTTCAGGAGCGGGTTATTGGGTTTATAGGGGATAAGGGTGGGAAGTAATTTATTAATAATTAATTCAATAATTAATAATTGTACATATTTTTTCCTACATTACATCTAATTGCCAATTAATTAATAATAATTAGTTCAGTAATTAATATTATATAGTCTAATTTATTATTTACTCAATTCTTTGAGAATAAATACTTTTTATTGTTAGTAATTTATTTAATTTACTTAATTATCTTTAATTTAAGGGGTATTAGTTGAGTTTTGGGTCAGTTTTCAGTTTGTTGAGAAAGGGGTATTTGTTGGGTTCAGGGTCAGTTTTCAGTTTGTGGAGAAAGGGGTATTTGTTGGGTTCAGGGTCAGTTTTCAGTTTGTGGAGAAAGGGGTATTTGTTGGGTTCAGGGTCAGTTTTCAGTTTGTGGAGAAAGGGGTATTTGTTGGGTTCAGGGTCAGTTTTCAGTTTGTTGAGAAAGGGGTCTTTGTTGGGTTCAGGGTCCGTTTTCAGTTTGTGGAGAAGGGGTATTTGTTGGGTTCAGGGTCAGTTTTCAGTTTGTGGAGAAAGGGGTATTTGTTGGGTTCAGGGTCAGTTTTCAGTTTGGGGAGAAAGGGGTATTTGTTGGGTTCAGGGTCAGTTTTCAGTTTGTGGAGAAAGGGGTATTTGTTGGGTTCAGGGTCAGTTTTCAGTTTGTGGATAAGGGGTTATTTGTTGGGTTCAGGGTCAGTTTTCAGTTTGTGGATAAAGGGGTATTTGTTGGGTTCAGGGTCAGTTTTCAGTTTTTGGGTACAGGGCTAATTTTAGGGTTCAGGGTCAGTTTTCAGTTTGTGGATAAAGGGGTATTTGTTGGGTTCAGGGTCAGTTTTCAGTTTCTGGGTAAAGGGCTAATTTTAGGGTTATGGGTCAGTTTTGAGTTTTTGGGTAAAGGGCTAATTTTAGGGTTCAGGGTCAGTTTATAGTTTTTGGGTAAAGGGCTAATTTTAGGGTTCAGGGTCAGTTTTAAGTTTTTGGGTAAAGGGCTAATTTTAGGGTTCAGGGTCAGTTTTTAGTTTTTGTGTAAAGGGGTTATTGTTGTGTTCTGGGTCAGTTTTAAGTTTTTAGGTTAAGGTCTATTTTTGGGGTTCAGGGTCAGTGTTCTGTTTTTAGTGTAAAGGAGTATTTGTAGGGTTCAGGGTTAATTTATTGATTTTGGTACCTAGTTCTACAGGATAAATATATATTTATTTTTCATTTAATCAATTACAGGATTTTTAACATATATAATATTACATCAAGTTTCATTTACTGTACACTACTGTTGGAATAATCTATTGAAATTAATTAGTGTATAGTACATATTAACATTTTATGTAGAGTGCAGTAGGAATATTAATATTTATGTTATTACTGTGCTACATGTATTGTAATTTAATGTACACTGGATTTTGTATATTTTTCATTACATTATTAGAGTCCAACATATACTCACTTGTAATATGCAGTTATTTATTTTTTATTACATTGATACTTTTTAGTAAGATAATAAAATACAATATTCAGCATTATTTTATTAACTTTTTTTATTTACATTTTAACAAATAACATAAATGCATAATAATATCTTTTTATTGACATTTCTCTAGAAATAAACTTTTTTAAACACAATTAATAACAACTATACAGAACCATCATTATTTATCTTCATTTTCATATGACATTAACATTTTTTATTATCTTTTTCACATATTGTTATGTCTGAAAAAAATTGCTAATAACACTAATAATTTTCTGTAAAGCTTTTCTCACCTTAATTTGTGAAGATAACATTTTTACAATATAAATAAACATTTTACATTTTTAAAAAAATATTTTTTCTTTTTGTGACAATGTACTTACAATTTTAAACATTGTTAACATAAACATCATTGTTTTCATCATATTACATTATTATATTAATGTACATTTTTATCATGATTTCTTTGTAGGAAAAAAAAATAGATATTTTTCTATATAACATAAATTAATACTTCTTTTTTTACACATTTAGTTCTGTATAGATATTATATTTTACAAATGGGACTATTTTATTTAGTTTTTGGTGCTTTCTTTTGTAACCGGGTTTGGTCGTTTTGGGTTATTTTGAAGAAGGGCTGATCGCGGTTGGGAGAAACTTCACGTCGCTGCAGGTAAGGTTCATTTTATATATTATATGTGTATTAATATTAAGGTTTGACACTAGTGACCTTATATTTATTGGTGTTGAATGTGAGGGAGCTATGTTTCAGATTTAGAAATAACATATTTACGTATGGTATATACACGTCGTGTTAGTTAGTTTACTAATTATTTATAGAGTTCATTTAAGTCTTTTAGGGTATATCGAACATTAAATCATCAATGTTAATATGTTAGTCTGTCATTATTTGTTAAATATTGTGGGTGGGAATGTCTGTTTTCTATGTTTTTTTCCTAGGTGTTCGCAACATCGGAAGTTCCGTTTTTTTTCTAAAGGAAGTGTTAGTTTTTCTAATCCTACAGTGATTTACAAACACTTCTTTACAGTTTTTCGGGTTTTCCGGAGCGATTCTTTCTTTTTTTCGACTTTTTCGGGTTTTTTATGGTAGTTCGATGGCTAAGGACCGCGTGGAATTCCTAATTGTGGAACAGTTGTATTTTTACATTTTTTTTTGGGTTACTTTTGCACTACCTGGATTACTTTGGTGGTAATGGACGTTCTTGGATAGACAACTAAATTGGTAAGTGTTTGCTTTCTATTATTTTTGTGGGTGGGTAATGTCATATTTATTACGGAATTGATTTTAACTTATTATTTAGTTTTAATGTGTGCATATATTAAAATAATATCAATATATATTGCATACATTAAATACTTTAAAAGCTCACGTTTTAATTTTCACATACTTAGGTGCTACATTTGGTGTTTTATAACAGTTTCGGCTTTATTTACAGTAGTGTTTTGGCTATGATGTTTAGGTATTCTATGCCTTTCGTATTAGGGTACAGTTTAACCTGCTCTTCCAGGTACTTGTGCATTTGTTTATTTTGCTTGGATGTTTTAGGGACAATTTCGGTAACAGATTGGTCCATTCGGAATTCTTGATAGCTCTGTTCTTTTTGTAGGCATTTTATGAATTTTTTGAGACTAGGTTTGCTTCTGCCAGTTGATTGGACAAATGCATTGTGCCAACCTTCAACGGCATTGTTAGTTTTTGACTCCCCGTTAAGGGTACTATGGTACACATTCCACCAGGGAATAAGGAATTTTGGATTTCTCCTGTGCCCTGATCTGTGGAGTCTGCCTACCCAGGTGTCCACAAAGTAATCAAGAAAAGGAGTTAATCTAGCCTTGTTTTGTTTATAAAATGGACTGTCTATGATAATATTGTAATGTTCAGCTACATCTGTTGTAGGGACATAGGCAAGTGCTATAAGTTTTTTTATTTGAAAAGCAAATGAAGAATTTGTAGCATATTCGACACTTAGGGTAGTTTTTTGAAGGTGTCGCCATAAACACTGGTTGAAATGATAATAGCACCCTTGAATGGAGGTATGTGGGTGGATCTTTAGAATAGTTGAGAGCATTGCATGCTCAAAATCAAGAATGATTTTGTCCGGAGAGAAATCATTGGTTTTTTGTTTTATGACATTTAATAATTCCATATAAGTAGAATTGTTTTTGTTAGGCAATAGTGCATATAACAAAGGGATATTGCAGTTGTGATAGAGGCCATGTATTGTGTATAATTGGAAGAATGGTTTGGGACAGATGTTAAATGTCCCATCCATCATCCAATATTGGCTTTGCTGCAGTTTCACTAAATTCATACTGGTACCAAAAATTATTAGTCTATTTTCATTGCTTTCGTTGTCATAAATTATAAAGGGTTGTTTATTTAAAGTTATTATTTCGTTAGCACTAAAACTAATATCCTGATATGTTCTAGGACATGGTGTTGAAGAAGTTGTCGCTTTTTTGGTCCGTGCTATAGTTCTTTTTAATGATAGGATGTTTGGCATTTGGGTTGAGGCTGTTTTGGGAATTTTTGGAATGGCTTCTTTCAAAATGACATTAGTTGGCTTTTGGGATCCGGTACTAGCTTCTTTTATACTTTCCATGGCTGTTCTGACTTCTATTTCTGTAATATTAGGTGGATGATTATGTTCCCTAGTATATAGTACTGTAGCTTCTTTTGTTGTTGCTCTGCCGTAGCACTTGTTGGAATAATATTTGCAACATTTCCAATTCACTTTCATGCCATATTGTTTTTCCTGTGTGTACGTGTAACCCATGTAGCATAACAATAATTTTCCTTTTTGGCTGGTCACAAACTCGGCTCCTTCGGTCATTTTGTACTTTGTATATCTATAAAATATATATAATAGTTAATATCAATTTAAATGTGATCAATAATCTATGTTAGTGATAAGTAGGAATGTTTATACTTACGTGTTTTACAATGTACAGCTACACTTTGGACTTTCTTGTTTCTTTAGTTGAGGATAAATAGTTTTGATGTTGTTGTAGCTGTTCTGAGAAATATGAAAGTAGTATATTATTTATTAATGTTTAGGTAAATTAGCAATTATAAAGCTCATTTTTACTACAAAGATGTGTCTTCATTATTCACATTGTGAAGATACTTACATAATTTTTGTTGTTGGTATTTGGCAGGTATAATTCTTTCTTCAACTTCTGTAGAATACTTTGTAGTGTTATCTTTAAAAAATAAGGAACATATGAGTTACTTTAATCACCATGTTGGTAGGTTTTTTGAAACATGTGGTAAATATGTCATTTAATATACTTACTTAGTTAATAGTTTTACTGCTGTTTAGAATGTGAAGTTCTGTATGTTGTCTGTATATCTATTCACTGTGTTTGCTCTGTAAATAAAGAATATGTCATAGAAAATTATTAAAACAGTTAGAAATGTTAGAATTGTTTTCACACCATTATTGCAGTTGCATAATACTTACTTACTAAAATGTATTTTAGAAATACTACTGAGGTCCTTAGTTAATTAGGAGTGCAGTTTTCCGAAGTCGAATCTACAGAGAAAAAAATATATGTTGAGGAAAACTGTTATTTTTTCAGTGTTTAGATTTTTGACCACAAAATTACACAATGTAACTTAACTTACATAGTTATTCGATTCTGTGTTCCTATGCTTTCTTCACACTTAGTTTGAGAAGAAAATTCAGTTGTTGTAGTATCTAAAAAAATAATAATATGTTATTATTTAGGATGTTAAGTACTATGAATAGCAAGAAGCCACCGGGTATTTAGCATGAAAATAATTAGTAGTACTAAATATGCAGTTTCTATTTCATGTACTTACTTATGACAAAGTATTTTAGATATAATTCTGATGTTTTTAGTTCTGTAGTAAAGCAGATTTCAGTAGTATAATCTATAGAGAAAAATAAATATGTGGGAGAAAAATGATTATTTCATTGTGTTTAGATTTATGTGGACATAATGAAACAATGTGCCATTCTTTACATATATTTTGGCTTCTGTATTCCTATGCTTTGTTCACAGTTATTTTGAGTAAAATATTCAGTTCTCGTGGTCTCTTAAACAAATACTAGCAGATAATTTATTAGAATGTTAACTGCAATGAATAGCAAAGGGGTACTGGGTATTTAGCAGGTAATTAAGTATTACTAGCAAATGAAGCACTTTCTATTTTATGTACTTACTTAATATAAAGGATTATAGATGTAGTACTGTAGCCTTAGTTCTGTATTAGTGCAGTTTTCTGTAGCAGAATCTATAGAAAAATAAAAAGATGGTGTGCAAAAGTCATTATTTCAGGGTGTTTAGATTAATGTGCACAAAACTAAACAATGTCAAATTACTTACATACTTTTCTGATTCTGTATTCCTATCTTTTGTTCACAATTATTTGGAGTACAATTATCAGTAGTGGTAGTATCTAAAAAAAATAATTTTATATAATTATTTAGAATGTTAAGTAGTATGAATAGCAAAGGGCCACTGGGTATTTAGCAGGTAAGTAAATACAAATAGAAAATAATGTAGGATATATTTTATTTACTTACTTAGTAGATGTAATAGTAGGTTTTCAGTCTCGTTCTTCTACTTGTTGTGCAGCAATTCGGATAGAGATGAATCTCCTTCTGTGACTTTTGGCAAGTAGTTTGTGCTTACGTTTTCATTGCTTATATAGGGGAGTGTCAGTAGTAATTACTTTACTATTGGTTCATTTAAAAAATTAGGCATGTGATTGGTTAGTTAGTAGATTTGAATTTCTGTTGACATTAATTAGTATTAGAATATAAAATCAAAGAATAATTAGAAAAGTATACACAGTACCATAGAATATTTTTATATGTGTATGTGACATATTTTAAAATAAATAAAAAAAAATATTTGATTTTATGGTGTGTGTATAGTAGAAATTAAAGTGTTGTATGTTATTTTTGATGTGAAAACATATAAAGCGTTCCTTAATTATGTAAAGAAAAGCTTTACAAAAGTCGATATATTTCTAAATCCGATATTAATGTTCACGATATTTTTGATTTCGATATTTTTGTAAGTGTCATTACATTTTGCAGATTGCGATATTTTTGTTTTCCGATATAAATGTGGTCGATATCACAGTAAACGATATTTTTGTATATCGATATTAAAAAATCGATATTTGTGTAGATATATAGTTAAGTATAGGATCCCGATATTTTTGTCGTCGATAATTTTGTTCCGATATTTTTGTACTTCGATATTTTAGTTTTCGATAATTTGTCAGACATTCGAAGAATATCTACTGGAAGACAGGATAACATCTATGGTAGAAAATGTACCACAAGCATTACAAGTGGGGCAGAAAGGAACCACAGGTGTTAGCAAATCCTGAATCAAACATGAACATAATGTCATTCAAAGAATCACCATATATTGTATGTGGAAAATGAGCAAAACTATCACCTTTCTCGTATGTTAAGCCACAGACATCTTTATCAGCATGTTTACTCATATAACAAATACTTCCTTGTTTATTCAAGTATGTAGATTATATAAATGTTGACTCAGAGATTTCAGTGTTTCTTTAAACGACTCAGGTGTTGCATTGTTATAGCAGTTCAGTACCACTAAGCACGGGGTGCTAGCCACATGTAAATTAACTATATGATAGCAGGGTTCAGTAGCAATGAATTCAATTTTCCCGGTGATCAAGTAATTTGAAACATACGTACACAGCCCCCCCTTGGCTCTGCCAGATGGTGATGCAATGGCTGGAGTGTGGAATGTTTTATAGCCACTAATATGTATAGGGTCTATCGCCCAGGTTTCTTGTAGGTTAACGATATTCAATTTTTTCACAAACTCGATCCATAAACTATTAGACACTTTAGATTTTAAACCAGAAACATTCCAAAACAGCAGTTGACAGTTATCCTCCAATCCTTTACCGCATTCATTAACTTTCACGTTAGTAACATTAGTCGGTGTGGAGTTCGTTTGTAGAGGTGGGAGTAAAGCCAGTTCTAGCGTATTATTGCCCTGCAAGTCATGTACTATCTCTGTCTTTTCCTTCTCAGTAGAGCCATTTTTTATTTTTTTATAATAGTGGATGGAAGGGCCTGATGTTCCGGGCTGTACAAGGTGCCTGTAATGCAAAAACAACAGTTGATGGACAGAATGCAGAACAATGTCATATATTCACCCCAGTACAGAGATCTGGGCCTAAATCCATTGTTTTTTTGCTCACCGTGCCATTCCAGTTTGAACCTAGCCATATGCAAATCAGTCTTACCCATGGGAACAGTCCAGCCCGAACTGCTGAGCCAGGTCCTCCCTGGACTGGAAACAAGCATCCTAGGACCGGGTTCGGGTTTTCAGCCCTCATCAGCCAGGATAGCTTGATTCCAGTGGCATGGTGAGCACGGGACTCACGTCTGAGCATACCCGTCCCACTCTGGGTGACAAATGCAAAAACAACAGTTGATGGACAGAATGCAGAACAAGGTCATGCATTCATCCCAGTATAGAGATCTGGGCCTAAATCCATCGTTTTTTTGCCCACCATGCATTCCAGTTTCAACCTAGCCATATGCAAATCAGTCTTGACCCTGTGCCTCATGGGAACAGTCCAGCCCAAACTGCCAAGCCAGGTCCTCCCAGGACTGGAAACAAGCATCCTAGGACCGGTTTCGGGCTTTCAGCCATCATCAGCCAGGATAGCTTGATCCCAGTGGCATGGAGAGCATGGGACTCACGTCTGAGCATACCCGTCCCACTCGGGGTGACAAATTCAAAAACAACAATTGTTAGTGCCCGTAATGCTAGATGGCACTATGTTCTGATTTTCCCCCGTTTGTAGTCAATTAAATGATTTGAGATTGTTGAGTGTCTCAAACCGATTATAGACAGGCACATTGAACTGATTTCTAAGACCCGATATATGTGGTTCCCTCCGATTGGTAAACTGGTTATTTCTCTTTGGGTGATAAAAATAACCCAATGGTACTAGGTTGACACCCTGGCTAGCGATTGTATGGCTACCGATGCAGTTTAAAATTAATTGCACTAATTGCAGTGTTTTAAATGTCAGTACCACACAATCCCTGCTCACATTCTTCCGGCCTCTGCCCACCCATGATACTCTCCTAACCATCTTGAACTCTTCAAACAATCTCTTAGTTAGTCCCATCCTAGAACCCAACCAGTGTAACGATCAATTCCTTAGGAGCTTCCATGATTCCGCCATCCCCATCTGTACTCTCGGGACATCAGCTAAAACCACGACATAAGGAGTGGCAGCCGGCGGTAAATCCAGGCATACTTTGTGCCCGTCACCTTCATTATCATTCGTACCACTAGCAGGGTTGGAATTGGAGTTTGGGGGATGAGTAGGTATTAACTGGGCTAGGGGTGGTACCTTGGGGGGAGCCTCATGGTTAGTAATAGGGGTTCTCTCAGCTCTTAGATATATCCGTTACTTATTACTGGTAGGGGCGGGGTCAGTAGCTCGACAGCTCTCACTGTTAACCGATTGGGCGTGATTGCTCCTGTGCATATCTATTGGCTCTTGTATAGGTTTCTGTAATTTACAGAAACAATTAAGTAATGCATCTTCCATTTTTCCAATTCCGCCCAATAGGTTATCCAGCGTAACCCTGAGACAGGTGTCTAAAGAGTCCAATTTGGATTTCATCTTAACCACCTCATTCTGTGTACGGTGTTGGAACTACACTCTAATTTTTGTGTCGCTAAGCACATGCCCCTTTTAAGGGCCTTTTTCCGTATTTTTAGAGGGGTTACTACAGATGGTAAGCCTGTGTTCTCCTTTAATTTGGAGAGTGTATCAGGATTTCTAGCTCGCTTAGATGGTGGTTGACTCTCATTATCTTGGTCACCTCCTGATATGTGTCCTGATGTAACTACAATACAGCCATTAATACGTGGCTGGGATAATTCAATAGGTGTCACAAGGCACCCCTGTGAGGTATTATCCCTTGCCAAGTTACCACTATGGTCAGAGTTGCCTGAGCTTAATGACTCTTCTACAGTCATGATCTGTTGTTCAATAACGCCCATGGCCCCCGTTAGGTAGTTAAGAAGTGTTTGACGCAAACCTGCCTCTGTTTTGGGCTGTTTATTGTTCTTGACACTTGGAACTTATAAATGATGTGAAGAAAAGTGTACAGTAATTATATGTATAATACTATAAGACCAAGCACAATTAACACAAAATAACACGTACATACCAAGAAATAGTCCAGGTTATAGATGAGGTCAGCCTGCCAGTACATATAATATTATCTGTTATCAACGAGGAAAATTCCTGTATTGAGGGTGATGAGGATAACAGGCCTCAATGTCGGTGAACAAGAGAATAATCGCCAATGTTTTACCCTCTGCCACAGTACCTTATAACGATGAATTAAAAGCTGTGGCCCAGCCCAGTCTATTCCGGTCTAGGACCAGCGCTGATTTTAAAGTTCCTCCAGGGACTAGGGGCACAGTGCTGGTGCAGGTTTGGGCCAGGGACCGGCAAGAATGCTGGCGTCTGTTTTGCGGTCTCCCGCCCTGCCGGACGGCCACACTGGTTTTAAAGTCCCTCTAGGGACTAGGGGAAAAGTGCTCATGCAGGTGTGGGCCAGGGACCGGCAAGAATGCAGGCATTCGTTTTGCGGTCTGTTGCCCTGTGGGACCGCCGCGCTGATTTTAAAGTCCCTCCAGGGACTAGGGGCAAAGTGCTGGTGCAGGTTTGGGCCAGGGACCGACAAGAATGCAGGCGTCCGTTTTGCGGTCTCCCGCCCTGGAGGACTGCGCTATCGTCAGTCAAGTTAATGAGAAGCTTGTGAAAGAAGTATACAATTGGTTAAAAAACAAGCAAGAAATGGAAAGAAAATAAATAAATAACGTTGATGGGGAATGGTGTATTTTGATTGGTTAAAGGGATGTTGGACCAGAAAGGAAACACATCAGTATTATTCGGATTTGGAGGTTTTATGAAAGATGATTTGATTGGTACAATCGGGGGTGAAGACAGCTGACAGCGGATTGGTGGAGACATGATTTAAAAGGTGAAGTCAGCAGGAAAACCTTTGACAGCGGGAATTATCGGACTGGCTGTTCATGGAGGAGGCTTATCGCTGCCTTAGCTGGTGAGTTAGACGTATTTGGCATTACTAGTTGTTGTGAAGTCAGTAATGTTGAAGTGGTTTGATAGATAATGGGATATGGTAGTTGTGATTATGGAAGAGTTTTACTCTACTTGTATATATTTTGATATAGATAATGCAAAACTAGGAACGAATAGATACTGTGGAGCCGTGGATACTGTGGGAAACTACTTACAAAGACCGAATATTTATGTGTATATATTAAGGTATGTATGACTCATTATTGAAATGATGTGCTAATATCAATAGTTTTGTGACTTTAAGAGCAATAATTATAGGTTTTGGAATTTGTACAGGGTCTTTGGACTTGAATACCATGGAAGCTAGAATAGAGTATAAGCTAATTCAGCTATTCATAAGGTACATTCACCCTTAGTATTTAACATGTTATAAATAGGATTTAATACGATGTGGAGCTATGCTATTGCCAGAATTAGACTTTGTAATAATGAAATAATTGAATCTGTCTGTTTTGATCATAGGGTTCACCTCTAATGCTGTAAGTGGGATATATTATATGAACCACAATTTAATCATCGCATTTTAAGAGGCATATCCCTCTTCTCCCTTTAAATTCAGGAATAGGTCAAAACGATTAGGACTTTTCAGTCATTAATGTGACCTTTCCAGTCTGTCTAGAATTGTCTGGAGAGCCAGAAGAGGTTGACCAAATAATTAAACATTAATATATATAATTAGGTATGTTCTATGTTTTCCCCTTTTTTTGGACTTAGAGATATTGGGTAACACATGGGAAGTAGAGTTATTAATGTGACTCTTGTTTGTATAATATATTCTTTTAGAATTGTTCATCGTTTAGACTTAATTGAATGGAGTACAAGAAAAAACCAACTGAATAATTATTAAGACTGAAATCTATCAATACTAATTGTAATATTTGATTAAAGAGGTATGTGTGAGATGATTTAATTAGATATTAAGTCATGTTATAAATTATTGGTCACTGGGGTGAAATGGTTTGTAGGATGGGTAATACAGGGTCAACAAATTAATGTAGTTCTTGCAACGGGTCTCGTGGGGTTTGAGAGGTATATAATGAACTATGTATTTTTAGATAATTAGCAATTATTATATAGAATATTAAATCTTGATGTTCATCCTGGGTTTTGGTTAATCTTAGAATGGAGACAGGCACGCTTTAAAAGGTTGGAGTGAGTACAGGTTCAGAAGATACCTTGAATTGTCATGTACAGGTTACATGGTAAATGTTTTATTAAAATTTGTTTTCAATTTATTGATTGGTGCATATATATTTCATTTCAGCCCTGATGATGTCCGGTATAAGACGAAATGCGTACGCAGAAAATACTTCATGAATATGTGACATAGGATTCATCTGCAACAATTGTGGAATACAAATTGGAATATTTTATTGGAGCTTGGCCTGCTGACTGTTTGCTAAAGAAATACAATAATAAATTGTTGATATGGACATTAATATAAGACGTTCCTTTCCATTTTTGTGATTTCATTTTGAAGATTGTGGCCAGGAGCGGTGGGCTATGAAGAGTTGAGCATCATCTTTGGAAACTTTGAAGAAATGTACTGAACAGTGACTATAGTGCACACTTTTTTACGTCACCGCTTTGCTTTTGGTACTGTATGTGTGGAAGCGTTTAAATATCTGTAGTCTAAGACTAGATGATATGCGTTATCGGGTTTCATTATGGGAAACAAGGGAATATTAATGGATGAGGTGCAATTCTCTATCACACCCTGGCACTCGCGTTGATCTAGGATCTTCCTGACTTGTTTCTGTACTTTATGTTTTATTAGGTATTGTCTCTGTGGTTGAGGAATGGATTTTAGTGGTATTTTCTGATGAGGTGACTCATCATCACATCCAATATGATTGCAGTAAAGTACGGGAGATAGTGCTAATGGCTACTCCTGTGTGCATTCATTTTTAACTGATTCTGGTACAAGGTCAGAGAAGGCAGGTAAAATTATGTCTTCCCCCATTGGGCACTCCATTACAAACTCAGTAGGCCAATCCTTTTCAGCCAAAAGAATGTTGTAACCATATGTCAGGTTCTCGCAAAAGAGAACTTTCACTCGCCTGGGTATGTCCTCTTCTTTTTTGAGTGAAATTTTCTATAAACGATGTGTGACACTTACCCTTGTATCAGGTCTTTCCGCCCTGATATGCTCACTAGGCTCTATTCCCACCTGATAATCCATCAGGTTTCGGCGAGCTATTGTGATTTTTGCTGTGCTGTCCAGCATTGTCACTGCTCATTCCTGTTCAGAAGCAGAATCCTCAGTAGCCTGGGCATTTCTAATTTGAATCCCTGGTACCTCCTTCTTTTTAAATTGAGGTTTAGAAGTCTTTTGTTTGCACTCCTGTTAATGATGTAGTCCGAAGTGCAATGTGTCTCACTTTTTTGGCGTGACTCGCTCTTCCGATCTGGTCTCTGACCATCCGCCTCCCTCCGAACGTTTTTCCGATGACTCCTGAAAGGAACACGAGGAACATGTATCAGTATCCTGATACAGGTCAGGCTTCCTAATATTGTCCCAGTTTGTCAAATTCTATTTTCTCTCTGTGTGCTTCTGTTGAGGAGACCCACCCCGTGACTGTATTCTGTTTTATTTATTTATTTTTGTTTATTTTCCCATTTCTTCTTGGAAGTTATCCTTTTCAGAACTGCTCTTAACTCTTGGTTTCCCATGTTTGGCTCCCAGATTATCTCTACCTAGTGAAGCATATGTTTCTTCTATAATCTTAAGCAAATCTCACTCCTTTTGTGCAGAAGTGAAGTCCCTCAGGCGTTGGTGTATAGCCACTGCTTCTGCCTCCCCTTTTATGTTACTTAACATAATTGCAGAAACCTAGGCAAAATTGCCCATTAGTTTCATCCCTAGATCCAGGACAGGTTCTACCCACACTCATTCTGTACCTGTTTTATTACATCTGGTATAACTGCTATTAAAGGGGTACCATGAATTCTGGTATAAACAACAGCAAAGATTGTACACCAAGTGAAATAATCTTCTATCAGGGAGCCATCCCCATTGGTAAGCAAATTGTTAGTATTCTGTGTTTTATCTGCTGGGCCGCATGGGGACAAAGTGCTTCAAGCTGACTTGTTTTTTTTGCAGAATGGGATTTGCTCGCGGTGGATGAGAATTTTTGCCATAGCAGCATTCAGCGTTTGGGGGCTAATACCCATAATAGCCAATTGAGGTTGTGCAGCCTGGCTAGCCCTCGCAGGTTGGGCTGTTAATGTTCTCATTATGTATTGTGTAAGATTTCTGTAAATGTTTACTAAATCTCTATAAAGTGAAGGCATTCCTGCTACTGGTAAAGTAGCAATGTCTGGATGCGGTGTATAAGAAGCTAAGCCCGGCCAGGTCGCTCCTTCTTTGCTGAGCAGACTGAGTCTAGCGTTTTCTGTGGTATGGGGTAGGGCGCCTTTAAACCAATTAATATGCTCTTGGTAAATTAATGGGACTTCTATGTCTATGTATGGGATATACTCTTCCGTTGGTTCATCTACAATATAAGTGTTTAACAACTGTGTGCATACTTCTGAAGGTGGGAATTTAACCCAAGGGTTGATTACCTTGGTTCTGAATCCTTTTTGTGCCTCGACCATGAAGGTAACATCTCACCCGTTGCCGGGAGGCTATGTTGTAATAATTTCATAGTAACTGCCTGTCTGCAATTTTCTGTAATATTTAGTGCAACTACCTGTTCATAATGTCCTCACCCGCTTCTCTGTTTACGGACATTGTGTAAAGAGAAAATAAATTTCATTTAAATGAATTTTATGGATATATGGTAGGCACAACGCAGGAATTTGTTATCCTTCAAGCTTGAATAACTTACAGCCAACACATAGGTTATACTTACTCAGCTGAGGTGGATTTGTTTCCCTTCTCACTTCGAACGTCTCCTGTTCAAATGTGAGTAGGGGTCTCTGAGAAGGCACAACTGAACTACTCAGGTTGACCGTTAAATAAGAAACCAACCAAAGTTGGCTGCACCATGTTGTGGAGTTCCTACTAATCCCTAGGATCTCCGCATTTGTTGGACAACATAAACTAGGGGCTTGGTGCCTAGACTGATTCCGGACACTCCGCAGGATTTGTTGCCTTTAGACCAGTTAGCTCACAGTGCCACTGCAAGCCCCCTAACCTTGCCATAGAGGAAATGGTTTCTGGAAACCACAAAACATTACAACCCTGACCCCTCAGGGATCGGGGAGACAGTACAGAACCTTTTGCTCAGTCATTCATGCTTGCTTACTCTCGAAGAAGTATACAGAGAATACAGAATGGGACTTTTTCAATATGTTTATTGAACCAATGTTATGCTTGTATAAAATAAGTGTGCTGCAATGATTAATAGACAGGCCCAGATAAATGTGATTACAAGCACAAAAAGCATAAATAGTAGATATAATTCTACCATGGTATTAAAACAGTGTTATTTGCAGGCATATAAAATAAGGCAGTTAATGACCGTACTCCTACAATGCCAACCCTACTCTAAGTGTACCTAGAGTGTGTGCAGATGTAGAGCCAAGACTCCCTCCAAGGTACGATTAAACCCCTTTACCTGATTGGAGAAAATGAAGGACCCCGTCTTGGTCTCGAACTGGACACCCTTCACAAGATGTCAGATTGCTGCGTGGTGAAGTCTCAGCATGCAGGAACCCTTGGTGTCAGCTGAAGTGCCTCCTCTACTAATCTATCGACATGCTCATCTTTTATAATAGAAATCAGCCTTGCAATGTGCTTATAGATTAGTGATGTTACGAATATGTATATAGCCCTGTCGCCCCATGGATGAAGATAGAGATGACACTTGTACATAATGGAAAAAGAGACCTTATACATGATATTCAGGGCATTGTGATAATGTTGTGCAAAGCTAGATGTGTAAACAAGTTTCGTTTTGGAGAAACTAATCAAACATTGACATGCATGCAAATATGTGCAATAGTCCCTGGCTGAAATGTGATTGTGAGGACAATTTAAGAAATAAACTGCTTCGCTACATCGTCCAAACTCAGGAATATAACAGCAGTGCTGCCGCAATATATATAAGATTGTAAAATATGCACAGCATCAATCCACTTTTGTTCATAGGCATATACATTGTTACTAAAAAAAACACAATTCTATGTGAATGTATGCTGTGTATCCACAATCTTAAAAAAAAAATAGTAGGCAGAACATGAAATTAGAAAAGGTGAAATCTTTACACTAATGTTAGCCCACTTGGGCCTGATTGGTTGTAAATTAAGCACAACATCAATACACTTTTATTCATGGGCACATTCATTGCCAGCAAATTACCACAAATTTTGTGTGTAGACGATAATTATGTTGGATTTGTGCATAGACATTTGTGGACCACATGGATATAACGAATTGCACAGAAACAGTGAGAACTGCAGGTCATAGTAACCAAACACAAGATTATATATATTTAGGTAAAAGTCAAAAGTCTTTTTACTATATTCATGGTAATGAAATGAGTATAAAAACAAACCAAATTGGCACACATATCATGTGACCAAGGCGGACTAGCGTTTTGCAAAATAAAAGTACTTGAATCAAAATTGTGTGTCTGCACCGATCCTTGTTGAAAGCAACTGGAGGATTGGCAGTGTGGAAGATGTTATGGAGAGGCTGTTTCCATTGTGCAGACCACCCTCGTATTGGCCAGTGGCTTACAGCAAACATAGTACATTACAGTCCACAGTGAGCCAGTTAAACTATGGCGCAGTCAAGGAGCCGCAGACCCCTGTGCACCATGTGATATGTAAGTCCTGCATGTGAACAAGAATACTGTGGGAAGTCACAGGACTTGCAAGGATCATTGCTGGTAAAGCAGGTAAGGAGCAAACCATGGTTTAGGGGAGATTGAGGATTCAGCTAGCATTGCTGCAAGTTATTCAGATGCATCCAGTGGTGCAATAAAGAGGTCAGTAATGTCTGCCAGTATGTTGCAGGAGAGAGAGGAGGCAGCTGACAAAATGTTTGAGAAAAGACTTTGTTGAATGATTCGGGGGCAACTCAGGGAACTTCATCAAGCATTAATGAGAATGATGTACAGAGCAAACTCAAAGAAAACCAAGACAGAACGAGCGGACAAAATGGTGGTAAAATAAATTGCTTCAAAAGTATCTTGAGGTGGGGTGAATCCCAAGAGGATTGTCTATAATACACGTGCCCAATTTTAAAAATGCCAACCCTGACATGTTAAAAGAATGGACAGAAAGCAATATTGAAGTCACAAATCCATTAATACGTATCTAATTGAAATATGTGGACATAGATCAGGTGCATCTTCAGAAGCAAATAGATGCACTGAATATTGAACGAAGCCAACACCCGCAAAAATAATGTATCAAACAATATCATGAAGAGTCTGAGGTACAATTTAAAAAACCTCAGGAGGTCATTACACTACACAAAATCCAAAGGTTTGCCAGAGATAAACAAGATTATGAAAGAGGACAGATATTTACATTCACTTAAAGATTTGAAAATTCGGAGCAGCTTGTAGAAAGCAATCGGGAAAGAAAGGAAATCAAACCGGCTGACACCAAAACAGAATTATGTTTGGAACTTGAAAGAGACACCGATGACAGTGTGCAGGCAGCAGTGGCAGCTGCCATGTTCCTAGGGTGGTGGGTCAGGCGGAGTAAAACATTTTCATTAAGCACTTACCTTGAGGTGCGACGTATTCCTCCACCGTTCATGAGGTTTAGAAAATCCCTCAAAACTTGGTTATTCACTCAGGCCTATGAATAAGACATATTAGGTCTGGAATACCCGAGACTCAGATTGGGTTAGGCACATCTGAGAATCAGCGCCATGATTCCAATTGGTGTATGAGCGCTATACAAATCTTTTATAACAAAACATAACATCTCCCTTCCAGGCATGCTCCAGCATGGGACCAGGAAACTGCACAAGCCAATCCTGGTGCTGCTCTAACAGCACGAGAGCAGCACCAGGATTAGTTGGAGCGGCACTCTCTCAGTGCTCTTAAGAGCGCTGGAGGCCTGAGCTTTCTCTAACATAGCTGTCTACGAAACTGGTGCTTTCGTTAACTCAGTTTTCAACTTTTGGAAGTTTTCCCTCATTTATGGTTTCCACGTTATCTTATCATATCTGTCTTTTGACTGTTTACTAAAGGTCAGCAGAGGCACTATTAAAGTGCAGTAATCAAAGTTTTCAGAAAAGGGGGATCAAGCTTCCGGGGACCGGTTTCTGGCATTACAGCCGTCTTCGGCCCGGCTTGCTTGAATCCTGATGGTGCAGTGAGCAAGGGACTCACATGTGAGTATACCCTTCCATGCTTATGGTGGACAAAACGATTCAGAAAAGGGGGTGGTGATGGACAGAGTATCTGAATTAAACAGAACACTCGTACCCAGTCAACAGATCAGGGCTTGATCCATCACCGTTTTTTAGCTCACTGCACCATCCCAGCTCAGAACCTGGCTACATGCAAGCCGGGCCGAAGACGGCTGTAATGCCAGAAACCGGTCCCCGGAAGCTTGTTTCCTTTCCAGTAAAAGAATTGGCTTGGTAGTTTGGTCTGCCCTGTTCCCATGATGCACTGGGCCAGGGACAGACTAATTTGCATGTAGCCAGGTTCTGAGCTGGGATGGTGCAGTGAGCTAAAAAACGGTGATGGATCAAGCCCTGATCTGTTGACTGGGTACGAGTGTTCTGCTTAATTCAGATACTCTGTCCATCACCACCCCCTTTTCTGAATCGTTTTGTCCACCATAAGCTTGGAAGGGTATGCTCAGACATGAGTCCCTTGCTCACTGCACCATCAGGATTCAAGCAAGCCGGGCCGAAGACGGCTGTAATGCCAGAAACCGGTCCCCGGAAGCTTGTTTCCTTTCCAGTAAAAGAATTGGCTTGGTAGTTTGGTCTGCCCTGTTCCCATGATGCACTGGGCCAGGGACAGACGAATTTGCATGTAGCCAGGTTCTGAGCTGGGATGGTGCAGTGAGCTAAAAAACGGTGATGGATCAAGCCCTGATCTGTTGACTGGGTACGAGTGTTCTGCTTAATTCAGATACTCTGTCCATCACCACCCCCTTTTCTGAATCGTCATCAAAGTTTGACTCTGGTTGCATTACTGCATTACCTGGCTGATTGGAAACCCTGTTCTTCCACATTGTTCAACCCATCTCTTGGTCCTGCAATCTTTAATAAAATGTCCATATCTGCGACAATAATGACATGTCTGATCCATCCACTGGGGCCCTATCCTGCTCCTTTTTACATCTCCTCATCATAAGGTGCTTTGTCCTTGTATCCTTGCACTATCCTGCTGTTACAGGTCTTGACGTTGGATGGTCCCTGGGACCAATCCCACAGACATTACTGTCATCTGAGCAGTGGTTGCTGTAACAGCCCCTTCTGTTACTCTCTTCTTTGCCAACTTTTGCTGCATCAACTTGGCTGCTGCTTTTTCAGTTACCTCCTGCTTATTCCTCTCTTTCTCTTGTTTCTTTTTATATAAAAGTGTATCATGCATGCCTGTATCTCCTCTAAAGCTACTATATTGTCCAGCTTATCCTGCACATTGGAGGGTAAAATCTTGTTTACTACATTATAAGACATCAAAGCTTTTCCCCCTGTTACCTCTTAACTTTGGCCTACTTCTTGAGTACATTTCTCTTTCAACTTGCTGAGAAATTGAGCAGGGTCCTCATTTGGCTGCATTGATTAAGCTTTGAGAGACCTGATGTCTGGCCTATCGGCATACATTTTCCTCAGCTGGTCCCAGACTACTGTCTAGACTGAATAAAATGGGGACCCATCATACTTAGTTTCAGCAACGGTGACATTTCTCACTCCAACCTTATGGAATCTTAGCGGTATCTGTCTCATCTTCTATAAAGCTAAGTAGATGTCCCCTATCGCAAGGGTAACACCTGTAGTTTGTTTTTCAAAGATCCATTTCCCTGCTCTCTCTGTAAGCAGTAATAACATATTTTTGAGGGTTTCCATATCCATTTGTGGCCAGGGAATATAATGAGGTGCCCCAGGTCCCTTATGTATCTGGGGCATCTGGTATACGGGGGTAAAGGAATGTTGGGAATTAGGCTGCCTGGCATATGTTTGCCGTACACTCAGACTCTTACGCATATAAGGGTAATCCCAGTCTGGATCCCACTCACAATGGAGTGGGATCCAGTAGTGTGGCTCACCGGTTAGAGGCGGCAGACCTGAGAGCAGAGGACGGCCCGGGACCAGGGTTCGATTCCGGCTTGGCAGGTTTCTGGACCAGGGTCAGCAGACTCGATAATTCTCTCGCCTCGGTGCCCACTCTGATCAGCGATCACACTCGGCAACTCTGGGCATTAGCTTGCCTCATCTTCACTAACGGCCCCACCAGACCGCCGGGGATGCCTGGTCTCACCCTGGAGATACCCATTAAGGGATCATCTGTCAGGGAAGCCAGGAAGGGTTTCGCAGCGGTCGAAGCGCCTTGGGACCCTACGGGTAAGTAGTGCGCTATATAAATGCCTATACATTTACATTTACATTTACAATGGAGAATGCAATCCTCAGCGTTTGCCATGTCACATGGATTGAAGGGCCCTTCTCAATGCCGTGGACTCATCTGTGGGGCTAAACCTTAAGTCCATCCCGCTAAATTGCCTACATTGGGTATGACATTATACCAACTTTCTTTCCTTTGTACAACTATGCCATTGGGGGTGAGGTCAGTGCCACGCAGAACCAATTGAACACTCATCTGTGTTGTATCAGGCTGTTGTGTAGAGCCAACCCCACAATCACTTCAGAAGATCCCATCATGGGATATGGCTGATCATGTGTTCCTTGAAACCATAACTGCTCGAGCTCTGTTGCGCAGGGTCTCTTAGTATTAGATAAAGTGCCCTACTCTCATTCTCTAGTGGTTTTCATAAACATATCAGTGTGACTGGATGACCCCATCAATCTCTCCATATGCTTGAGGGTAATGAGGGATTTTAGTTGAATGCTACTGTTATAAGTAGGGTATCTAGCTTCCGAGTACTAAAGTATTTGAACCTCGTTATCTACATGCCTATTTAACTAGTATCTTCTGTCTGCCATTCTCCTAATTCTTCACTTAATTTGTCCTGATATGTTACCGCGAAGTCCTTCTCTCCCTGTGTATTTCTCTTTTCTATCTTCACTTCAAGACAACTATTTTGGAATAGTCTCTTGTGTAACTATAGTGCTTCCTTTATCCTTTTGCCAAGATGGCAAATCATTCTCAGACTTTTTAAAGTCCTCATCCTTTTCTCAAGACACTGGCCATTGGCCCATAACAACAACCCTATCTACCTAATCATACCACCTTACATCGTCTGCATCTCTCTGTTGTGGAGTAGACACCCGCTCTTCAACTACACTTCCTGTGAGGTCTCTTTTTTGTTACAGTTGTGACATTGCTGATGAAATGAGGGACTGATTGTCACAGTCATCTGGACCCTGCCCTTCATCTTTACCCTCCTAGGGAGAGGCTTTATCTAAATGTAGTGTAAACTGTGCTTCCAATTGTCTATAAAATGGAGAGTCCACCATCCTTGTTTGTTGTCTGAGTCTATTCATGTGTTTCGGCTTCAGTGTCTGTAGGGAACACTAAGGGGTCCATTTGGGTATAGTATCGGAGTCTCAACCTCTGGATTCGTAAATCCCCCTGCATCTTTCTGAAACTGTGTGGGTTGATAGATGCCAAGTACATTAGGAGACATATTTGTTTTTTCATATAGAGGTGGGAGAGCAGACAGGGTACAAAATGTGCCAGTACTTGCAGAGTTTTTAGGCTTTTCTTAAAAGACTCGCCGCAAGGCTAAGGTGGCTTTTCGCTTCTGCAACTTGACTCCTGTATATTCGCTTTTAAGATGTGTGGCAGTATGTTCTAATATTTTATAATTGTGTACCTTCATTTGGTCAGAGGTACATGTGTCTATGAGCTTTAAACCATTCTTCACAATGTTTCTGTAACCTTTTCTAATCATCTGCAAAGGTCTTTTGCATATGTTCTAATGGAGTCTCCATAATCCCTCATATTTCTAGCAACTTGTTATAGTCTAACTTTTTATCTGTCTACTCAAAAAGTGTATTTTCTTAAATATATACACTCTTTCCCTCACAAAATAAAGAATGCGTAAATTTGTCCTTTAGTCATATTTTATGCATCACAACATTATACAACAACATTACTCTGTGGCCTCATTCCTACTTGCACACGCATACACACATTCATCATCAACATATTTAAACAAGCATTAGAAATGCAATCGGGCTCGGATTTATTTGAGTTTGAGCTAATGGCATTCTAAATGCCAATGTATTGTTGCTATGTGTTATGGAGTGTGTTCATGTGGTGTGTACTGCCAGTGATCTCCTTGTGAGTGTGAGAATATTGCACCGTTACTGCCTGTGATGTCCTTCTTGTGAGTGTGAGGAGCTTGCACCTCTGCTGCCTGTGGTCTCCTTGTGAGTGCAAGAAGATTGCACTGCTGCTGCCTGTGATGTCGTTCTTGTGAGTGTGAGAAGCTTGCACCACTGCTGCTTGTGATGTCCTTGTGAGTGGGAGAAGCTTGCACCTCAGCTGCCTGTGGTCTCCTTGTGAGTGTAAGAAGCTTGCACTGCTGCTGCCTGTGATGTCCTTCTTGTGAGTGTAAGAAGCTTGCACTGCTGCTGCCTGTGATGTCCTTCGTGCGAGTGTGAGAAGCTTGCACCGCTGCTGCCTGTGAGTATGAGAAGATTGCATTGAGCATCTCTGTGCTGTGCCTGTTCTTTGTAAGGGACTCTTGCTCTGTTGCTGCTGCTGCCTTGGCACAGTACCTGCTGTGAGTGTGTAAGGGAAGCTTGCACCACTGCTGCTTGTGATGTCGTTCTTGCGAGTGTGAGAAGCTTGCACCTCTGCTGCCTGTGGTCTCCTTGTGAGTGTAAGAAGCTTGCACTGCTGCTGCCTGTGATGTTGTTCTTGTGAGTGTGAGAAGCTTGCACCGCTGCTGCTTGTGATGTCCTTCTTGTGAGTGGGAGAAGCTTGCACCTCAGCTGCCTGTGGTCTCCTTGTGAGTGTAAGAAGCTTGCACTGCTGCTGCCTGTGATGTTGTTCTTGTGAGTGTGAGAAGCTTGCACCGCTGCTGCTTGTGATGTCCTTCTTGTGAGTGGGAGAAGCTTGCACCTCAGCTGCCTGTGGTCTCCTTGTGAGTGTAAGAAGCTTGCACAGCTGCTGCCTGTGATGTCCTTCTTGTGAGTGTGAGAAACTTGCACCGCTTGCACTGCTGCTGCCTGTGATGTCGTTCTTGTGAGTGTGAGAAGCTTGCACCGCTGCTGCTTGTGATGTCCTTCTTGTGAGTGGGAGAAGCTTGCACCTCAGCTGCCTGTGGTCTCCTTGTGAGTGTAAGAAGCTTGCACAGCTGCTGCCTGTGATGTCCTTCTTGTGAGTGTGAGAAACTTGCACCGCTGCTGCCTGTGAGTATGAGAAGATTGCATTGTGCATCTCTGTGCTGTTCCTGTTCTTTGTAAGGGACTCTGGCTCTGTTGCTGCTGCTGCCTTGGCACAGTACCTGCTGTCAGTGTGTAAGGGAAGCTTGCACCACTGCTGCTTGTGATGTCGTTCTTGCGAGTGTGAGAAGCTTGCACCTCTGCTGCCTGTGGTCTCCTTGTGAGTGTAAGAAGCTTGCACTTCTGCTGCCTGTGATGTTGTTCTTGTGAGTGTGAGAAGCTTGCACCGCTGCTGCTTGTGATGTCCTTCTTGTGAGTGGGAGAAGCTTGCACCTCAGCTGCCTGTGGTCTCCTTGTGAGTGTAAGAAGCTTGCACAGCTGCTGCCTGTGATGTCCTTCTTGTGAGTGTGAGAAACTTGCACCGCTTGCACTGCTGCTGCCTGTGATGTCGTTCTTGTGAGTGTGAGAAGCTTGCACCGCTGCTGCTTGTGATGTCCTTCTTGTGAGTGGGAGAAGCTTGCACCTCAGCTGCCTGTGGTCTCCTTGTGAGTGTAAGAAGCTTGCACAGCTGCTGCCTGTGATGTCCTTCTTGTGAGTGTGAGAAACTTGCACCGCTGCTGCCTGTGAGTATGAGAAGATTGTATTGCGCATCTCTGTGCTGTTCCTGTTCTTTGTAAGGGACTCTTGCTCTGTTGCTGCTGCTGCCTTGGCACAGTACCTGCTGTCAGTGTGTAAGGGAAGCTTGCACCACTGCTGCTTGTGATGTATTTCTTGCGAGTGTGAGAAGCTTGTACCTCTGCTGCTTGTGGTCTCCTTGTGCGTGTAAGAAGCTTGCACTGCTGCTGCCTGTGATGTCGTTCTTGTGAGTGTGAGAAGCTTGCACCGCTGCTGCTTGTGATGTCCTTCTTGTGAGTGGGAGAAGCTTGCACCTCAGCTGCCTGTGGTCTCCTTGTGAGTGTAAGATGCTTGCACAGCTGCTGCCTGTGATGTACTACTCACTACTCTACTCTACTCACTACTCTGCACTCACTACTCTGCACTCACTACTCACTACTCTACTCACTACTCTAGTCACTACTCTGCACTCACTACTCTACTCACTACTCACTACTCTACTCACTACTCTACTGACTACTCTACTCACTAGTCTACTCACTACTCACTACTCTGCACTCACTACTCACTACTCACTACTCTCCACTCACTACTCTACTCACTACTCACTACTCTACTCACTACTTTCTACTCACTACTCTACTCACTACTCATTACTCTGCACTCACTACTTTACTCACTACTCTACTCTACTCACCTCACTACTCTACTCACTACTAACTACTCAACTCACTACTCTACTCACTACTCTGCACTCACTACTCACCTCACTACACTACTCACTACTCTCTTCTCACTACTCACTACTCTGCACTCACTACTTTACTCACTACTCTACTCTACTCACCTCACTACTCTACTCACTACTCACTACTCTGCACTCACTACTCACCTCACTACTCTATTCACTACTCACTACTCACTACTCACTACTCTACTCACTACTCTACTCACTACTCACTACTCTACTCACTACTCTGCACTCACAACTCACTACTCTAGTCACTACTCTGCACTCACTACTCACTACTCTACTCACTTCTCACTACCCTACTCACTACTCTGCACTCACTACTCTGCACTCACTACTCACTACTCTACTCACTACTCACTACTCTACTCTCTACTCACTACTCTACTACTCTACTCACTACTCTACTCTCTACTCTACTCACTACTCTACTCACTACTCTACTCACTACTCTACTCACTACTCTACTCACTACTCTACACACTACTCTGCACTCACATCTCTGCACTCACATCTCTGCACTCACTACTCACTACTCTACTCACTACTCTACTCACTACTCTGCACTCACATCTCTGCACTCACTACTTTGAACTCACTACTCTGCACTCACTACTCACTACTCTGCACTCACTACTCACTACTCTGCACTCACTACTAACTACTCTACTCACTACTCACTACTCTACTACTCTACTCACTACTCTACTCACTACTCTACTCACTACTCTACTCACTACTCACTACTCTGCACTCACATCTCTGCACTCACTAATTAAGACTTAAACGGGCAGAGCTTCAGCGAATGACTTCTCCTCGTGGAGAACTAGGACACCCCTGTCTTTGTGAATGTGCTCTGGATTTGTGCACCGTTTTCCACGTTTCCTGCACGTTAAGTGTGACTTAGGCAAATACACTTGTGTGTGAAACAGGGCTAGACGACATGAAATTGGGGGGGAGGGGGGGGGATAGGTGTAGCCACCCACTTCAACATTCCTGAGAAGAGAACGCTATTCATCATAAGACAAGAGTGCTCCAGGCAGGACGCGTGATTGACTGCCGAGTCAATGACATCATTTAAAATGTTACAGTGCTGGCCAACTGTACCATATTTCTTTTCTCACCTGTCTTACGAGTCCCTTCTAACAAGGAGGCTGGCGCGTGACTAGTCCTCTGACAAGAAGTGTGGGGATAATTTATTCCATTATTACTGCTCTCAGCTGAAAGCAATTAATTATCTCCAACAGGATTCGGGAGTGAAAATTCAGCCACAGAAAGTGATGAAAACCGCACACCCTGCTTTAAAATAATAGGTGCTTAATGGCTTTTTGTTTGCCGGCTCATCTGTGGCGGAAAAATAAACAACTCAAGGGTAGTTATGAGCTTTGAATTGTGAGTTTGTGTCTCCCTCTGCTTTGATCATTCAAGCATCCATTATCTGCTGGAAAGGGATGTAAAAGATTTGTATGTTCAGCCTCTCCTGCACTGCATCACAAAACCGGATAATACAACGTTTGCATAATTGCGCAGCCGATTACCAAGTACACGTCCGTCACTTGAGGACTCCGCGCTCTTTTTATTCTGACTGATAGCACCCCTGATCCACGGGGAAGGGATGGCGTTATGCCTTCTGCAGGAAAAACACGGGGCCCTGGAGCACTAAGGTCGTTGCACAAAATCCCCCGACCCATTCCTCCACAGATTCTTCAGCTTCCGTTGAAAAAGCAAGGACACGTGTGCCCGATGTCTAAATCAGGCGGGGAGACGGGGGGGTGAGCCAGAGAGCGGCAGAGCAGCTCCCCGGGCCGGCAGGAAGGAGCCGCACACGGCGTCTATGCCTGTGTGCACGTGAGGAGGACGCGCGCCAGACAAACACACTGCTAGATGGTGAACGCGCGCACATCTGGAATGCATTACACGGCCACCCTGACAGCTCCTAATTATAATTAATGTACTTCTTTGCGCGAGCACGAACGAAAAATGCCCAAGATGGCGGAACAAAACTACATTTACCCTATCACTTCAAGCCTATTAAAACGACAACACAACGAAGACGAATCACTGGCCAGATGACACAACACGCTAAGGAATGTGTGGAATTTGTCTCGCCAAAGCCCTAGGAGATACTTCTTTTTTCTCTTCTTTAACATTAGGATCTCGAAACTCCTCCCACTTTCAGTGGGGAGGAGTCCGAGCCCTAAAAAACTGTTTAACTATTTCTAAAATCAATCACAGTTTCCTTACTCTAAACTATATATTGAGTTGGTAACCACTGAGCACTTCCTTCCGGGCTCAAGAGAAGATACTCCTTAAACTATGTGCCTCATAGGCCATGGAATGACTTATAGACATTAGGTCAAGAAGAGTGATTTGAGTGTTCAGCTCTTACGGGAGACAAAGTTGAGCAAAATTGGCTTTTTCAGCCATCCCTCAATGTCATTATTTTGGAACACAGTTGGACTCCAAATTCAAATCACCCACGTTTACCAATTCCAACTTTGTATTGTGAAAAACTCTCCATCGACTATGTAGCGCCTTAACTTAACACGGTGCACTGTTCATAGATAATCTTGCATACAATAACCTTATTTACATTTCACCCATGTTTACCATTGCCAAAGAAACAAGTCATATGATATATATACAATGAACAGAGTCTACATTATTCTCACCTCAAAGACTGCAACTCCTGGGGTCCTATCCGCCCTTGTGAACAGAGAGAACTTTAGGTAATACGAGTCTGCTTACATTGTCAAAAATGCGCAATGATCTACGCCACAAGGGTAGATGGTATCCCGGTGCCAGCAGTCAATCAATCAATCAATGTCACTTTATTCTGTTTTTGTATAAATCCATTAGAGTAATCTAAGACAGTTCATTATACAAAGAGTAACTTCTAAACAGTACATTTAAACAGAAAAGTGACATGATTAGCAAATCTTACTTAAGAATCACATATACAATATTTAAAGAACACAACATAATAAAAATGAGTATGTGACAGATCTTTAAGAAGGAGAGGAATAAGTACGGGATCCCTGAGGCACGGTCGCGCTGTGCTCATGATGAGCTGAACTCGTCATGACCATTGCGCCACGCCCACGTGGGGATGATTCCCCTGCTGTGCGGGCGTGGTCATAACGAGCTCAGCTCGTCATGAGCACAGCGCCACTGTGCTGCATGATGAGCCAAGCTCGTCATGAGCACTGCAGCGAAGCGCGCGCCACCCCTCCCCCAAGCACAAGGGG
Source organism: Lissotriton vulgaris (assembly GCF_964263255.1). Classification (NCBI taxonomy): domain Eukaryota; kingdom Metazoa; phylum Chordata; class Amphibia; order Caudata; family Salamandridae; genus Lissotriton; species Lissotriton vulgaris. The sequence continues at coordinate 319,297,893 of NC_141693.1, read as the reverse complement.
AATTAGCCCCGCAGGGGAGGGGTTAAATAAATTAGGCAAAAGGTACAATTGATGAACAGAATGCAGAACAATGTCATACATTCATCCCAGTACAAAGATCTGGGCCTAAATCCATCGTTTTTTTTGCTCACCATGCCATTCCAGTTTGGACATATCCATATGCAAATCAGTTTTGACCCTGGACCCATTGGGAACAGTCCAGCCTGAACTGCCAGGCCAGGTCCTCCCTGGACTGGAAACAAGCATCCTAGGACCAGTTTCGGGCTTTCAGCCCTCATCAGCAAGGATATCTTGACTCAACTGGCATGGAGAGCACGGGACCAACGTCTGGGCATACCCGTCCCACTCGGGGTGACAAAAGCAAAAAGAACAATTGATGGACAGAATGCAGAACAATGTCATACATTCACCCCAGTACAAAGATCTGGGTCTAAATGCATCTTTTTTTTACTCGCCATTACAGTTTGGGCCCAGCCATATGCAAATCAATCTTGACCCTGCACCCATTAGGAACAGTCCAGCCTGAACTGCCAGGCCAGGTCCTCCCTGGACTGGAAACAAGCATCCTAGGACAGGTTTCGGGCTTCCAGCCTTCATCAGCCAGGATAGCTTGCCTCCTCTGGCATGGAGAGCACAGGACCCACATCTGGGCATACCTGTCCCACACAGGATGTATGATTTATTCAGCATTCCTTCCATTATTTGTTTGCATAGCACTTTTCACCCTAAGTTGGATTGGTATGCACAGACGTGGGTCCCTTGCTCACTGTGCCACACCCTTCTTCAGCCAGATAGCCTGGCTGAAGAAGGGTAATACCCAGAAACCGGTCCCAGGATGCTTGTTTCTGGTCCAGGCAGGACCTGGCTTGGCAGTTCAGTCTGAAGTGTTCCAATGAAGGACAGGGTCAAGACTAATTTGCATATTTGCTGGGTCTAAACTGGGGTGTCATGGTGAGCAAAAGAGCAATGGATTTACCCCAGATCTCTTGACTGGGGGTGAATGTATGATTTATTCTGCATTCCGTCCATCATTTGTTTGCGTTGCACTTTTCAGCCTAAGTGGGATTGGTATGCCCAGATGTGGGTCCCTTGCTCACTGTGCCACTGGCTTCAAGCTACTCTGGCTGATAAAGGGTAATACCCAGAAGCCAGTCCAAGGATGCTTGTTTCTGGTCCAGGGAGGACCTGGCTTGGCAGTTCGGTCTGCACTGTTCCCATGAGCCACAGGGTCAAGACTGATTTGCATATGGCTGGGTCTAAACTGGGTGGCATGGTGAGCAAAAGAACAATGGATTTAACCCAGTTCTCTTGACTGGGGGTGAGTGTATGATTTATTCAGCATTCTGTCCCTCATCTGTTTGCGCAACACTTAAAAAACTAAAGACATAAAAACAGTGCTACCAGATAGCATTTGTAAAAAATAAAAGCTGGTCGCACCTGCCTAAAGTGCATTTTTTTCAAAATGGGATTCATAACATTTTACGGGGAATCTCATAATAAAATTAAAAATGGAGCATGTCCTGTGGAGACTTACCATCACAGCCACAGGACTCTGGGCTCTGAACTCTACTACACCCACATGGATGGAAAAGATCAAAACGAAACCTGGCCAATAAAAACTGATCATAGACAGTACGGGCCCTAGGACATATGGTTCAAAGAATTTCACAGTTTTCATGATGACAAATTAACGGACACTCAGTTTCCTCAACTCGCACTCCTCCATTGTCTATTGTCCTCTGACTAAGAAAGGACTCCCTTACCCAGTCCATGTCTTTCTTATTCAATAAATCAGGGTTGGAGGATAAATCAGCTCTTCCCAGCCTCCCAAGCTAACTCTTTATGTAATTAAGCTACGGGATATGATGAGCATGGTCATGGGCCATACACTCCTTCAGGATCAGTTTACTTAAAGTTGATCCTTGATTCAGCCAAAGCTTCAACCACAATGTTAGGGGGCGAACGGTTAACAGATCCGAATGATAGGACACACTCAGGACACACTCAGCTCTTCGTAGACCACTAAGTTTGAAACTACCTCTGGCACACATAAAAACTGTTTCAAGAAGTTGTTCTCAGCCACTTGTAGTTCCTCCATGGCAACATAGCCCCAGATTTCACTGTCAAATCTGACCCCGAGATAAGAATAGACATCTGTGCAGGGAACAGGGGCAGATCCAACCATAAACAAATAATGCTTTCTTGTGCGAGGTCCAACCTTCATCACATAGGATTTGAAATAATTTATTGACAAATCCAGATCCTCAATGAATGAGGAAAAGGAGTTGAGCAGTGAATGCAACCCTCTTGCGGTCTGGGCCATGAGGATCACATCATCCGCGTACAGTAGAATCAGCAGATCATGCCGACCCACCTGAGGATAATCTACCTTAGTCTCCAATAAAACCTTCTCCAGTTTGTTGATGTATAAGTTAAACAGAAAAGGAGCTAGAATACACCCTTGACGTACTCCTCTATTTATGGAGAACTGGCAGGAGACCTTGTGGTCTTGTGAGTATCGGACCTTTGCCTTGGTGTCTCTATGCAGGTCCTTCAGGAAATGGACAATATCACCATCCACCCCAATAGACAACATGGTCTGCCAAAGCCTAGCTCTGTTCACAAGATCGAACGCGGATGACAGATCCATGAAGGCTACATAATTGGTACCGGGGCGGGCAACCGTCTATTTGTTAAGGATCAAATATAATAATAATACTAATAATAAAAATATTGATGAGTGAATTAAATCAGTTACAACTCTTGAGTTAAAAAGTTATGTTTTAATAATGTTAGGCACTTTTGGGTTTTTGCAGTTGGTGACTTTAGGGTTGGATATTACTTGATTTCAACAATGGGAATACAAAACAAAAAATTGCAGTCCTATGGTGGAGTACACTTTAGGCTTGTGTGATCTGTGTTATTTAAGTTGATGTGTTATGAGCTTTGTAAAGAGTGGTGGTTACATTGGAAATGATCCCCACTGGGGCATAATGTGTTAATTGGTAGTCATGTTCAAATATTTGATCAGAAAATATGTGGTTCGAGTTGGGTTATGTTGAAAGGATCATATGAAGTATTTATCTGTAAAGACCCTTAGTAATAATTCAATTATGAAGACATAATGAATTAAGTGAAGAAAGATTTGATTTCAATATACAGCATCAGTTGGAATGACAAATTTGTATATTAAATGACTTGCAGAGGTGCCCGAATGAAATTCAGAGTTATATGCATCTAAACTATTTTGCATTTATTTTACATTTACGCAGATCAAAAAATAAATAGTACAACCAATTTTTGTAACTTATTTTGTTTATGTCTATTATGTTGTCATTGTGTGCATTATAAGTTACGAATCACTATGCATTTATTTGCTTTTATTAAGATCAAAAAGCAGTAGCACAAGCACTTTAGTAAAGTGTGAAATGTATGTCTGTTATGATGTAATGTGCAAGCATATAAAATCACCGATGAAAGATGGTGCTCCTCAGTGTGATCAAGGCTGTAGTGCAGCCGAAAAGTGTCATTGTAGCACCTTAAAAAACTCGTGGCAGAATAAAACAACTTTATAAGACTGCAGAGTCTAAGCATTGGCAAGCCGTTATGGCTGTTTGGAGAAGTGAGGATTGATCAAGTATTTTTGCGGAGATTGCTGACTCCCAGCAACAGTGACATGCCTTACATTCACGAGTGCGGCGGAGGCCAGCAGTACCGGAAAGTGCTATATTATATATATATATATATGATATATATAAAACACAAAAACACAGTGGCTGTTGCCAATATGAAGTAATACATGAGTCTGTTTCCATAGGAAGACCCATTTTTTTTTTCTTTGGTGATGTTTGATGAATATTCACAAATGTAGCCAAAGGAAAATGTGTATCCACCTCAGCATCTTCCTGGAACGTTTTGGGGTGATCTGGGCACCACTGGTCGAGAAAAAGGGGGGGCACAAAACACTTTTCAATAGCAAAAATTAGACAACGATACAGCCAAAACGGCTGAATGAAATGACACCATTTTTGCAGATATTTACACAGAAAGCATGCTTTTTTAGATTTGTGTATCTCTGTTCAGTAGTTTTTGATAAATTAAGTTTCAAAATGTATAGATATGTAGTTGATCCCATGAGACTCCTATGGGAGTCCAGCGGGATGCAAATTCTTAAATTGGAGGGATCTGATTGCTTTTTTCCACTCCTGTGGTAGTGACAGTCCCCTGAGAGGGCGCGATCTGCTTGGCTGGCTGCGACACAAACAGCATTGCTGGGCAGCCGGACTAGGTCGCCCTGCCCCAAGCCAGTGCAGCCCCCGTGTGCTCCAAGTCCCACAAGATTGCAGCAGGCAAAAAAAAAAAAAAAAAGAGGATTGAAGTATGTTGCTGGATGGCTTAAAACTGTGTGCGGTGGGGTGTTGGTTGCTCATGGGGACTTGCACCCAACCCTCACTATGCAGGCCAAGGGAGTGCTTGCCGATGGGATGGCAGGGGCTGGGCAGAGGCCAGGCCCTGTTGTCAACACTGCCCCTCACCACCCTTGGCCAAATATGTCAAATGTGGCATAATACAATATTACTTTACGTTAAAAAAAAAAACATAGCAATATACTGAAAAAACACGTTTAAGTGGAGCTATACGTGCAAAAGTTAGCAAGATTTTAAATTGTGTGAAAAGAAATTTGAAATGCACTTGAAAAATCACTATCATTTAAAAAACAAAAAACGTGGAAATTTGCCAGTTATACATATTCACCACATGCTGTGATGTTCTGTGTATGATGTAACATATTTCAACATTTATGAGAACAGAAATCTATGAAGGTGCAGGTACCACTTATGTAAGTTATGTAAACACGTTTTACAACAATCTATTTGGTTCCTGTTTACGTCCATCTGTTGCCTCCCTTGTCCTTTGGCAGTATCTTCATTTTTAATCTATTTGTTTAACCCTATTATAATTTTGGACATATTGAAATAGTAACGTCTTTTCAAGATCGTTCATACAGCATTACTCCATATAAAGTATGAATGCTTTAATCATTAATGTATAGTCTCCGGCAACATCTTGCTAATTATTATGAAACCATAGAGGACTACTGCGATCTTAACACGAGCTTCAGAGCTTTTTGCTTTATGATACTACGATATCACATAAATGGGTCGATTCTGATTAGGGAAAAAACACTCTGAATAGCTGTTCGGAGTGTTTTTCCCATAGGAATCGTACCCTGCAACCTCCCCCGTACGTACCACAAAGTACGATTCGTACCAGGAGCTGGACTCCGTACGAATCGTACAGAGACCGTACAAATCAAATCCCCATACAAATCTCCCTCGGAACCCGCTGTACGCGACATCTGTACGGTTTGCGATTGGTTTTTCCGACCCAGCAAGTACAATTTGTGTCGGGAACGCACTGTACGACCCTTTTTCTACGGGAGCTGAAAACAGCTGTAAAAGCAAGGTTTCACCCCGAAACAGGTACGGTACGCCCTCCCCCGGGTACAGTGCATACACCCCATGATCACAGGGGTACGGTGCGTACCCCTGAGATCATGGGGTGTACGCACCATACCCCTGCGATCATGGGGTGTACAGACAGTACCCCATGTTCGCTGGGTGTACAGTGTGTACACCCTGCAATCGCTGGGGTATGGTGTGTACACCCCATGATCGCATGGGTACGCACCGTACCCCGCGATCATGGGGTGTACGGACCGTACGGTGTGTATGTGATTGTGTGCTTTTCCGTACGAATCGCCCTTACCTGACGTGGACCGTACGAATCGTGTCCTCATACCCCGGTCCGGATCGTACTTGTTGGGTCGTACGGCATGTTTACGAATCATACGGAGAGGGCTCCGGATATGAATCGTATGGACGGTTTTTTACCAGGATCGGAATCAACCCCAAAATATAGGTTCTTAGTTGAGTAAGGAATAATTCTGAATGTAAAACCCGAGGGAGTTGTTTAATTCTATATATGAGAAGACAGAGGAGTGCTTACTTACAAAGCCTACGTTCCGGATAAGATGTTGACAAGCAAATAAATAGAGAGCGTGGTTGCCTGCTTTTAACCCCTTCCATGCTCATGACGGAACGGTTCCGTCATGAGCGTCGGTTGGCCTGTGCTCATGACGGAACCGTTCCGTCATGAGTCCATAGGTTCTTTAGAACCTTCCGCAGCGGAATTCCCGCAGCGCTGAAGGGGTTAAGTACTTCTCTTCTGCCCAGCTGTGGAAACTTTCACTGCCTCTCTTCATCTATGCATGGTTTGTGTGTTAGGAAAATATTGTACAAACATTTTTACTAGACAAAAGCCAAAACGATTGACTTTGGCACTGCTTATTGTTCCAACATGCATTATCAGTCAGTCAAAAAAACGTTCTTTCGGCTATACTGCCATAAAAGCACAAATGATTATAACATTACCTGTATTACAAGAACTTACAATACACTACAGTTATACACTTAAAAATAATACAAAGTATCATTAAAAACTGGGAGAGATATTATATTACACATTTTTAAAAGTGTTTTCTGACCCCACTACTACTCATCACCCTGTAGTTAACAACCTTAGGTATCAACCATTACTAGGTATTCTATGTACACAATTTAAAAGCATTTAAAAACATTACCAATATATACATTTTAAAAATAATTAGAATTATTTAATAGCTTGTCAAGGAAAGTCAGAGCAATTTTTCTAGTTGGGAAAATGTACAAGCATTAGAGAAGCAGCATAATTAATAAGAGGGCACAGTTGGATTATTTCCAAGCTAATTTTTCTTTAATGGCTCTACGAATACACCACATCACAAATAAAAACTTAGAGGCGGCAAATACAAATAGAGGGTGTGTCTCATATTTTAATAGACTAATGGCCTTCGTGTGGTCTCTAATCCCCTCATTTCTGCAAAGCTGGAGCACCCACTTAGACCTTGACCTTCTGTAGGCAGGACAGAAAAGTAGAACATGGAGTTCTGTTTCTTCAGTGAGAGTGCAACCAGGGCAGTCTAGTTTAGTGGCTCCCTTCCATTTATTTGTAAATGCTCAGAGTGGGAGCACACCATATCTAAATAGCAGAAACAATTTCTTTGCCATAAGAGGTTGAATGCTATCCAGGGCCAACTCTAACTTGTATTGCTGTTTGACATCCAGAAACCTGGAGGTCAGACTGCCTGAGTTGATCCTCTGCGACAGTTGAGCAAATTTATGTTCTTTATAGGCAAGGGATAGGGACTTTTTAGGAATGGAAGGGCAGGTTGCTTTGGGTGTTAACCACATATTTGTCCTCTCCAGTGCGTGACATGTGTTCCCTAATATGGGACAGCCATGGGATAGTCCCTGCTCCCAAAATGGACATTACATCCTTCAATTCCTCCCTATAGTTTTCTAGCTCAGGTGTGCTCCATAGACGGCGCCAGAATAGTAGTGGTCGGGAAGCGATTATGTCAGCAATGGGGCCAATACCCAAATCCATCCTTAAAGGTGTTATGGGGGTGCTCATTGGAAGACCCAACAGCTGTCTAAGGAAGATGTTCTCTGTTATTGATAATGTATTGGAAGGGCAATGGCCCCAAAGTTCTGCTCCATATAATGAAGCTCCCCTTGCCTGGATTTTATATATTTCTGCAGGTGGGCCTACCACTTTTTGGGTGTAATTTTGATGTACCTTTAGGATACCCCCTATGGACTGTGTCAATTTTAAATTAGCTTTCTTTATTTGGGCCCCCCAGCCCATCTTGTCATTAAGTGTGCGGCCCAAATAGTAGAAGATGGACACCCTCTCTAGGGGCCGGCCTTCCATTTGGGGGTGTGGGCAATTGCTAGTATTAGCATGGAAGACCATATATTTAGTTTTTTGGAGGTTCTGACACTACGATATCACATAAAATGTAGGTTCTTAGTTGAGTAAGGAATAATTCTGAATGTAATACCCGAGGGAGTTGTTTAATTCTATACATGAGTAGACAGAATGGTGCTTACTTACAAAGCCTAATTTCCGGATAAGATGTTGACAAGCAAATAAATAGAGAGCGTGGTTGCCTGCTTTTAAGTACTTCACCTCTGCCCAGCTGTGGAAACTTTCACTGCCTGTGTTCATCTATGCGTGGTTTGTGTGTTAGAAAAAAATGGTACAAACATTTTTACTAGACAAAAGCCAAAACGATTGACTCTGACACTGCTTGTTGCTCCAACATGCATTATGCACAGATCCCCGTGAAACGTGCGCGAGGCAGGTTTGACTTCCTTCGGCGTGTCATGTTTCTGGAGTTGAGACAATGATTGACGTTTAATTAGGTCGCGGTAACATACACTGCACGCGGTGCTGTGACAGTGTGCAGCCAATACTTCACATAGAAAGATTGCTTTCTGTTTTAAATGATCGTTTTTTCCAAAGTCTAACATAAGCTGACAACTAATCGGCATTCTGATTGGAAGCAGAGCCCCAAAAGCCAGGTATATTTCATCGAAATGACAAATATATGCATGTTGGATTTTTTCCCTTTCCATGACCACTCAAAATATGTGCTGGTACAAGTCACAGCCAGTGCTGTGGTACCTGTTGAAAACAGAGCCCCCTTGAGGACAACTTGACAAATGCAAACCTGTTGTCAGCGGAGATGTGTGCGCGTAAGGTCCCGCGTCTCTGTTGATTTAGGACAGGTGAAGTCTCCAGGGCAGCAGCCTACGAAAATAAACCAAAAGGTGATGAAATATAAGCAAAACAAAATGGGGAACAAGCTGAAATCTTATAATGCGCGCTTTCGCCTTGCCAGACACTATCATTATTTCTCGAAAACAAACACTTCACCACCTCCGCAGATAACTGTGAGGAGGCCATTCTTATACTAGCCAAGGAAGATGGCCGCCAGGATTACAATGTACGTCGCCTCATAAGATAAATAAATGATTGAGTTCTTCAAATAGTAGGGCCAAGTGTCTAGCCAACACAAACTTGAGGGCCAAGAACGGTTGCTTACTGCGTGGAAAACCTGTACACTCACATAAAGAAAGTCTTTGTTCCGTTGTTCTGTGTAGGTGTGTGTTCGTTGAATGACTGTTGACCACGTCTCCTGGATCAATCATATCTGTCGCGCAGCAGGTATCTGTTACGCATCAAGGGTCATCTAAGGAGGCATAATTTAATTTGTCACTTTCAGGGCTATTTTTTTCCACTTGTGCTTGCACTTCTCATTGCACTACACAAATGGATGTATCTGTCCTCGATGGCCAGTCAGCTGAGTGTGCTAATTTCCAAAAAGAAGTTAAAAGAGAGGAGCATATGGTAGCAGAAGGCCATAAGAGTTGCACGTTCAAATATCTTTGAGAGACAAGACAGTAAGGGCGCCAAATGCTGGAGGTCTCGTTTGTAAACAGTAATGGCAACTTTTATTTCCGACCCACGTGGGAAACAGACAGAAGACAGAACCACTTGAAAAGATTTAAACGCAATTATCCTTCTTTTCGACTGCCACGTTTGATAGATTTTTCACATATTTTAAAGTAATCAAAACTAATTAGTCAAACAAAGGAGGGGCAAAGTGGAATGCACCGTTTTCCAGAGCACACCACGCCATTCTGAAAAATTCTGCAAGTTTTGAAGTTTATCACAAAAAAAAACTTTTCGGTTAAATGGGTGAAATCTGGCAACTTCTGCCGCCGCTTAGTAGAACTGCAGTATGCCGTTTTTGTTGATACCCTGCAGAATTTGATGAACTTTGCGGAAATCTCTTCACTCACTAAATGCCACCACGTCCTGAAGATGAGGAGGACCAGCCAAAGGCGCCAGATCATCAGACTGGTGTTTTCTAGCCCTTCTCAGATTAACTTCGGGCCATTGCTAGTCCTCAAAGAAACCTGTTTTGCCCTGGTTCATCTTTAAATTCCCAAGATTGCAAGTGTATTGTATGTTCCTCATTGAAAGATGACCTAAGCATAGAAATTTGTTTGACATGGATAATGATTTAATTGACAACTGACATAGGGCGCAATGCCTGTTTATTGACAAACATTTCACTGTTATATTGATGCCCTTTTTGAAATTCCTTATTGAAATGCCACAGAAAATACTGACTGCAGAGTTACTCAAGATACACCTTTTTTCCTCAAAATCATCCTACTGAGTGGAGGAGCACAATACCACAATCTCAGGGGTTTATTTACGAGAGCCCTACATCACTTTGTACCACGTAAGTAATATAGGTGTGATGCAGGCTTCATAAAAATTAATGAAGCGCGCAAAGCCACCATGCATGGCTATGATTGGCCGCATAAATCATGAGTAAGGAGATGCTGCACAAATTACTGCATCACCTTACTCTGCACCCTGGACCCTGGAGGTGTTCCATGGGTGCTGTGGTTGGTTTTTCCATGCTATGCCCATGGAACTTGACGCTGCCCCAGATTTACAAAGTGATGTAAACCAGTGGAAACATCAAATCCGTACGCCTCCCAAGGTGAGGTGTGAAGAGGAGAAATATGTTAATTTCTCCTCGTTGTTTCCTCTTTAGGAAAACACCTCGTATGATTGTTTTTGTGCAGGAAGATGCCACTTTCTGCACAAAACAGCCCTGTCTGCAATGGAGACACCCTTGCACCATGGTGCAAGGGCACCTACCTTGGCACTAGACTGCCAAATGGGGCCAGTACAGGCAAAAATTACAGGAATGCACCGTATTGCTTAAACACAGTTAATTTTTGCCCTCTCATTTTGGCATAGGGCAGTTCAGCACTGTGCCTACCAATTATCACAAGGCGATTTAGTAGGCATAGGAGATCACTTGATTTAATCTCAACAGATGGCTTCATATATGTTGGTATGTGTTCATTAATGTATTTATTTATTTGAGCTGAAGAAGTACAGTGTAAATAAGCACATGGGTAATGGAGCACAGAACATTTTCAACACTCGCGAGGAATGGCATAATATATATGGGACATTAATGCATGTGACTGCAACTGACAGAGCCGTCAAATGGGCGGGGCAGAGGAAGCATTTGCCCACGAACCCAACGCCTTTTAATATCCTACGCTTGTATGTGAACATTTAGTTTTATAGAGCGGTGGAAACGTGCCCTGTTTATTAAGAAAGAAGAAGCTAATATTACTAGATGGTGTTTCTCCTTTTCCACACAGAACAAGTATAGAAGTTTTGTAAAAGTTAAAAACAGGTGCACATCCTTTACGGGAAGCCTCATAAACGTCTTGAGCCGGGCCTCACAAACCGTCTGATATTCCTCGCAAATGTTGGTGATATAGCTATTCTAATTCGCTAAGCATGCCATCAATTCTCCTGCATTTCCACTTTTATTTTTGGCAGGGAAAGACTTTTCAGGAAAAGCAAACGTAAAATGTTTAACAGTGATTAAACAAAGGAAGAGGTTTGTATTCACATTCCTCATTATTCTGTTATCTTGAGAGAGAGATACAGACACGATAAAAAGTCGTAAGACACGTATTTAAGATTCAAAGCATCATGACTCCTCAATTGAATTGTTGTTTTACAATTACAAAATAATGGTACACATGGAAGTCAATGTCTTGTATGGCACTGATCATCCCGACAATCCATATATCTTTTTTTAAAATGACTGGTTGAACTTCTTCCTCAAGACTCCATTCTACATCATCATCTACATCCCCAATGCCCCCAATTCATAGGGCTACCCTTTTATTAATATGGTCAAACGACTCAAAAAAAGAAGATCTTATCTCAAAAATGGCAAAATTGTGCCAAAACTCTTTCAAGGTATCCTGGTAAGATCACTTTACAATTACTTTGCCTTTTATATCACAATGACAATCAACCCAATTAAACCCTCAGAGTCCTCAATATCATCAAGGGTTTTAGTCTCCATAAAGGAAGCTGGGGTAGATCTGGCAATCAAAACTAAGCACACAGCTGACTTACTATTGACCCACTACTGGTCAAACAAAACAATTTAACAATAATAATAATGTTAGCAGATTAGCAACGATAGCTTCATACTAAGAATACGTATATGTGGTTATGTATGTCTCTTTGAGAACCATTAACCTAATTAGCATGGTAACATTTTTCACACTTACTGCTATGACATACAAACAGTGGAAACAAAGGTAGTTACCCATTGTTATTATGTCACCACCTTAGTTCAAACTTTTTATTTAATGGCAATGCATTCTTCCCAGCAGGACCATACCAGTTTAGAGGATTCCGACTAGGTGACACAGACAAGAAACACTCACAGGGAAAGATTAATCTGCTCAATTTATTTAGGTATTTAGTCCTACACAGAAAATGCACAACCAACATGTTTTAGTCCCTGTGGACCTTGTTCATGTGTTAAAATTCCATACTCCTTCGCCAGTGTAAATTGTATCCTCTCACAGAATCGTCATCTCCGTTTCCTCCATTTCTGGGAGATGGAGTTTCTGATGTTACAATACAGGATTACTGCAAAGTGTTCAGCGTGCAAGTGCAAATGCTATTCAGTGGGCCTGATTCACAGAACTAACTTAAGACAATATACTAAACTTACTACCATTTTGGTATTCACAGAAGGCACATATTCATTTTGGTATTCACAGAAGGTACTTACTCATTTTGGTATTCACAGAAGGCACCTACTCATTTTGGTATTCACAGAAGGCACTTACTCATTGATGAGTAAGTGCCTTCTGTGAATACCAAAATGTGTAACTTACTCATTTTTAGTAACTTACAGCACCAAAACCACCTTCATAGCCACCACTGACAACATCCACACCCTCCTCGATCAAGGCCACACTGCAGCCCTCATCCTACTAGACCTCTCAACAGCCGTCAACACTGTCTCCCACAGCACAGTAGTCGCCATACTCCATGATGCCAGCATCCAGGGAACTGCCTTAGACTGGATTTGATCTTTTCTCTCAGGCAGAACACAAAGAATAAGACTTCTACCCTTCCTCTCCGAACTCACAGAGATCAGATGCGGAGTACCCCAAGGATTCTCCCTCAGCCCCAGGATCTTCAATGTCTACATGCCCCCCTCCCAACCATCATCAGAAATCACGAACTCAACATAGTCCCATACGCTGACAACACCCAGATCATCCTCTCCCTCACCAAGGAATCAGACATCACCAGGCACAGTTTCCAAGAAGGAATGAAGGTTGTTGCATCCTGGATGAGCAGCAGCTGCTTGAAGCTCAACTCAGAGAAAATGGAAGTCCTCATCCTCGGGTCAACCCCTATGCATGGAACAACATCTGGTGGCCCCCGCCGTCGGAAATCCTCGCACCCCTACGGACCACACCTGCAACCTTGGTATTATACTCGGCTCCTCACTCACCCTGAACCGTCAAATCAACACCATGTCCTCCACATGCTTCAACACCCTCCACATACTCCGCAAAACCTTCAAATGGCTCCAGGTAGACCATCACCCATGCACTTATCACCAGCAGACTGGACTATGGAAACATCCTCTACACCGGAATCAACAAAACACTCTTCCACAAACTCCAGACCGTCTATCACGCTGCAACCAGGCTCGTCCTCAGCATCCCACGACAAGACCACACCACCCATCATCTCTGCGACCTCCACTGACTCCCAGTCAAAAAAATAATACCCTTCAAACTGCTCACACACACCTACAAAGCCCTCCATAACACCGGACCACAATACCTCAACAAAAGAATCTCCTTATACGCCCCCAAGAGAAACTTTTGCTCCGCACGACCTAGCCCTAGCCATGGTCGAACGCATCCAAAGGGCCAGAATGGGTGGCCTGCATCATGGCCATGATCTGGAACAAACTCCTGCTCTGCCTCTGCATCAGATGAAGTCAGACACTGCACCTATTCAGAAAAGAGCCCAAGACTTGGATTCTTCGGATGACCACAAAGCTGCCCGTAAACCCCCCCCAGCGCCTTGAGATCATCATGGGTGAGTAGTACGTGCTATACACCCCTGATTGATTGATTGTGTCTAGCCTCTGCATTGCATGCTATTTTTGCTATGGGTGGCATGAATATGTTCACGAATCCTCTTTTTAATTTCACAGGTGGTGCTTCCCAAATACTTTAATTTGCAGGGACATTAAATGACGTATACTGCGTATTTGCTTTTGCAAGTGATGTGCTGCTTCTTTGTCCAAATGTGACCATTCTCCAGGGAGAATTCTATTTTGCTTACTGCTATTTTGCATGCCTTGTAAACTGTTGCATTCCCAAAAACAAGGGGAGATTATTCAAGACTTTTTGATGGTTTTTCTGAAGTGCCTGTGAACTAATCTATCATTTGAATTTCGTGCCTATCTGTATGTTATATTTGGATGATCTCCTGTTAGTTCTGTCATAGTTGGATCTGATTTCAATAATCCCCAGTGTTTTCTCAATATGTGGCATAGTTTGTTCGATTCTGCACAATACGTTGTGATTAATCTTATCTGATTAGATTCCATTTTTTTCATGTAAAGCTTGTGTTTCTCTCTTTATTTTTAGCTCTTTCAAATCCTGAGTTTATTAAAAAAAAATCGTTTGACCCAATCAAAAGCCATTTTGCAGTGTTTTTCAAATTCATTGCTTATTGAACAATTCCTTTTTATCTTTAAGAATTCCCCATACGGGATGCTCCATTTTAAACTTCTTTGATGGAAACTCTCCACTTATAAACCAGCATTCTTGGTTGTTTCCTTTCTATGCAATGTTGTCTGAGCATGTTAATCTGAATGTAGATCTGAGTGTCTAGAAATATTACACTTGTACTAACGTCATATGTGAGTTTGAGTTCGGCATGATTGTTATTAAGTATCAGAAAAAATGCTCCAAATTCTTCATTGATACCATTCCAAATCAAATAAAGATCATCAATCATGAGCAGCCATATTATTATTTTCTCAGTAAATTTGTCATTCCCAGAATCCAGGCAATCCGTTGCTCCCAAAAACCCATTACAAGATTGGCATAGTTCGGCGATAATGAAAAGCCCATAGCTGTTCCATTTTTGTGGGAATTTTGTTGGAATATTTCACCATTGAAGATGAATATACTATTATAAAAGCACATCTCCATCATTTCCATAAGCATCCATTCATGCTTATAAAAATGGATCTCCCTTTGTTCCAAGAAGTATTCACATGCATGGAGAGCTATCTTATGTTCAATGCTTGTATAAAGTGAACCCACATCCATTGTGATGAGTTTGTACGCTTGTTGCCAAGGTATTCCATCTAGTCACTGTAATAGATCAGGTGTTGAGGTTCTGTAAATTACGAATTTGTTCGTGCTCAGCCTCCATTTTGTAGTCGCCGCCATTTTATGTTGCCCTCACTCAGGCAGCGTGGCGAACGCGATGCTTTTGTTGTTTCTGCATTCACGTGTCAGGTGGCTTCTTTGCCTATGTTTACTAACGAGTGTCAGGGTCTGGCCGAGTACACTAATTCCTGTCTGAGCTGATTAATCCCCGTCCGGACTATTTCATGGTTCACACCATTCTTTCCTCTAAGTTATCTTATCGGCTGTCCTTCGCTACATGTCTCATGCATTCTCCTGTTTCACGATTGTCCTTCTAAAACATGCAGCTGTGTTTTTTCTACTCGTAAACCGAATTGTGGGGATTCATTTGTAATTTGCTTAAGGGGTCGAGTGACAAACATAACCGGGAAACTTGAGTTGCTTTGGACTTAAAACATTGTTTATAACATTTGCCTATAGCTCATGCTCTTGTGTGATTGCATTTTGCATTGTATTGTATCGTATATAAACCTGTGCGCCACGGAGTTAAGTGGCAGTCTCTTTTGAACCTCGTTATACCAACGACTTCTAAGACCACTGTACTAGCTGCAGCTAATAAATACCATCTTCTACGCCAGACGAAGAGTCTGTGTCTCTGTTTCTGACAAGGCAGGTGAATCCCGGGGTTTTCAGGTGTACCCTGCACTGCCGGGCCTTAAGGCTGCGTTTCTTTAGTGTGACTTTGAGATATGAATTAAAATCTTTCACTAATGGTGCTAAGAAGTGATCCATTCTATATAACTAAAAAACAGTTCTAATACTGAGCCTTCTGCCAATATGATTGGCCTTCCTTATTAATTTTGTGTATTTTTATATCCTTTTGGAAGAAAATATATTAGTTGGTTTATTTGGATGATCTGTTGTTAGATATTTGTGTTCTGCCTTCAGTCAATTCCGTCTTTAGCCATTTGTTTAGATTAGTTGTTAATGTTTTTTATCCCCTGCCGATTACCGCTCCTGCCTCCCAGCTGTGCCTCCCCCCCCTCCCCTATCTAATGGTGGCAGCTGTGCGGAAGCACCGCTGGCGTTCCAACGGCAAGCCTGTCTGTGCCCGTCCGCGACCTGACTGCAATCAGCGCCAGGGACCCTGGTTCTCTGACCACCTGCCGATATGACTCAGCTGCTCTCCTCACACTCAACCCCAGAAGAAACAACAACTGCCAGCTGTCTGCGATGAACACCACCCAAGGCCAGTTCTCCTGCCGCCATTGCCGCCAGACCTTCACCACCGCCTCAGCTGCCAACACCGCAGAGGTGCATCTTGCTCAACATATGCTCACTACACACACAAGCCGTAGAGATCTGGAACCTCCTTGAAACACTCTCACCAGACGTGTCCTTCTTCACAGAAACCTGGACCAATGCCTCTCTGCCCCCACCATCACCATCACCATTCCGGATGGATAGAAGATCCAGAGGAAGGACCACCCTAACCACCCAGGAGGAGGACTCACCATCGCACACAAAATTCTATCCAACTCTCCACCTCATGCGACACTTTCTCCACCGTGAACACCTTCACTTCCAAATCCAGACCAGCCCTAGTACCACACTTTGCGGAACCCTCACCTACAGATCCTCCGGCTCCCACGCTTCATTCGCCACCACCATCACTGACCTCATCGCAACCCACGCCATTGCGTCCATGGACTACATACTCATCACAGACCTGAACTTCCACCTCGACAACCTCAGCGACTCCAACTCCACCACTCTTCTGGAAAACCTTGCCAAAATTGGACTGCAACAGCTCGTCACCACATCTACTAACAAGGCAGGACACACCCTCCAACCCATCTTCACAGAAGGAAACTACGTCCACTTGAGCCACACAACGCAACCCCAATGGACGGACCGCTACTGAGTACACTTGCACATCGACAAACCCAAGGCACCCAAACCTTCACCACTCTTCCAGTGAAAGAACTGGAGCAAAGTCACAGAGGAGCAGCTCAACGGCACCCTCAACCGCGACACCCCCACCACCATGACTGGTGCCAATCTCACAGCCAAGGAATAACACAAATGGATCTCCAACAGCGCAGATTAGCTCGTACCCCTACCCAAACCCGACAGACAGTGCCCCAGGAAGCCCACCTGGTTCACCAGTGAACTCCAAGAGGCCAGACCCACCTGCAGATGCATCAAGAAGAACTGGATAAACAGCAAAATGGCTGAAGACCGCACAATCTACAAAAACGCCATGACGGAATACCACCAACGCATCAGAACCAGCAAAAGGACCTTTATTCAAAACAAAATCCTCTGCAATGCCAGCAACTCCAAAGAACTCTTCAGCATCATCCAGGAATTCACCAACACCCACAGTGAAACCACAAACATCACCCCTTCCCAGGACCTCTGCAACAAACTCGGATCCTACTTCCATCTGAAAATCAAGAGCCTCCCCCAGCAACGCCAGCCAGCCCACCATCTCCTCCTGGACACAGGTCGAAGCCAAAGAGACCACGTCGACCATGAAAGGCATCCACTCGTGGGCCCACAAAGACCCATCCCCGCCGCACATCTACCACAGAGCCACCACTTCCATCGCTCCAGAACTACGACGCACCATCAATGCCACCCTCAAGACCGGCACCTTTCCCGAAGACTGGAAATGCGTAAAAGTCAGACCCCTTCTCAAGAAGCCCTCAGCAGACCCCACAGACCTCAATAACAACCAGCCCATCTACCTTCTTCCCTTTGCGGCAAAAGTCACTGAGAAGACCATCAATGCACAACTAACTAGGTTCATTGAAGAGAACTCCAGCCTCCATTCCGGACTCCACAGCAACCACAGCACTGAGATTGCCCTACTCGCCACCACAGATGACATCCTCACCCTCCTCGACCAAGGACACACCATGGCCCTGATCCTACTCGACCTCTCAACAGCATTCAACACCTTCTCCCACCAAACTTTTGCCGCCAGACTCCACAACACTGGCATACAAGGAAACGCCTGGATCCACTCGTTCCTCACTGGCAGATCACAAGGAATCAGACTGCCTCCCTTCATCTCTGAACGTACAGAAATCAACTGCAGAGTACCCAAGGGATCATCGCTCAGTCCCACTATTTTCAACATCTACATGCCCCCCTCGCCGCCAGCGTCAGACAGCATGGTATCAGCATAGAATCCTATGCCAACAACACCCAGCTCATCCTCTCCCTCACCAAGGATCCCAACACCACCAGACTCAACTTCCAGGAAGGTGTGCAGGACGTCGCATCCTGGATGCGCAACAGCTGGCTGAAGCTCAACTCAGAGAAGACAGAAGTCCTCATCCTCGAACCTTGCCCACTGCATGGCACAACATCTGGTGGCCCACCGCCCTTGCCAGCTCCCCGACCCCCATGGACCACGCCCAAAACCTCTGCATTGTACTCGACTCCTCCCTCTCCATGAACCGACAGGTCATCGCCGTCGCCTCCAGCTGTTTCAACACCTTCCGCATTCTCCGAAAGACAATCAATTAGATTCCTTCTGAGTCAAGGAAGACCGTCACCCACCCACTCATAACCAGCAGACTGAACTTCTGAAATGCCCTGTATGCCGGGCTCAACAAGGCACTATTCCGCAGGCTCCAGACCATTTAGAACACCGCAGCCAGGCTCGTCCTCTGCATCCTTCAACATGAACACATCACCCAACACCTATGGAACCTCCACTGGCTCCCTTTGTGGGGTTATTGGGTATAAGACTATAATATGATTTGTCCATCAATTGTCGATTTGCTACTCTGACATAATCTGATTTGCTGAGGATGAATATATTCCCTCCTTTGTCCACAGGCTTTATTTCTATGGTCTCATCTTCTTGTAACTGTTTTAAAACCACCTTTTCTTGTTGTGTTCAGTTGTCAGGTCTTAAATTACAGACTAATGGAATGTGTCTATCTGTTTCCTGGTGATAAATTGGGCTAAAAAAATGACTTTGTTTTTTCCCCGCTCAGACCAGCTCCCATTGGCAGGATTATATCCTCAATATCACCTGGTCCTTGTGTCATGGTGTCATCTTTCTAATTCTTGAGGGCTGGGATGATGGACTTCTCTGTCAGGAATTGATCGTACAGCGCCTACCTTATTGGGTTAAAAGACTACAAGTCCCATGATGCCCAGCTTAGGTAGGGCTATATACAGGAGGGACGTACACCGTCTGGTGTGCGTAATTCTGTATCCTGTTTCTCTCTCTCTCGCCTGAGGGAGAGTTCCGTAGATTTTTACCCCTGGTTTGAAGCAGCAGGACTGCATGTATCGTTGGAGAGCTGGCGCCCTGTGAGGTTACATAGATGTGTGCGGCTGGAGAGGGAGGGCGGAGGAGTCGGCTGGTGATTTGTCGGCGTTCGTCTTTCATTGGACACAGTGAGCAAGCCCGTTTCTGCATTTGTTTACTTTCAAGCTCAGAGTTCTCCAGAGCTTTTTGACCTTGTTCTTAGAGCGGAATGCGGTGGTGATTCTAACCACGCATTACTGTCTTGCAGGTCACCGGAGTGACTTGCTGGAAATTAACTTGAATTTGGAATCAGCAAAAACCAAGCGTTATGCGGTGGTGGATCTACCACGCATTGCCTGTTTTGGGGTTGTACTTTTGTTTTCTTGGCTTTTTTAAAAATTCCATACAGCGGGGGACAAGTATTCAGTACCAGAGCAGAATGCAGTGGTTAGCTACCACACATTACTGTGTCTGGATTTTGGCTTTTGGCTTTTCTTTTGACTCTTAACCTTGTGGAACATTGTGGGTTTGAATTACTTCTAGAGAATCATCCAGGACTTTATACTAGGTCCATGCACATTAATGGAAAACTACACTATAGGGTGTTGTTCATTTTCAAGTGTTCTCTCTTCCATATACCGATGTTACTGATGCTGGTATGTATGTGGAGTGATTGTTGCATTGTCTTTTGGAATGAATAGGGATAACCTGAGAGTACCTTCATGTATGTTATTTCTGTGTTATAGAGGTATACCAGATTTATGGGAGACCATCAGTTACCTAGGGTTTACTGAACGACTGTCCATAACACAAGGTATAAAGTGAACCTAGTGAGAACATATGAGAGTAGATTTATTACTGCATGTTGTTTTATGTTTTTGTTCTTTGTTCTTTGTTGTTACAGGTTCTTTTCCCTGCTGTCCCTTCCCCATCCTTTCCCTCGCCTGATCGCTCTAATACTCTGTGTTCATATCCAGAGTTGGGGATGGCAGGAGGTGGACCCTTTTATTGCTGCACCTGGATTCTGAGTCTCTTCTTTACATGAAGAGAAACCTGACATTCTTCTTCGCCATAATATTGCAAATATGCTTAATTTTTGGAGGTTCTTCCCATGGAATTTGATGAACTTTGCGGGAGTCTCTTCACTCACAAAATGCCACCATGTCCTGAAGATGAGAAGGACTAGCCAAAGGCGCCAGATCAACAGACTGATGTTTTCTAGCCCTCTCAGATTAACTTCGGGCCAATGCTAGCCTCAAAGAAACCTGTTTTGCCCTGGTTCGTCATTAAATTCCCAAGATTGCAAGTGTATTGTATGTTCCTCATTGATAGATGACCTAAGCATAGAAATTTGTTTGACATGGATAATGATTTAATTGACAACTGACATAGGGTGCAATGCCTGTTTATTGACAAACATTTCACTGTTATATTGACCCCATGCTTAATTTTTGGAGGTTCTTCCCATGGCCTTATTTTTTTAGCGAAGAATTTGGCCAATTTTATCTTTTGTATGTATTTGCCAAGATTGATCCTTGTTTGTGCAATGTCTAGGTGTACTGTGGGGCTGTGGGGCAAAGTTAAATCCGTTCTTCAGAATCATTGTTTCTTCCGGAGTTATTGTCTGATTGGACGGATTTATTACGTTCAGTTCCAGCATGTCTTCTTGCTGTCCAAATTCTTTCCATGTTTCACACTCCCTCTTGTCCGGACTCCCACTTTTCCTCTATCCCTTTCCCCACATACCTATCCTTGTTTTCCTCCTCTGATGTTCCCTCGTCCATGTCCGCTGCCTCTTCCCTTTGTTGGGGGTATTATTCCATACCACTGTTGCTGTTGTAGTGCCAAGCACAAATCGGCTAAAAAAGTAATTTTTGTGCTTGTGGATGGGGTGTTGACACCCTTTTCTTAACTTTAATCTTTCTCTGTTAGGGATTCACAACTCAATGTCTTTCTTGTAGTGCGATTTAACTGATGCTTGTTGCGTAAAGTATCAAACCTTCTTGCAAAGGTGAATATTCTTCCCTCCTTGTAATCTTCTCTATCCCTATGGAATTTGGTTTGTTTCCATTGTTTCACTTCTTCCTCATGTTTTCAATTCTGCATAATATCTCCTCTTTCAATTTCTTCATTTCCTCTGACAATTCCAATTTTTCTATTTCTTTTTCCAATTCTTTGAGCTGTTGTATTTAATTTAGTGGAAAGAACAAAGAAATGCACTCCTTTGGACTGTAGAGTTGTGGTGACAGATATGGTAACAAGGCAGTGGTGCAATCAGGTAAGTCCTCCTGAGTATGAGGATGATATGGCAGTAATCGCACTCTCTTGAACTAAGAGAGTGTCTCCTTCTTGCACTCGGGTAGGATTCAATTGTTAATACTTAGGTAAAGATCACTCAATTTGTGGTGTGGCAAGTATCGATAATTCTTTTATTTTCTTCATAGGTTGTCAAATGATCAATTTATTTTGATTAAACTTTCCATATGCTTTGAATTGTAAATTTGTTCAAAGTGCCCAAAGTATTTCGGGCATACAAGCCCTTCGTCAGGGAATGATATACTATGGATGAAAGGATACAGTGTATCAGTGTAAGAAACTTAATACAAACATGATGAACCAGTGCAATGGTACATACTGAGTGTGTTACGGTTGCTGTGGTGTTAACGGGTGGATTAAAAAAAAGAGAGTGGAGGAGGAGCATTCTGTGTCCAGTAACAACGGAATACGGTGCAGAGGTGGCGAAGAGGTGAGCAGTGTGCTACAAGTGACATGCTGGTACATCAGTGTCTCTTGTGAAGGTCTGTGTACAATCGGAGATGCTATGTGAACCATGCCGACCTTGTCGGTGATCAAGTGATTTGATAAAGGAACAACAGTATGGTGCAATGGGTGATGCGGTGAGAACCGTACCCTGCTGGTCGGTGGTAAAATGGCATGGTGAAAAGTGGTGACCGAGTGAAATGATTGGTGGTGAATAAGTACTCACATTACATATACGTTGTTGCGATGACTCCAGTGCCTGTAAAGAAGACGGTGATATACTATATCACTTACGGCTAATCAAAAATTACAAATTTGAAACGATCGAGGAATGAGGGTACTTACTTAAAAGCTTTAGACAATGATTTTCGGTGAAAGTGCCGGAAAGAGGTGATGGCCGGGCTGTGTTCACGAAACAAAATTTGAATGTCCCTGTGAACCGGAAGTGACAGGCGTAACCTGGGTGGAGTTCCGGTGTGCAAAATTGAAATGAACTACAAAGAAGATAGATTTGTAGTGCTGTGATGTATGTGCTCGTGCCGATCTAGGATGGGGGTGAATCGGAAGATGCTCGCCTATATGTAAAAGGGAAAATTATTCTGTATATCCGGTGGGAAATTAAAACACACAGTTCAAGCACAAGTTGCAAAACAGATGGGATAAGTTCAACATTGATGAAAGTGACATGACAACCAGTAAATTGAGGTAGTTTGTTGTTTTCCATATCCTGATTTTATTTGTGAGTTCCTAGGATTTTGATAATACATTGTCACTATGTCTGCATTTCTTTTCGTCTCTCTCTGTTTTTTAGCAGTTTTCCCCATTCTGTTAATTTCCTTTTTATCTTGATCTGATTTGTACACTGGAGGTAATTGCCTTGCATGTTGACCGTCACTGATGCAGGGCACCACCCCACCTAGGCGGCGTGGTGCCTTTAGTTGCAGCAAAGGGACAAACAAGTAGGAATCCTTCCGGGTCAAGGGACCTGGAAGAGGATGAGGGCAAGGTATCTGGAAGGGTCACCCCCCCACCCCCCACCCCCCTGAAACACATCACACGGGATCCTCCCAGGGGCCGGAATTGGCGGGGGTTTAAAACCCTGAGGGGCGGGGAAGTCGCCCTTTTTGTCCACTCACTTGTCGGAGGTCACAGAAGCAGTTTCCCACCCACCCATCCCTTAAGTTTAGTACTCGGTTAGGTGGGGTCCTGGGCAAGAGGAATGGCAGGGACTCCGTTTGTTGGTGGCTACTTGGCCCCAGAACAAGGCAGTTTATCTTATGCTCCTGGCTGGCGGGAGAGGGGGCTGACCTGCTGGTGGCTCTGGACTCTCTGGCTCTACCCAGGAAGCCGGCCCTAGTCACAAACAGTGGCAAATTATCTACCTGCTGCTCTGTTGGCCGGGGGGCGGTCAGCATAAGGAGAGCAGGGTATCTTGGTTGTGAAAACACCAAGGGGACACTGTAACTAGGACGTTGGATGCAAAAAGTCATCCTGAAACGTCAGGGTGCAGAAAGTCACCCAAACAAACAATTTAAAGGGAAGGAAGAAAAGGGGGGAGGGGACAAAGAAAGAAGCCTAGGTATAAACACCCATCATAACAAAGGCAAAGATTGTCCTTAGTTGCCCTCACACACCCAGAGGATATCATGCTTTATCATACACCCATAGGATGTCATGCTTCATCATCGGGCTATAGCTCCACGTGGGGCCGGCGCTGCAATCCCCCACAGGCCCCAAGAAGGGACACTTTACTGGAGATCTTTTAGGACAGCTGGATGGTGCATGCAGGTGTGCGGGGTAAAGGAGGTATGGGGTAAGATAAGCGAAAAAAATAGTGCCTAGTGAAAACTCAAAAAAGGGGGGGGTATGTACGCAATGATATACCTCAAGCAGTTGTAACTATGAAAGACGTTCTTGTTCTAATAGGTATATTCACCTGATGAATCAAGGGATCAAGGGTCAACATGTATCATGCCAGTAATCGCCCAAAGGTCGGTGGCATTTCATCAGGACCAAAAACTTATAAGTGCACGTGAATTGGTTGTGGCCTGCTGGCACAGCCCGAAGTCAAAGCAAAAGGACCTGTGGAGAGACAATTGTAAAGACAATGGAAAAACGTATAACCCTGCTATCTCATTTGCGTGTTGTGGTATGTAAATAAAGCAAGAATAAAGAATGGTCACGAGATTAATGGAAGTGAGGCCAATTGAGTAATTGGCAGTATCTGAAGTTATTAAAGTTTACACTGTGAAGACCAAATACTGATTCAGGTGTTTCTATGCTGGGGAGAAGGGAAGGGAATGTGAAGTGCACTTAGTATGCCCACTATAATTTTCTTATTTTTATTTTGCCAGTTCTTCCCCTCCTTGTTGGTTTAAGCAATCCTAACGCACCGGTCGCTTGGTGCTGACTTCAACCACTTCAACATTTGTATCAGATTCAGTTATCAACACGCTGCAAAAGCTTTGCCTTAGTGCATTTTTCAGTTTGACAAAAACATTCTTTACCCGCAGTTTTTAATTCACAAGTAATGAGCTGTACCTAGCTGCTTACCTACTAAGGTATGGTTGCGCTAACAGCTGCCCTCCATTTACTGTTTCATGCTCTTGCCACCGTTTGGTCTGCCGTCGAGTGTTCCTTTTGTGTCCTCAGTGCCTTGAAACCGGTGGCAGCCACATCTTGTTTGTAACTTCTCCACTCTGGCCCCTTAGCTCCGACGGATTCCAGAGCACTTTTTAGGTCGAGCAGACCTACCCTCAATGCGTGAGCATTGACGGTGTCTGCTTCAGACCTATTGTGGCCCGTTAGTGAGAATGCTGGGGAATGAGGACACCAATCTGTTACGAGCTCGCAGTTTTCCTTGCGGGAGCGCGCGTCTGACCTGCGCTTGCGCAGATCAACTCACAGCCCCTGCTCGCACACAGCCAGCCCCCACCCCTCTGCATGCACGCATACACAGGCGCGCGTGCGCACACACACACACACACAGACACACAGGCGCGCGCATGCACACGCAGGCATACGACACACATACAGGCTCAATCACACACAGTCACGCACGCGCGCACACACACACTCCCCCCCCCTCCCCTCCCAGGCATACACACAGGCACGCACGCACTTCACTTCAGCCCTGGGCCCCACTCACCGACTGCGCTCTTCCGGCGGGCTCCTCACGGCGCGGCGCGGCTCGTCTCCTCTTCTCAATCGGGCTCGCGGACCTCGGGAGGCGGGACTTCCGGTCGGCCGCGACCTGATTCGCCGGCCGGCCAAGAGCTTCCGGGTCGCCGCGGGCAGCGCGGCGGCACTCCGATGCGCAGTCCCTTTTCTTCAGATGCAGGGGTGTCCGTGCTTACAGAAGTTGATCAGTTGCCTTACTCTACTACATGTTGTGCTCATTCTTGTTGCCTACCGCTCCAGCTGCACCAGCGCGCAGACCTCAAAACTAATTACTCTTCACTTACTGTGAGGCGCTAGTAAATAGGAATGTGATTGCACTCTCTCGTGGCGGCTGATGAGATGCACTAACCAAGGGTTGCAGATATTACATGTCCAAAACCTGGAAACGCAATTGGGAAACATCTCCATACCAAACTTAACAATGGCAACACGTTTTTTTACACTTTACAGCATTAATGCTGTAAAGTGTTAGCTGCTACCTATTTTCACATACCTAATGCAGATGACCCGTCTCCCATGAGACAGTCAATTCAGTCAATGTCGACGTGCTGTCTGGGGCTGCAGCCTGGCTCCAATCAACAAAGACGCACCTCAGCTCCAAAGGAGTGGGCATTTGGCAGCACTAGCAGTAGTGTAATCTATCCTGTAACTTGAGGCAACAGTATTGATAGAGCAATGCACACCATGCCGATATTCAAACAAAATAATTTGGACTGCCCCTCCTCCAGCCCGTTACTTCTCTCACGTGCAAGGCGCCAACTGCCAGCCTAATACACTGTGGGCCCCTCCTCCAGCCCCTGCTCTTTGAAGCATCCTAGGCCAGCATGGGGTGGGGGAGGGATTAACATGTTTACTGCAAACCAACCCTGCGTCTCGTCTCGTCTCCTCCCGGACTGAGGCCGAGGCTACTGAAGATCGTTTCCCTTCTGTGTTTTTTTTTTTACAGAAGGCATACTCTTAAAACAGGAAGGCGAGATGGTGAGAAAAGGAAACCTTACCTATCTGGGCCCACACAACGCCATATTTACAAGGGGGCTGGGGGCAATTCCAGCTTTACTGGTAGAATCAGAAAAAATACAATTTATGCCATGCTCCTTTGTCTCGGTTACCAATGTTGAGGCGCACCCTCAGGGCGAGGATGTGGCCTAAGGGCAAGAGTTGCCGACGTTGGAGCTGGGAAAACATGTTAACACCTCGGCGTCGGCTCAGCATCCTGTAACTGGCCAAATCATTCATCTTTATTGGTAGGCACGGCCCCGGGGAAAATGAATGTGTCCGTGTGCGTGTACTGTAACTGGTGCTTGTGTAAAGCGCTTCAATACCTTCGGTCCGATTTCGCGCTATATAAATCTGCAACAACAAAAAAAAGTCGCCTCTCTCTTGTTTTTTGTTTTGTTGCTGGCTTGTCTAAACATGATTCTCGGTTACATCCATTGGCTAGAACTTTGAAAACAGACCCGGTATTAGCAAATGTGAGAGCTTCATCAGGGACTCGCACACACGGGACTGGGGCGCACCTGCCGGGGAGGAGATGTTTGTTGTCGATTTGCTGTTACAATTTTTTCATCATCTGTCCTTCACAAGAGAGTCCTCCTCGTTTTTACTGAAGTGTTTATGAAGATGCACTGCACATTAATTTTCTCTTTAGTTAATGTAAGTGAAAACCTGCAATTGATGTGGTCATAGAGAATAAAGATAAGAATAGTAATGTTTTAATTTTTAATTGTGTTATTTTTGCTCAGTGCTTTGCCTACATTGGGACAGCGATCTCTTTTTCATGTCTTTTTAAATGTGTGTGTCTTTGAGAAATGCAGTGTATTTTGTGTGCTTGGCAAACGTATGTCACCATTTGGGCCTTATGTACCGCAATTCACTTTCCCAGTTGCATGTTCCATTGAAGCCATTGGAAGGAAACTCGGAAGTTGTGTGATGGTCGCATACGATTGCGATAAATCTGTTTTGAGTTATACCATCTGACCTGCATCTCCCCGAGAACCTCTTCTCATAACAAACCCCCTTATCGTGTACAAAATTACGATCCGGGTGCTTTTTAATTTGACTGATGTCTTATTAATGTAGAAATACATTCGTACTCTTTCTTGAAGCTCCCAAAGGGTAAATATTTTTCCTCTCGAATTTCGTAGTGAGTTTGTAGTAAAGGTTCACATCTTAAGTCCAAGCAAGATATCAGTCATCTTAATGGTCTTGAGGCTCGGTGAATTAGTCAGTACTGTGGCTACTGATACTGAAGTCTGTATTGGGGGCCATGCTAGTATTTATATGCTACCCATCATTCAAGCTCATTGTGTATATTTATAGTACAGTTATAAACATCCTTGGCATAATGACGAAAATACTTGGTATATGACGGGCATGTATACAATGTGATCTAAAAAGCATGGGGATTTTAATCACATTCTACCTATTGTGGGATTGTTGCATGTGAGAACTTAATAAAACGTGCATGCTTGAGGAACAAATGTGTATTTACTAAAAATAAATAGCTGGTGATTTATAATGAAATTATATATCTTTGCTATAAAAAAAGCTTTTGTTTATGGGCCTATAATCTGCTGCTCATATGCAGCCATATGCATCCATCCAATGCCCTCTTTACCAGCTCCTTATACCACAGTGCTCTTTCCTTTGCAGCCCTTCTTCCTTTACCTCGGGCTGGTCGAGTAAGGTCCTATCGTCCAACTCAACGCAGTTTATCACTCATGGACCTGGGAAACTTGGCAGCTATGGGGAGAAAGGGTGTTTTTGAAAAACAATATTGTTCCCATTGATTAATATCGACGCAAAGGCAAATTTAAGGGGGCAGCTAATATAAGGCACTTTCTGGCCCCAAAATAGCGAGTCTCGCCAGAATAGTGTCTTTTGGCATGTGTGCATGGTCTAGCCCTGCGACCACTAAGATAGGAAGGGATTTAACATTATGAATTCTCTGAGAGATTCTTACAGTTTTACATTGTGAACTCTGGCAAATGCAATAGTAAGGGGTTTTACAATTTGAACTTTAAATTGCGCACTGACTGGCATCAAAACATCTAAGTCACGTAAATACAAAACATGTTGCAATACAAATGCTATAGGTGTCACATTTGCGAAAGTTATAACTATTGGCATTGTAAATGACAAAGCTATTAATTTAGCTATTTTCAAAAACAAAACATAAATAAAAAAATTGTCATTTACAAGACCAATAGCTCAAACTTTCCTAATGCGAGACCTATTGCATTGCAAATGCTTGTTCTTTAATGGCAGTGCGTTCTCACAGACATGACCAGTATTCCAATGCTACCAATAACTTTAGTGCCAAGTATTGAATATTCACCTAACTTTCCAAAAAGGTCTTTTCTATCTCAGCTCCATCCTGAAAGGTTTACAGTGATGGTGATCCGTCAAGCAGTGACTAAGAAATGTAGTGAATTCCAAAACACATTTGGGAAAATTGAAAAACGATACAGCAAAAACAGCGGAACAGAATTATACCAAAGTTTGCACGAAGCTAGCTCTTTATCCAGAAAGTGTTTTTTTTATTTGGTGTAATTCCATTCAGTGTTCTTTGATAAATTAAAGGTCGAAATGTATGAAAATGTCATACCCCAAATCCACTGCAGTGTATCAGCGACCTCAACAACACATTGTGATTGGTGGGCGACAACCTGATGGAAAAGTTGCAGCTTTCATCTTAGGGCTTAGGGTCTTGGTCACCAAGTTCTTAAAAAAAATAATATAACATATAAGGGAACAGGGTAGAGGGCACCCTGATGTAAGGGCCATGTGTAGAGGTCCCTGAAGACAAATTAAAAAATATGTTTTTTTGTGGTTGTTCCGTAGATTCACAGATCCACTATAAGCCCTAGCGCAGTCCCCAGTAGAACTTGAGCAGATATTGCGCAACAAAATAAAAAAGCGAGTTGGGCACTTGCCGCTGTGCATGTCCTAAGGTTGTGGGCTCGGAGTTTTGTTGCCCATGTGGTGGTTATGCACAGAGCTGCGCTGCCCACATGCCGTGAACAGCAATAGACACCTTCCTTTACATAATTTTTTTTTTAAATGTTCTTAAAAAACCTAAGATGAAAGTTACATTATTGTTCGGGATTGTAGTATTATCTTACTTTACATTAGAAAAACTTTATAGACTGTATAGGAATCACTGACAGAATTTCGACTTCAAAAATATCGACCTACAAGAATATCGAGTCAACAATATCGAGGGCAAAAATATCGACATCCTATCTACAACATGGTAAGTACAAAAATATCGAAAAAAAATATCGATGTTAAAAATATCGATGTTAAATATATCGTTTTTTTTAATATATAAATGTAAAATTAAGTCTATAAAACTAATAAATAAAAGAAACATATTTAAAAGTATCTAATAATAATTAAAAGTAATAAATAATACATATATTAAGAATACATTAATTAAATATATACAGTAAATATGTAATATATATACACTGAACAATAAGTATTAAAAATTATTTTACGAATTTATAAATTAATGAAATATATTCTAATTTACTAACACATTTACAAACATAAAAAAGTAACATAAATAAAAATGTAAGTAATATAAAAAATAAAATAAATATTTGATATATTAACAATTAATTAAATAAAACGTTGCATAGCGTAAGGGTAAAAATTTCTATTCCTACTCCAGAGAGTACAACAGTAGGGAAAACTGACCCTGAACTCAAAAAACACCCCTTTACCCAAGAACTGAAACTGACCCTGAACCCTAAAAATACCCCTTCACCCAAAAACTGAAAACTGACCCTGAACCCAAAAAATACCCCTTTACCCAAGAACTGAAAACTGACCCTCAACCCAAAAAATACCCCCTCACCCAAAAACTGAAAACTGACCCTGAACCCTAAAAATACCCCTTTACCCAAGAACTGAAAACTGACCCTGAACCCTAAAAATACCCCTTTACCCAGGAACTGAAAACTGACCCTGAACCCAAAAAATACCCCTTTACCCAAAAACTGAAAACTGACCCTGAACCCTAAAAATACCCCTTTACCCAAGAACTGAAAACTGACCCTGAACCCTAAAAACACCCCTTTACCCAAGAACTGAAACTGACCCTGAACCCTAAAAATACCCCTTCACCCAAAAACTGAAAACTGACCCTGAACCCAAAAAATACCCCTTTACCCAAGAACTGAAAACTGACCCTCAACCCAAAAAGTACCCCCTCACCCAAAAACTGAAAACTGACCCTGAACCCTAAAAATACCCCTTTACCCAAGAACTGAAAACTGACCCTGAACCCTAAAAATACCCCATTACCCAAGAACTGAAAACTGACCCTGAACCCAAAAAATACCCCTTTACCCAAGAACTGAAAACTGACCCTCAACCCAAAAAATACCCCCTCACCCAAAAACTGAAAACTGACCCTGAACCCTAAAAATACCCCTTTACCCAAGAACTGAAAACTGACCCTGAACCCTAAAAATACCCCTTTACCCAAGAACTGAAAACTGACCCTGAACCCAAAAAATATCCCTTTACCCAAGAACTGAAAACTGACCCTGAACCCAAAAAATACCCCTTTACCCACGAACTGAAAACTGACACTGAACCAAAAAATACCCCCTTACCCAAAAACTGAAAACTGACCCTGAACCCTAAAAATACCCCTTTACCCAAGAACTGAAAACTGACCCTGAACCCTAAAAATACCCCTTTACCCATAAACTGAAAACTGACCCTGAAACCTAAAAATACCCCTTTACCCATAAACTGAAAACTGACCCAGAAACCAAAAAATACTCCTTTACCCAAGAACTGAAAACTGACCCTAAACACTAGAAATACTCCTTTACCCAAAATTAATAATTATTATTTAATTAGCAATTAATTAATAATGAACAATAACAAATAAAGTAAATATATTATCACATTAGCTGTAATTATTATAATTTAATAATTAATATTATTTTTTCCCAATTAATTAATTAACAGTAATAAAAAATTATATATCAATAAATAACTCTAATTAATGTAACTTATTAATATTATTTAATTACCAATTAATGAATAATGTTAAATATGTTCAAAATAATAATAATTAATTAACTAATTAATATTAATTAGTTTCCAATAAATTAAATATAAATTTATAAAAACATATATTAATTAATTAATTATTATTAATATACTCCCCACCCCATTCCCCTATTATCAATATTAATTAGCAATTAATTATAATTAATTAACTAATCCAACTAATTATTAATCAACTTACCATAATTAAATTACTTCCCACCCTATTCCCCTATAAACCCACAACCTGCTACAGAACATATATATCAATTAATAAATTAATTAAAATTATTTTCCTATTATTTTCACATAATTACCAATTAATTATAATTTATTAATAAATCCTACTAATTACTAAACAATTTACCATAATTAAATTACTTCCCACCCTATTCCCTTATAAACCCACAACCCGCTCCGGTACAAAAACATAAAAGTTACTTATAAAATTATTTATTATTAAATAAAATTTATACACATATAATAGTAATTATTTTAAACAGTTAAATTAAACATATAACACATACATAATAAAAAACTATACAATAATACAAATATCGATATTAGTGTCATCGAAATTAGTAACATCGATATATATGCTATCGATATTACTTACTTCGATATTACTTACATCGATATTAAGTATTTCGATATTACTTACCTTGGGTCGATATTCTGTCCTACGATATTCTTGCCTTCGATATTATGCACCTTCGATATTTCAGACTCGATATTATGGTAGGTCGATATTTACAACTCGATATTTTGACTGTGTACCACTGTATAGTTAGGTGAAAATGTCAGGTACAACACAACATTTTAAACAAAACCACTGAAATTCACCAGTTATAGTTATCTCAAGTACCTATAACCTGTGCCTTAAAGTAATGATGGGGCTGGATTCGGTGTTCTTGATTTTATCAGGAACCTCTGGCCGATGGTCTTTATTGCCTGCTGAACAAGTGTTGAGGGGAGAAAATAATTCTTAGCAGATTATGCATTCCCCTTTCCATGCGTCTAAGGAGTACAGACTCTTGATTAAAGTGAACAAGATTCATTATAAACCCCAAAAGACCAAAACATAAGTACACCTCAATATCAGAGTATAGAGATACATGAACACCAATGCAGAACCAAACCTATGAATATAATTCATTCGGCGCAGTAGGAACAGAATAATAAATTCCAAAACAAAGACACAACTGAGTATAGATGCTGAATCCAAAGCCTTCTTCATTTATATTTCATAAGTAAAAGAATAATTTGTCCAAACTCTACTTCTAATGTGACATCCCTACTTATCTTCCCAGTTGATTTCCCTCAAAGGTGTCAGCACAATAAAAAAACTTTCTAAGAAGCACACTCACGTTAAGTCTGATTTGACGTGTTCTGCTCCGTCGGAATAAACTTATGTTTCCTGTCTTCCAGTCTCCAGCGCCTGCCTCTTTGTTTGATAATTTCGAATGGTATGAGAGGCGGCTAACGCAGGGCAATACTTAAAGGTTATCGGTCAAAATCGGCCCTACCTTTTACAATTGGTGTCCCAAACGTGGGGCCCATCAGCGACACGTGGATCCAGTGGGAGAGGTCCTGATGACACAGTGAACGACTGCAACGATCAGGAGTGCACCTGCCCGATAGACCCTTGTCTGGCAGCCGATCATCCGAACTTCACCGGTTCCGAGCAGACCTCTCTCGAGTGATCTACGGTCCTGACTGGGAACCATCAGGAGTGCCGCGACAATTACGGAGAATAGAGGACGATCAGGCGCTGGAAGCAGAAGACGAGAAACTGTCCATGCTGTCCGGGTAAGGTCGTGTAACACGACAAATTGCGAAATAATTGTTTGATTGTTTGGAAAATACTAGTATTGCTCTTCGATTGTTTTTCTTTTGAGATATTCGTTGCCTGCAAACGGGGAAGAATAGAAATATTCTCTCTTCCTTTGCAGATAGTGAAGGGTAGGTAACGCGGACTTTTGTCCCCCATTGTAATCTGTTGTGCCTATTTTTCTCCCCACTGATTGATTGATTGTCCGAACATTGATTGTTCGAAGTTGGTTCTTTGAGATATTCTCTGTTTGCAAATAACGTAGAATAGAAATATTCTGTCTAGTCTTTGCAAGTAGTGAAGGATAGGTAGTGCAGACCTTTGACCCCCTTTGTAATCTGTCATGCCTTTCCTCTCCCCACTGATTGGTAGTTAGTTCAGCCCGGACCGCTTATTAGAGATGAACCATCCAGCTCCACTGGAAGGCACCCCTAATAAGGACATGTTCACCAAGTATGGACTAGTTGCTGTAGCCTATAGCAAACTATGGCACAAATATACAAGGAAGGATCAGGAAAGTCAGTGGCCACTGATAGGATCCTTCGATGATGATAAGATAAACGGGCTGGAAACAGCCCTTCGTAACAATAAGACAACGCCCACTATGCTTGATAGTGTCGGCATGTGGCGCAAAGAAGCAGAACAACGGAAAAAGAGAAACAAAGTTAGATTAGGGAAAGAACTACGAAAAGCAGCTCACCTAACTGCCAAGAAATTAGAGCAAGAGATAAAGGAAAGAGAGGAAGTCAAGCAGAAACAAGAGTCCGAAACATCGGGCCAGTGTCCCGTTAGAACACCCTCTACGCTCTACCCTGAGTTGCCCTCGAAACAACGAGCAAATGATGATTTATTACTGGGTCCTCCAATCATCTACATGCCCCCTCCATACGCCCCTTCCCAACCCTTAGTACAACAGCCGCAGCCCCCAAGCACAGGTGAGAATAGTGCCAGGACCTTGGTCCTCACGGCCTCCGCGCCGGCCGAACCCCTCGTACTCAACACAGCACAAGCAGCAACATTAGACCACCCTGAGACCCGAAAGAAAGATTCCGCTAGAATGAACAGATTGAGCAAGGATGAACGAGCAGGGATCGATAAGATAGTAAGGACACTGGTGGAACGGAAGGAGAGCGAGGAGTACGTAACGGATATGTACAATTCATATGCCGATAGCCACAGACGACACTTTGTTGTGCGATTTTGTTATCACACCCTCAATGCCTATGAGGACCGATACCAAGACAAAGGTCCTGAAAGCCTAACGACTCTGTATAGGAAAGTTGACATTGGGGATGAAGGCGAGTGTGACGTGACGGACCTCTTCATGCGTACGCTTGAAGTTTTCTGCCACCTCACTGAACAGAGGTTAGAAGCTATAACTGCGACTCCTGTAGCGACCGAACCCCGAACAGAAAAAACGGACACAATGATGCCTATAAAGGAGGCCGCTCCCTACTGGGTTCCCCCACGAGGTCAAGGAACGCATGATGACATTAACCATCAAGATGCGAGAGGGAGGGTAGTTTATAACTGGGTCTACCAACCATGGGATCGACAAGATATCCTGACGTTCCGAAAATCCCTACCCGATTTACGGAAGAACCCCACTGCCTTTTACACTGAATTAGGTACAGCCTTAGGTTCAACGATTATGACCCTAGCTGACATTGATTTGTTTTTCGGGTTATGTCTGCCAGCTGATGTGTGGAAGCAAATCCGGAAAGTCGACCACCTTGAGCTGTTCGGACATACCTGGTCACAACTTGATGGCATAGACAGACAACGAGAGCCTTGGCAGAAACCTTTGAAATCCATTTTAGAACTCCCAGACAAGGTTGTCCAGAAATTTAAGACCCTGATCCCAGATAAGAAGGTGGACTGGTCAATAGTAACGGCCTGCCGCCAGAAACCCCAGGAAGACGTATCGGAATACTTCTCCCGGTTTGAAACTGTGTTTTCCGATTACAGTGGCCAGGACATGACCACTGCAACCGGACATCACCTGTTTGTCTAGAATTATGTTAAAGGTCTGTCACAGGAGGTCTCACAGAAATTACAGACTAGCGAGAGTAGTAAGGCGGCCTCCAAGCCTGCGGCAATCCTTCAGATGGCCCAGTATTATGAGCATCAGAAGAACGAGAATGATAGGGCGACTGAGAAAAAGAAAAAGGACCTGAAGGAAAGGGTGATGCTCGCACAGTTGCAGGGGGTGACTATAGGTAGAGAACAGTACAAGGGAAATTACCAGTTGAATGCTCCTAGAAATCCACCCCCTAAAGACCGTACACCCGCACCCTATGCTGGACGTAAAGACATCAATGAGAACCAGTGTGCATTTTGCAAGTCATTTGGCCATTGGAAATCCCAGTGTCCGGTCCTGTTAGAAATGAACAAAAATAGAGACACAAGAGATGTAGCGAGTGGGCCTAGAAATAGAGGGCAGGGACGAGGGTCCACGAACGACACTAACAACGACAGGCCAGGCAGACCAAACACATTTGACTGTCCCCGACAGAACCAGTACAAACAGTCCGACTGCGACGACACCTACGACTTCGCATAGGGCTGCCAGGGGCAAGGGAGGGATCCAGTCGAGCTCTATGATGACCAGCAAGGTCCTTATGTCACCGCTAAGGTCCTGGGTACGAAGTCTCAATTTTTGGTAGACACTGGTGCAACACGTAGTGCGTTATCTAAACAACTGATTCCAAGGGCACCCTTGTCTGGCTCACATGTAACATCAATAGGTTTTGATGGAACGCCCTCCACTAATCCTTTGTCCACACCGATCTCCTTTGACTTGGAAGATAACACCACTGACACAAAGTTTTTGCTCTCATCCAACAGCCCCGATGCCATTATGGGACTTGACTTACTGAAACATTTCCGAGCTACTATTAGGTGTTCGCAAGACGGAGTTCGAGTCTTTTTGTACGACAACCTGACTCTGCTCAGACTTGGTCCCACCCGACGCATGTTTTCCATCACTGATGCCGACTTGTCCCTGCTTGACACTCTACCTCTATATCTGTGGGCCAAAACTGACTCAGACGTAGGGCGCATAATGATCGACCCAGTGCACATAACTGTTCGACAGGACGCAATACTCCCAAAACTTCCACAATATCGGATATCGCCCGAGGGCGAGAAGGCATTGGTAAAGATTATCCAGTCCCTATTAGATGCAGGAGTGGTAGAGGAAGTAGTTAGCAATGTTTCCAACAGCCCTATCCTACCCATTGTAAAGAAGCAAGGTGAGGGAGAGGAGAAAGCGTACCGCTTCATCATCGACCTACGAGAGGTCAACAAAGTAGTTGTACCTCAGTACCCGGTAGTCTCAGACATCACTGCCATTCTGACCCTGATTCCTTCCACTGCCACCACCTTCACTGTAATCAACCTCAAGAACGCATTCTTCTCTATCCCCATCCACCCAGACAGCCGATACCTCTTCGGCTTCACCTTAAAAGCCCACTCATATAAATTCTGTCGAGCACCCCAGGGCTACACTGAAAGTCCCAGCATCTATAACCAGTCTCTCAAGAGACAACTGGACGCAGTCCAGTTACCCGATGGAATGATGTTGATACAGTACGTCGATGATATCCTTTTGGCGGCCGACACCACTCCGCTTTCACTCACTGCCACCATCCGACTCCTTCACTTCCTCGCGGAAAATGGCCACAAGGTCTCCAAGAAAAAGTTGCAATTCTGCCAACCTCAAGTCATTAACTATCCCTCCTCTTGTCCAAAGACGGGAGAAAGAATACACCCGACCAAATTCAGACCATTCTAGAAACACCTGTCCCTAAGACCCAGAAACAAGTCAGCTCCCTGGTAGGCCTCACCTCCTTCTGTCAACAGTGGTTGCCAAATTTCAGCCTCATTGTGAAACCACTACTTTCCCTGCTGGCTAAAGATGTCCCCCTCCCGCTCCCTTGGACCCCTGAATGCCAATCCTCCTTCAAGGAACTACGGGATGCCCTCTGTTCAGCCCCGTCCTAGGAGCCCCCGATTACACAAAGCCCGTCTCCCTCTATACTCATGAAAGGGAGGGGTGCGCTTTGTCTGTCCTGACTCAGTCCAATGGCCCCAAGCAACGCCCATGTGCTTACTTTTCTGCCACAATTGACCCCGTAGCCAGAGCTTTGCCTGCCTGCCTTCGAGCTGTAGCTGCTGCTGCTATCTCTATCCGACAAAGTGAGGGGATCATACTCTCGAACTCCCTCACGGTGTTAGTACCCCATGCAGTCGACACCCTCCCGAACCAGACTAAGACGCAACATCTGACTAGTGCACGACTGACTGGGTACGAACTGACTCTGCTTGCACCCCATATCACACTGAAAAGATGCACCACACTGAATCCAGCCACTCTGTTGCCCCTACCTGAAAACAACCCCAATACTTCCCCTATACATGACTGTGTGACCCTCACGGACGAACAGACTAGAAGTAGGGTTGACCTCCGAGACACTGCCTTCCCAGACCCTGACGGAGAGCTGTGGGTGGACGGCTCTTGCATCAAGCTCCCCGACGGCACCACCTCAGCTGCTTATGCAGTTACCACAGTCCGAACTGTAGTAGAGACAGTCCGCATCACACAACAATCTGCACAGGCAGCAGAACTGATTGCCCTCACACGAGCATGTATCCTAGCAGCAGGAACCACAGCAAATATTTACACCAACAGCCAGTACGCCTTTGGGGTGTTTCATCATTTCGGGCTCTTGTGGAAAGAGAGGTGATTCCTGACCTCACACGGCACACCCATACTGCACGGAGACCTAGTCTCCGCCCTGACCGAAGCGGTCCTCCTTCCCAAGCAACTTGCAGTAATCAAATGCCAGGCACACAAAAAGGTGACAGACATCATTGGGCAGGGGAATGCACTGGCCGACATCACTGCCCGGACCACAGCCGAGAATAGGACAACGACACGCATGTATGTGACCAGGTGACAAACAGAAAAATGGACAGACGCTAGGTAAACTATTAGGGACATCCAAATGACCAGCTCACCTCACAAATTGACTGAATGGGCACGGGTGGGGTTGAAAGACGATGAAGGCGGCTGGCGGACAAAAGACACGAACAAATGGTTACTACCCAATTCATACCTGATCCCCATACTGACCATGGCACACTCCCCTGCACACATTGGATCTGCCCCTATGGCTGAACTTGTCTCCAAAGTTTGGCACAATGACAAGATTACAGATTCAGCAAAATGACTGGTCCAACAATGTCTGATATGCCTGCAACACAACCCTGGGAAAGGAACTGTAGTACCGCGGGGAGGGTTTGGGGTCCCCAATCATCCATTTGAAGTCCTGCAGATGGACTACATCCAACTAGAAAGATGCCAAGGTCTGAAGTATGTACTTGTTGTCATGTGCGCATTTAGCAAGTGGGTGGAAGCCTATCCAACTCGCGACAACACTGCCATTGCCACTGCAAAGGTATTACTGAAAGAATTCTTCCCTCGCTACGGCCTTTGTCGAATTTTGTGGAGCGACAATGGCCCCCACTTCGTAGCCGAGGTTATCCAACTCATCTTGAAGGGGTTGGGTGTAAAACAGAAATTCCGCGCAGTCTTCCACCCCCAATCTGCTGGACTAGTTGAGCGACATAATGCCACACTAAAGCTCAAACTAGCTAAGATAGTGGCTACCACAGAACTGAAATGGCCAGACGCTCTCCCACTGGTATTGCTATCAATGCGTTCCACCCCCACCAAACACCATTTGACCCCTTGCGAGGTCGTTTTCGGCCGACCTATGAGCATTTGGTCCGTACCAAAACCGACATCCATTCACGACGTCCCGGACGTCCTAATGTCTGACTATTTGTACAATCTGACTAAGACACTGTCTGTTATCCATCAACAGGTGTTGCAGGCCATCCCTGATGCTTCCAGGGGCCCTGGACACGACATCCAACCTGGAGATTACGTGCTGATACGTAACTTCCAGCGTGCAAAGAGTCTGGAACCCCAGTGGACGGGCCCCTGGCAAGTCTTGATCACCACCCGTACAGCTCTTTGAGTGGAAGGGAAGAAAAACTGGCTGCATGCACACCACTGTAAGAAGATCTCCTCAACCCTGACGACGACCGAAGACGTGGCCACCGAAGAAGAGCTCCTGAACAAGGATCGACCATCCCTGAGCTGTTACCCTGATAAAGAGACACTTGAACTGGCAGAATTCCCCGATCCCACTGTGCCATCCAGAGAAGGGTATAACCTGCGACGAAAGGAGGGAGCTTCGGCTAAGCAGACCACTGACTAAGTTACAATTCTCAGAGCGGTGGCCTAACACTACTAAGGCTGCCAGGAGAGAAGCCAAATGAAGTTTGTGGTTGTGCCCGCTACCGAGAACCTTGAAGATGATGGAAGCGCCCGATACGAAGATGATGGAAGCCCCAGACACGAAGATGATGGAAGCAACCGGACATCCGAAGACCCACTACAGAAACCCAAAGACTGACAAAATACACAGCTCAAAGACTATTGCTCTCTTTATCGCCCTTCTCTTTTGCCTCCTCCTCATGACCACCCTCTGGATCGTGGAAGAGAGCGCACAAGCTCATAAGACATTTCTAGCTACTGCACAGCCTACTACCATGAAAGAACACTACCTGGTCTCTCTTTCATCGCAACGCAGAGAAAGACGTAAGGAGTTCTGGAACAACTCCTTTGTGCAGTTGCTGCACCAACACAACCTTGCCGCCAATGCCACAAATTGCTGGATCTGTGGATTGTTACCACATGCCACTGGACATTCCATCCCCTTCATCCCTTCACCTTTCTCCATTCATGGTTCCTGCCTTGCTTGGCTGATCCTCCTGCAAGAGAGTTACAGGGACAATGCCACTTCCAGCAGAACTATGGCTCACTTTTATCATGGGGCCTGGCAGAACAAAACAGGAAGAACTGCTGCTCCCTTTTGCCCTCTGACGTCCAACACCTCTATTCATATGGACATTCCTGCCAAAGAACGGATTTAAATGCAGGTGTTCAACAACCCAGCCAGACCCACTTTTTCCTACCTCCGGAAGCGAACAGCTGCCACTCTGACTGTGGCCCTATCTGTCGTCAATGTCTCGGGCCTTGTATGCATCGAAGGCCTTGGGACACAGCTGGTAGGCAACAGCGCTTGTTGCATCACCAGAACTTTGGTCTCAACTGATCCACCCTCCTTTGTCACCTCTCCGAACATGTACTTTGTTTGTGGTACGAAAGCCTACACCTGGCTCCCCAAAGGCTGGGGGCGTACCTGTTACATTGCCTTCATTCTTCCTCCGACCTATGCGGCTCCAGCAAACCATCACCGACAAAAGCGAGCAAGAGACATTGAGCAAGCCGACTCCACCGGAGCACAGTTCCTAGACGCAATGAAGGGACTTGTTCCACTCTGGGGTCCGATGGCGAACAGCCTTGCCATCCGACATTTGACCCAGGCAGTTGAAACGACAATGAACATTACAGCTGGCATCCTCATAAAGAATACAGCCGAGCTTCAGGCGGTCTGCCTGGTGGCTCTTCAGAATCGCCTTTTTCTAGATGTGGTTCTAGCGGATCGTGGAGGAGCATGCCGCATCATTGGGTCCAGCTGCTGCATCTACATACCGGACAATTCGCCCTCAATCTACCAAGCCATTGAACACCTCCACAGACTTTCCTCAGAAGTTCAACAGGAACAAGAAGAATGGTCGCTTGGGAGTTGGTTCTGGAGTGCTGTAAAGGACTGGGGGTGGAGGTTGTTTATGATCATACTGATACCGATTGTCGTAATATGTGGATTCTGCCTGGGTGTTCAATGCTTGCCACCCCTGTGCTCGCTCTTTGCAAACTGTATCTGCCCTAAGACCCTGGACTTTGAAGCTGAACGCATCAAAGCTTTGTATGAAGTGGAAATTCGAAATATAATGGGGATAGATATAGATTGACAAGCTGGCTACATATGTTGAAAAGGGAGGACTGTTAAAATCTAGTTTGCGACATCAA
Organism: Lissotriton vulgaris; assembly: GCF_964263255.1. NCBI lineage: Eukaryota > Metazoa > Chordata > Amphibia > Caudata > Salamandridae > Lissotriton > Lissotriton vulgaris. The sequence goes on along the minus strand of NC_141693.1, from coordinate 319,256,551 downwards.
CATTATCAGCGCCATCTTGCCCCCTTTTCAGGCTCACATGTGCGCATAAGTCGCAGCCATTTTGAATGCCATGGCCTCTCTGCCCACTGCCGATAGCCAGCGCATCTTTCTCTCTCTCCCTCTGACCTCGCAAGCATCCCCCGCGCACTGACAGCCCCCGCTCTCACATGCTTGGGCCATAAACCTCCCCTTCAGCGCAACCCTGCCTCGGAGCCACATCCCGTACCCGGCCAACACCTCCCTCCATCCCTTTCATGATCACGCATCCTTTGATGAACCCCCTTTCCTCTGTGCCCGATTGTCCGGCTCGATCCCAGGCCACCACCTGGCCCTGCGGATGCAGTTTATTGCCCCCATACAGTAGGAAGCTGCCTTCTTCAAAGGATCTACAACTGATCAAAGCCCCCACCCCATGAGATTCGATCAGTCGCACACATTCCGGGAATCGGCGGAATGTCCAGCTGCGCGACAGTCATCACCTACTGAGATCGGGGTGGGGAATTCTACTGTAAATGTGTGCGGGAACGGGCTTGAAGCGGGGATTCCGAGGATGTCTTTCCGTACTTCAAAGTGTTGGCAAAGATATGTTTCATGTACTAAAGATATAAACCTGTATATAAGAGGCCAGGCCTCAGAGATGCGGTTAGAGCACCTCGAGAAGATACCCTGTTGTCTGATTTGAAGTGTGCTGCTCCGTCGGAATAAACTTCTTTTTCCTGTCTTCCAGTCTCCAGCGCCTGCATCTTTGTTTGATAATTTCGAATGGTATGAGAGGCGGCAAACGCAGGGCAATACTTAAAGGTTATCGGTCGAAATCGGCCCTACCTTTTACATCCCTAAAGACGTGAAATTACATCATTTATATCCACATGTGGTTACTTCAGGGCAAAAGTTGTAGAAAAATGGTAGCTCACTGTTCAAGCAGCAAAGCATGCAGCTTTGGTTATGGACAGTGAACGTAGGCACCAACTTCCTATTTGCAGCCTTTGTCTATGCATTTACGTGACCACCTCACTCCAGGTCATTACAGATTCTTTCCCGAGTCATGAACATTTCACCTCTCAATCGCTGACTTTGGGTGTGTTAGTCTGTTAGAAATTGGGTCTCTAGTTGGCAGAGGTTTGCACCCTGTCCAGGTAGGGACCACAATCCTAGTCAGGGTAAGCTAGATACACACTAAAAGATATCCTGTGCTCACCCTCTGGTAGCTTGGCACAGAGCAGTCAGGCTTATCTAAAGAGCAGGCCTGGGTGAAGTTCACAGAGTTTTACTCTACGGAACTCCACGAAGTGACAGCAGAACTCTGCGATGATCCACGTAATTCAGCCGGTGGCGTAGCCTTTTAAGTAGCCCTGCTCGCACTGATTTTTTAGCACCAGGAGTTTGTCCTGTGCTTTGAAATCAGTGCAAACAGCACTGCACGTCGCGTCAGAGGGCACTGCTGCTTTCTGCTGCTCGAGTCGACATTCTACTCGAGGGGCAACTTCCTCAATGTGAATGGCAGATTTATCATCATGAGCGGTCGCGACCAGCCGTGACTGATCACAATTAAATATCTCGCCAGGAGAAGGTTTAATGTGTGAATTTTTTCTCACAAGCATTCCCCAGCCTACAGATGGTGAGCTGCTCGAGATAAAAAACTCTGCTCCGCGTCACTTCGCTGAGGTTTTTTGAACTTCGTACTCTGTGCGGAGTGGGCAAAACTCAGCAAACTCCGCCGGTGGAGCGGAATACTTAGCCTAACCCTTCTAAAGAGGAAATGTGTAACATAGTAGTGCAACACACACATATTATCACAATGAAAACACCGTAAAGAGACTTTGAACAGGTTTGGAAACATAGAAAGTGTTTCTATAAATAAAACAAGACCAAAATGACAAAATAGAGTTATGACTTTTTAAAGTTTAACCCCTTCCACGCTGATGACGAGCTGGGCTCGTCATGGCGTAGCCTCCTAGCACGCTGATGACGAGCCCAGCTCGTCACGTAAAGTGCGTTTTTAAAAATCTCAGCGTGCGAGCGGAATTCCGCTAGCGCGCATGAGGTTAAACCAAAAATAGTGCTTTGAAGTCAATAGCACTAAAAGGTTACTTGAAGTTATTCTAAACCAGGGTAAATCCAAAGTTCAGACTAACTGCAATGGAGGGCAGGCAGGCTTCAGAATTCAAACAGACCCAGCTGACAAAGTACCATGGCTGGAGCAAAGCTTTGATTTAGAAGAGTTGAGTTGAGAAGTAGAGGAGACGTGTTGTCTTCATAGATCCTTGGATAGAGGCTAGTGTTGGCACCAATCCATGCCATCGATGGAAGCTTCAGTGTTGAACCTTTTGCAATGCAGGCACTTTATTTATGTCGAGCTACGCTGTCTGCCAGGATACAGGCGTGCCGGCTGTAGAATTGCTGTCAGTGGAGTGGCTGCTTCTTTGGTGCAGAAGGTGATGCGTCGGTTCCAATCAGCGCAAAGTGACAGTTGCTTCGATATTGAAGTAGAAAAAGCTGCAAGATCCAACATCCGAGGCCCAGGACAGACGGGGGTACCTCAGTCAAGGGTAGGACTCACAGATGGCAGAATGCAGCCACACCGGAGAATTGTAGGCAGTCTTTGTGACCCTGAGTGTTCAGAAAACAGGATGCAAGTCAGCAAGCCATTGGAATCACTATGGGATCAAGTGAGATGGGTCCAGTCCTTGTCCTTAGCAAGGCATCAATCATCAGGCAGCAGGGGAAGCCAGCAGAGCAGTAAGGCAGTTCCTTGAAACAATCAGTCAAGCAGAGTGGCAATCCTTGAAGCACAGCAGTCCTTACTCCTGCCAGAGCTCTTCACAGGTCCAGTAGCGTAGTGTCTTGATAGGGTCAGTGCCCTAGTACTTATACCCAAATGTGTTTTTTAAATAGAGGTGAGTTCAAAGCAGCGCCTTGAAGTGCACAAGTCCCCTTTTATCTCAGCTCTGTCTGCCAGTCTATCTGTGGTTGGTAAAGAGTCATTTTTGTGATAACAAGACACTGCCTATACAGGTGGCAGCTCCCTCTTGCAGATTAATGCAGATCAGTTCTCTGTGTCAACCACCCTTCCTGTGTTTGTGGGTGTCTGATTGGAATGCACAAGTGTAGTTGTCACCCATCCCAGATGTGTATTGGAGACAGGCTGCAGCCACACAGAGCTAAGTTAAGAAAAGAGAAATATCCACTGTAAAAGTGGCATTTCTAGAATAGTAATATCAATTCCAACTTTAGCACTAAGGAGGATTAATCATTACCATTCTAAAGATATGAAACATGATTAAGCTACTTCTTTCTAACCAGGAATTACAGCTTAAAAGCATTTGAAGGAATTCCCAGTGCTAGCCTATGAGAGGAGTAGGCCTCGCTTGTCTCTTTGTCACTACCAGGAAAGGTAAAACGCAAAGTACATGTCCTACCTTTTACTTACCCAGCACCCTGCCATTAGGGCTGCACAGGGCTGGAAAGGCGGGATTTCTACTCTAGAACCAGAATAGCATTTTCTAGAATCCCGTCACAGGTCGACTAGACCTTTTTACCTGTCATAGAGTGTAGAAGGCAATCTATAATATCCACTTGAACGATCCCCATTGCTTTCCCCAAAGAACCACTGACATAAGATCGAGTTTAAAGATTTATTATAAAGCCAAAAACAGTTGTGTATATAAACACCTCAGCAAAAGATTCAGAAGATAAACAGGCACTAATACAAACATGATTCTACGGAAAAGTCTTAATCAGCTAAGAAACAATACCAGTATCAATTCCAAAATCATCAGGCTAACAAGAATTGCTATAACCTGGGTTTTAGTAGGCATCGGAAAAGGAAGGAATAAATATAGATTAATCTGTCTCTACACTATACTAAGTGACATCCCTACTCAACAAAGTTCCCTCCTATCAAAGGTGTCAGCCGTGGTGACTTCCAAAGAAGCACACTCACTTTGTTCGGACTTAGCCTAAGAACCCCTCTTGCATAGCAAAGCTCTCTGCCTGACCAACATCTTCCTTCGCCCTCATGCGCATCTGCTCTCTCTCTCCTTCGGGGTGATGTCCCTAATACAAAACCCCACAATATGGACGACACGCCCTAAGGTACGCCCCTCTCAAAGGTATTAACTTTCAGTAATTTCCATTACGACAACTTTATCCTTGTCCGTTGAAAACGTCCTTGGGTCCCAGAGCCTTCTTCTCTTGAAGTTGCTTCCCTAAATTCCGCAGCCACTCCTCCATGTCTGGGACTACCATCCTAATGCTCATACACAATGGGCCCTTCTTCTACAATCTCTAGTTAACCTTGCACCTGCAAAAGAACGCACATAAATCGGCTCACAGTTCCATGTTACTTGCAATTAATTTTCTAAAGCAACCTTCCAGAACAGCCATTTCCATGATTTAATGTCAAGTGAAAAATTCTCAATTCGGCCTACACAATCTTTTTCCCCACCTGGGCCTCTGCACGTTTCTTGGTATCACATCCTAACATGAGCAATACATTTTCGTTCATTAGGCCTTCATCATTATAGCAAAAATACATTTTCTAAACACATTTTCTAACTTAAGCACTTGTATCGTTATATGAAACAATAATGAATTTCTAATAGAGCAACTTAATACACTAATGACTTATTGACCATCCTTTAATTGGATTAATACTTCACTACAAACAATATTTCTAGATTAACATGGCATTAGTACTTTCAAAACACTCTACGTTACTCTATGTAAATTCTAGCACATTATTTTATAGCCCTACATCACATTTAAACATGATTATAGTCCTTTATATATGTGGGTGCTGATTATTCATGAATATGGTGCACCCCTTACAAATTTCTAACTCAGTTTTGCGCTCTCTCAGTCCCCCCTTTGATGACCTGTGTCATCACCACCAACCCAACATCCCTTAGGGTAGTTTCCCTCGCTTTAGCATCTCCAATGCCCTCAAACTTCGATATTGATTGTCTTGCAAGTTCTCCATTCTCTGCTCTTGTACTCTCATCGACCTTGTCAGCCTATTTGACCTATACCACTTATACAGTCTCAGCAAACCCCATAATCCGATCACACATGCCACTATGATGATAAGGGGTTTCAGTATGTATCCAAGGAAACTCCTTCCCAGGCTTGCAAACTAGTTTCCAACACTTCCAAATCCTTTGCCAACTTTTCCCCATGCATTCTCTTGCGTCAGATTCTCAATCTCATAATGAATTGCAGTAATGTTACGTATATATTTCTTCAGATCCTTGGAATTATCTGGAATATACGTGCAACATTCCTGGACCTTTAAAAGTTTACAGACTCCGCCCTCTTTCGCCAGAAGGATGTCTAGAGCAAGACGGTTCTGCAAAACCATTGTTCTTATCGACAACATCTCACCCTCAATCAACACCAATGACTTAGCTGTACTCATTGACAATTCATCCACCACAGTTGCCAACCGCCGTATCTTCAGGTCATTCAAGATCACTCCCAACATTGGTATTGCAGCTCCAAACACATCCCCCACTATCGCACCAGCGCTCTCTCCTCGCTTTACCCCCGTCAAGTGTCCACCTTCCAAAAGAGCAAAGTCCTCGGTGTGGTATATCTTAGGAAAACATGTCCCATACCACTTATCTGGCAACCTCACGTATGCATTTTTCCCACAGACAAAGTACACCATAGGGATCACTTGTACCACGGTCTTTAGGAAATCCTTGGTGTAATATTCCAATGTGAAAGTGTGTTCACAAGTTGTCTGGCCCACATACACATTTTCATAATACGTCTTTGGTCTGTGAAGGCACAACTTCCCTTTCTGTATCTCGTCCAATGCTATCGGACCATAGCTTCCCCTTGTCTTATGCAACTTCTCCTCATCCGTCCAATCTACTTTATCTTGCCCTGACGCCTGCAACTGCTTTTATTTTTTATTCCTATCTTCTACCTGTTCTATGAACTTCTTCTCTACCTCTGCCAATGAGCAGGTCAAATTGTGTCGGTGAGCATATGAGGTGTCTATTTCTCGTGTTGGAATGAAAAAGTATCTAAGTATATCCTCTGACTTATAATAATCTCACTTGTTCAAGTGTTTATAAGCAGGGACTTCTGGAAGCACAGCATCATAATTCAAAAAGAAATATTCAAAATGATTCCGCCCATAAAATATGCTAAGCAGCAAACTACATGAAATTCCATATGTCAATGGCAGGTGATGGTATCTAATACCCTCATCTACTGAAGCCGGCAACTGCATACACACATAACAATCTTTTGCATCCATCGCATCAATGTACTCATACAACAACTTTGCATACGCATTCTTTCCAAAGTTTCCTTTAAACAAATCTGCATGTAATCTACACTTTCTTCTACTAGCAAAGCATTCTTAGCTCCTATGTTAACCTCTTTCTGGCTAGGAGTGGTAGGTGTAGGCGTTCCCTCGACCTCCACTTCCTGCTCTTGTGGTGCTAAATAAGAAACTAAAACTACTAAAAATATAAAGAATATCACTACCCCTATAAGTGTGCCTATAATACATTTTGCCCTACGAGTCGGGTTCCCAGCCTCCATGGTCTCAAACAGTGCGATTCGTTTTTAGCAGCAACACAAAGTCTTTTTCTTGGCTTTGTGAATCGAACCACACCTAGAAGCAGAAATCCCCTTTCATTTCTTCATTTCCATTCGCATTCAGGCGACCCTGACCCTTCTCCGTCCTCTAAGGGATGTCCCTAAATTTCTTCTTCTTCCACTCGGCTCTAAGTAAATTCAACAGCTATTTACAAAGTCTTTACTGATCAATGATGATATTTGCTCCAACTGCACATAGCACATAATCCAAGAGTTCCATTCGAAGGACTACTGCTTCATAAGCAGGTATCTCAGGACCAAATGTAGGAAAAATCAGTCTATTCAGGATTAAATCATGTATCTTGCTTAGGTAAGGGGGATTAGGAATTGTGATTGTCAGTATGCCTTCAATTTCCAGTCCAGGTACCAACAGTATCACTTCCAATTTAACGTTGGGGATCATACTGGTCACAGTCACTGATCTCACCCTCCCGGACCTCAGTACACCTGGCATTTGTCAAAGGGTAGGTCCACTCCGGGGTGGCGTATCTTCGACAAGGTACTCTCACCCTCCTTGATCTCCTCGGACCTTTTTCCTCTGACTCTTGGTTTCCCCCTTCCGGGTCTGATTCTTCAGATACAGGTGCAAGATCTCTTTCAGAGGCCAGCCTCACGTTCAGTCGTCTTCGCCTCTCAGGCCAACTTGCCTCTGTGCTGTTCTCTCCTCTGCTTCTCGTTGGCACACCCTGCTCATCACTGCCTTCAGCTTGCTCTGGGTTGAGATCACCTTCACAGCAACTTCCCCATTCCGAGGCGGATTCCGTGTCACTGTCGTCGTGATCCCCTTCAGCTCGGTCGGATGAATTACCAGCTTCTTCAGACACCCCCACAGCTTGACTTGTCCCCTCTAGTGGATCTTCCTCCACAGCTGGATTTCCATCCACGAGAGGAGCTGTTTCTTCCAGGAGTGCTGGAACTCTTCGGGTGTGAGAAGCATGTATCCAGTTTGGCAATCCGCCACACTTCACGGCAGTGTTCGTCACCAGGATAACCTGAAACGGGCCTTGCCATCGCACATCCAGGCAGCTCTTTCTCACGTGCTTCTGCACCAGGACCCAGTCACCTGGACACAGGTCATGACAAACGTCTCTAGAAGCCGGGATTTCAGCAGTCTGCACCTGAAGAGACACAGAATGGATGACATCAGATAGTCCCTTGCAGTAGTCAAGAATCAGATCATCTGTGATATTTAACAAGGCTGCTGAAGGGACGGACGGCAATCTCATAGCTCTCCCCATCAACACCTCTTGGGGTGAGAGTCCTGTCCTCCTGTCTGGTGTACTACGTAAGCTCATTAGCACCAACGGTAAGGCATCTGGCCATTTCAGGGACGTGAATGAGCACACTTTTGCCATTCGAGCCTTGAGTGTTCCATTTATTTGCTCTACTATGCCAGAAGGCTCTGGTCGATAGCTGCAATGCAGTATCTGGTCAATGTTCAGTGCAGAGCAGAGCATTTTCACAACTTCACTGTTAAAATGCGTCCCTCTGTCTGATTCCAAAGAGGTCGGGACCCCGAATCTTGGCACTAACTCCCTCAACAATAATTTTGCTACTGTGAGTGTAGTCAAGTCAAGTCATAACATTTATATAGCGCACTACATACCCGGAGGGTTTCAAGGCGCTTAGGAAGGGGAAGAGGATTATTTGTCAAATATCCACGTTTTAAGCTGCTTTCTGAACGCTAGGTGATTCTGGGTGAGGCGAAGGTAAGCGGGGAGTGAGTTACATGTTTTGGCAGCCAGGTATGAGAAGGATCTGACTCCCATGGTGGTCTTGTTGATGCGAGGTACAGTGGCGAAGGCTTGGCTGGAAGAGCGAAGTTGGCGGGCGGGGGTGTAGAAGGACAGTCGAGAGTTGAGGCAATCTGGTCCGATGTCGTAGAGTGATTTGTGTGCGTGGGTAAGCAGTCGGAAAGTAATCCTCTTATTGACGGGTAGCCAGTGGAGGTCTTTAAGGTGACCAGAGATGTGTTCGTTGCGTGGGATGTCTAATATGAGCCTGGCTGAGGCGTTTTGGATTCGTTGTAGTTTCTTCTGGAGTTTAGCGGTGGTACCTGCGTAGAGGGTGTTTCCGTAGTCCAGTCGGCTCGTGACTAGAGCGTGGGTGACTGTTTTCCTTGTTTCGGAGGGGATCCAGCGAAATGTTTTTCTGAGCATGCGAAGAATGTTAAAGCAGGAAGAGGATACGGCGCTGACTTGTCTGTTCATTGAGAGTGAAGAATCCAGGATGACGCCAAGGTTCCGTGCGTGGTTTGTCGGGATGGGTGCATTTCCGAGGGCTTCCGGCCACCAGGAGTCGTCCCATGCAGAGGGGGATTTACCTAAGATGAGGACTTCTGTTTTGTCTGAGTTCAGTTTCAGACGGCTTTGTTTCATCCATTCGGCGACTTCTTTCATTCCTTCGTGTAGGTTAGTTTTGGCGGTGCTGGGGTCCTTGGTGAGAGATAGGATCAGTTGAGTGTCATCCGCGTAAGAGATGATGTTGAGGTTGTGTTGGCGGGCTATGGCCGCGAGGGGGCTCATGTATACGTTGAAGAGGGTGGGACTGAGTGAGGATCCTTGTGGTACGCCGCAGATGATTTCAGAGGCCTCGGACTTGAATGGAGGAAGGCGGACTCTCTGGGTTCTTCCGGAGAGGAACGAGGTGATCCATTCCAGTGCCTTTCCTTGGATTCCGATGTTTCTGAGGCGTTGTAAAAGGGTGCTGTGGCAGACTGTGTCGAAGGCTGCAGAGAGGTCGAGGAGGATGAGGGCGACTGTGTCTCCATTGTCCAGTAGAGTTCGAATGTCGTCTGTTGCTGCGATGAGGGCGGTCTCAGTGCTGTGTTTGGCTCGGAAGCCAGATTGTGAGGGGTCGAGTGATTTGTTGGCTTCGAGGAAGGCGGCGAGTTGGTTGTTGACAGCTTTTTCGATGACTTTGGCCGGGAATGGAAGAAGCGAGATGGGGCGGTAGTTTTTGAGTTCGGTGGGGTCTGCTGTTGGTTTTTTCAGAAGGGCGGTGAGTTCGGCGTGTTTCCAGTCTTCTGGGAAGGTAGCGGAGTTGAAGGAGCAGTTGATGACGTCTCGGAGGTGCGGAGCTATGACGGAGTCTGCTTTGTTGAAGATGTGGTGAGGGCATGGGTCTGTGGGGGATCCAGAGTGGATGGAATTCATCAGGCGGATGGTGTCCTCAGTGGAGATTGGGTTCCAGGCGTTAAGGGTGTTAACGGGGGGAAGATGGTCAGCTGATGGTAGGGTGGGTTGGCTTCCGGGTTGGTTGTCAAAGCTGTTGTGGATGTCAGCAATCTTGTTGTGGAAAAAAGAGGCTAGGGAATCGCAGAGGGTTTGAGAGGGGGTGATGTCGTTGGAGTTGGCCGAGGGGTTGGAAAATTCCTTGACGATGTTGAAAAGTTCCTTGCTGTTGTGGGCGTTGTTGTCAAGTCGATCTTTGAATGCTGTTTTCTTGGCTTTTCGGATCAGTTGGTGGTGAGTACGGATGGCGCTTTTGAAGGCGTCCTTGTTGCTGGTGGATGGGTCTTTTTTCCAGGCCTTTTCAAGGGAGCGGCACAGTTTTTTGGACTTCTTGAGGTCGTCGTTGAACCATGAGGCCTTCTTGATGCCAAGTTTGTGTTGACGTTTTTTCAGTGGTGCTAAGGTGTCGGCGGTGTAGGATAACCAAAGGGTGAGGTTGGAGGCGGCTTCGTTGGCGTTAGAAGAGAGGGCTGGGGAGGTTAGAAGGAGCGATGTGGAGATCTGATCTGTGGTGATTTTGTTCCAGTTTCTTTGTAGAGTTGGTTGGAGGTGGATGATGGGTTTCGGCTTGTTGTAGGTGAAGTTAACGCAGCTGTGGTCAGTCCAGAGGAGATCCGTAGTGTGGCTGAAGGAGACATGGTTGCTGGAGGTGAAGATGGGGTCGAGAGTGTGACCTGCGATGTGGGTGGGGGAAGTGACCAGTTGTTTAAGTCCGAGGTTGGCGAGGTTGTCCAAGAGGGTGGCGGTGTTGCGGTGTATCGCACCTACGAGTTGGGTATGCCTCAACCCACCTGGAAAACACACATATAATCACCAAGACATATCTGAGGCGATTACACCTCGGCATGTCAATGAAATCCAGTTGCATTCTATTGAAAGGCCCACCAGACCTTCCAATGTGACTCAGTGTGACTGGTGTCCTTTTCCAAACATTCATTTGTTGACACGTAACACACCTCTGACATACTGCTTCCACAGCCGTTTGAAACTTGGGATTGTACCAAGTCTGCCTGAACACTCGCATCATTGCATCCCTTCCCAAATGCACAGGACCATGTATCTGTCGAGCCATCGGGCTCACCAGCTCATTCGGCAACACAGCTCTGCCATCAGCTGAAATCCACAAGTCCAGTTCCCCTTTGGTACAACCAGAGGTCACCCACACTCTTTTCTCGAAGTCTGACGCTTGTTCCTGCATCTTCCTCAATTCATCCCAGGTATCAGCCACTTCAAGTATCATATTTAGCTCGGTCCCTCCCTGCATCCCCTCGATAACTTGATCAGTAAATGAGTAACCTTGTTCTGCACAATAGCGTGCAACTTCATCAGCATAACGATTACCCAAGGGCACAAAATCAGCACCTTTGCTGTGTGCTGTACATTTCACCACAGCGATTTCTGCTGGACCCTGCAGAGCCTCCAGCAGTTACCTGACAAATTCTCCATTCCTGATAGGGGAACCTGACGATGTCATGTAACCCCTTTGAGACCACAACTGACCGAAGTCATGAACCACACCAAACCCATATCGGCTGTCGGTGTATATGGTGACTCGAATTTTGTTGGCTGCCAAACAGGCACGCGTCAACGCAATTATCTCAGCCACCTGAGCAGAGTGTACTCCTTCTAGGCAGGCAGCTTCGACTATCGCATGAATCGTGCAAACAGCAAAAGCCGCTCTTAACTGTCCAGCACTGTCTCTTATGCATGAGCCATCAACAAAGTAAATTTTATCAGGGCCTTCCAATGGCTCATCGACAATGTCTGGTATAGGTTTGGTGCACAGTTCAGTCACCTCAAGGCAGTCGTGGTCTTCACAATCATCATCTAAGACATTTGGCAATGGCATTAACGTAGCAGGGTTCAAAACCGAGCACCTCTTAAGGGTCACATTCTCCGCGGCAAGTATAACCTGCTCGTAGCGTGTGAGCCTATTGTTGGTCAAGTGCTGCGTTTTGGTCCTGGTCATTAACAGTTCTACTGAATGTGGAACATGTACCACCAATGGATGTCCCATCACAATGCTTTCACTTCTCTCAATGCTGACACCTGTTGCAGCAACGGATTTGAGACCTCCGGGCAACGCTGCGGCTACTGGGTCTAAGGTAGCCGAGAAATAAGCAACTGGTCTACTGACACCTCCATGATCTTTGGTTAAAACTGCCAACGCGCAACCCTCTCGCTCGCAGCAGAACAATGAAAACAGTTTGTTGTAATCAGGCATTCCCAGAGCCGGAGCACGGCATACGTCATCTCTCAACTCAAGGAAAGTCATCATGCAGTCTGTGTCCCATGGTACCGGATCACTTACGTCCTTGAGCGTCAGTTTCTGCAAGGGCTTCGCCTTCAGGGAAAAGTTAGCAATCCACTGGTGACAGTAGCCAACCATTCCCAAGAACATTCTAACCTCTCTCTGTGTCGAGGGCACCATCATTTTCATTATGGCCTCTATCCTATCTGGAGATACCTTTGGTTTGCCCTTTTCTATTCTGTGTCCTAGATACTGGACTTCAGACAGACAGTACTGTAGCTTGCTGGGAGATACCTTGTGACCATTTTCTGCCAGATGGTTCAATGAAGCAATGGTGTCTATTCTACAGGCATCTTCTGTCTCTGACGCAACAAGGAGGTTGTCTATGTACTGTACGAGAACCGAGTTCTGGGGCAGTACTAGACTCTCACGATTCCTTTTCAACAATTGGTTAAAGATCGATGGGCTCTCTGTATGCCCTTGAGAGATACGACACCATGTCAACACACGATCTTCCAGCTTAAATGCAAAAATAAATTGGCGCTCCTCATGTAATGGTATTGAGAAGAATGCCTGACACAAGTCAATCACTGTGAACCACTCAGCCTGTGCTGGAATCTGAAACAATATCACTGATGGATTCGGTACCACTGGACACCATGGAACAACTATGTTGTTCACTTTTCGTAAATCCTGCACAATCCTGAACTTCCCGCTAGGCTTCTGCAAGCACATGATCGGAGAGTTACATGGACTGCCCATTACTTCCTTCAGAATTCCCTGTCTAATCATGGATTCAATCACAGGTTTTATTTCCGCAATTGTTTCTGGAGTCAACTTGTACTGGGGTGTTCTTGGAAACTCTGCATTAGGTCTCACTTGAATCTTAACTGGCTCCACTCCTTTGATCAATCCAATCTCCTCTCCTGTAAAGTCCCAAACTTCCTGTCTAACTGCCTCTCTCAAATCCCAGGGGAGTTCCTCCACCGTTAGTGCAGGATACAGTTCTATGCACACATGTGTGTTTGCAACCTTAAAGGCAGCATCATCATCATTTGTCTCTAACTCTACTCCCTTAGGTGTACAGTAGATGGTGCAGTTAAGTTTACACAACAGATCCCTTCCTAGCAGACACACAGGACTAGAATCGCATACCACGAATTGGTGGCTGTCCCTGAAATTCCCTATTTTTACTGGGACTGGCTCAGTCAGTGAGTTTGTCATCCTCCTATTTGCGACCCCTACAACTTGGATAGTTTGTCCGGAAAGTGGTAAGTTAGGAACTACTGCAGACTGTACCGTAGAACTAGTAGTACCCGTATCTACCAGAAAGGTAGTGGGGTGTCCAGCTACATCAGCTTCTACAAAGGGTCCCCTCTGGTCTATCTCCAATACTGCTCCTAGGGCACAATTCTCCTCTACACTCAGGCACCGTCCTGTCACTGGGTCAAAGTGATAGTACTCGTCTCCGTCTACCATGAGAGGCATCTGCTGGTAAACCTTGTTCCCTGCCGCAATCTTCGGGGGCTGGGAAACCGGAGCTCAAGGAGCAGGAGTTCCCCCTTTTGCCGCCTTGAACTTAGCTACTGTTGCCCTCGGTACTTGAGGGGCCTGACTCTCCTCCTCCTCTTCCTTTACCTGATTTTCTGGGTTATGGGGACACTCGCGTCTCCAATGCCCGATCTCATGACACTGATGACACTTAGTTGTCTTTTTCAGAGTCGCCAGATCTACTCTGGCCTTGGGCCATCCTCATTGTCTCTTTTCTGACCGCCCGATTTCCTCCCTAATGTTCCATTTTCAGACTGACCCTGTCCTCCCGGCTGCATCTGGACTAGCATCAGCTTATCCTTGAGCTTCTTAGTCTTAGAGTCTATCTCATCACTGCAGTACCTGGCATACCTCAGGATCTCGTCCAGAGTCTTATTCTGCCAACAAATCAAATGTTGTTGTATCATGAGACAAATATCGGGTCTCAGTCCCAGAACAAACTTGGACACAACCTGTCCCATATCTTTTGGATCCATCACATCCAATCCACTGCACTGCTTGAATATCTGCAATAATCTCTCATAGTACTCATGGACTGTCTCCTTCGGTTCTTGTCTAGTTCGATCTATTTTCACCCAATCTATGTCCTGTGGTGGTACCTTAGTCTTTAACCACGTGATCGCCTGCGCGTATTTTATCATCACCCTAGGTGAGGGACCATTCGTGACTGTATCTCGTACTGGCTCCTCTGTGGGCCATTCAACGCTGACTTTACATGCTACCCACAGGTCCCCCGGAACCACAATGTCAAACAACGTGTTCAAATCAACCCACAGTACCTTTGATATTTTTACGAACCTCTCTACCTGCTTGTACCATTCTACTGGACTCTCCCTCAATTTAGGAAATGTGTTCGTAAAGGCAGCCAGATCTCCCCTACTCCAAGGTACATGCACATATCCCCCATGAGCCACCTCCCTCAAGGGGTATGCTTCTGCATGCATGAGCCCCGCTCCCGGTGCTGTCTCTATAGTGCTTCGCCTAACGCTCTTCTTCCTTGACCACCTTTCCTCCCATTTGTCCAGTTGGACCCATATTCGGATTCCCACAATTAATTCTCTGATGTGGGTTTTTAATCTGATCACTCTCTTCTCGTCTAGATCTTGGTCTGAATACTGCAACCTATGGCCACCCTGAAATGCCTTTGTCCTGGTCAGGTCCACTGAGTATTTGTTCGCTAGCTCGGTTAACTTCTCGTGGGCTGCCCTAGCCCTGCGAGTAACATCTTTCGCTGCAAACAACAGTTCATCTGGTTCGTAAAGTTCTATTCTCTTCAGGGGTATTGTACCTTCTACTATTTCCTCCACCTCTGATTTAAGTCTCAGCACATCTATTCTCCTTGCCTTTATCGCTGCTCTCAATGTGCCTTGACTAGAGGTTTCTCTAGAGTCCCTCCCCTTACATTCCTGACTCACTTGTCTGTCCTCCTCGGGTGTGTTATGGGGAACACTTCCTCGCTCCCATCTTTCACGGTCCCAGTCTTGTCTTCTATCTGTAGGAACAGGGGGGACGCTCCCCTATTTTTCTCCCCCCCACGGTCCCATTCCTGTCAGCTTCCGTCAGACGTACAGTGAGACACCCCCCTATTGTCCTGACCTCCATTGCCATAACCATCCCTTGACCTGTCGCTCTGGGTATCCACGACCGTCTCCCAAGTTCGCAAATCTGGCCTCAATTCTCTAATCGGCCTTGGCCGTGGCCCTCTCAAATCCGTCGGTCCTCTTAAACCCCCCTGTTCTCTGGATGAGTCTGCCGATGCTGCCAAAGGGGTGGACCATTGGTTCCACTCGTCCGCCACATTACTTCTACCTTCGCTGGTATTCCTTTCTCTATCTATTTGTGGCAGACTCTCGCTTTGTGTCTGTTCTGGGTTGTACACTGATACTATGGGACCTATGGTGACAGGTACCTTAAGAGCATCTGGTAGCCTCTGGGTACTGGCTCCCTCTTTGCAGTGCACTTTTTGCACCGTAAATCTTCCCACTACTCTCGTTTATGGGGACTGCTGAGATACCCCCTCTCCTTGCACTGAGCCGGACCTGTCCCCTACTGGGCCCAAGTCGCTCTCTCTTAAGACTCCACCGTCTACTACAGATGTCTCTCTTCCCATTGGTGGTGCTGGCCTCCCTTCTACCTCCGGATTGTATGGAGGTGGCCTCTGTGACAACAGTCTCTCTATCAGACTGTCGTCCGCCTCGCTGTCTTCATCCTCTGTGTTCTTTCTCTGCGCCTCCCCTGCATTGACCAACAGTGGGTACAGTCTGTCTCCCTCAATGGTCTGCGCTTTCCACCTCTTGGCCAGTGCATCCCACCTCGCGTCCTGTACCGCCCTAACTGATCTCTTCACTTTTTTCCTGTCTTCTATCTCTATTCTTTTCGTAGGCTGCCCTGATCCATGCATTTAATGCTTCAAACTGTGTTGGTCTAGGCAAAGGTCGCAAAGAAACCATAGTCGCTTTTAACTGGTACAACACCTCTAATCTGAATGTCCCGTACCTAGGAAAAGTCAATTCCTCACTTCCGTCAGTCATCTTACACCAGTTCTCAAGCCACAATATGGTATGTAACCCAACATTCGTAGCCATGTATTGAGCTGGTGTATCCTCGGGTGGAGCCTCTTCCCCACCCCGAGGTTCTAGCTTCCTTTCTCCCTTAAAACAGCTTCACAATCCTTTTAGACATTTCATGATGAAAGCCACAACGTTTCCTTGTTTACTATGCTTGTTTACTTCCCAATGACAATCCACCAATCCCAGCGCGGCTTTACTCTAACCGCCCTATCCCAGCGCGGCTCTCTTCTGACGTCACTCGCTTCTCGCTAACCGCCCAATCTCAGCGCGGCTCCACACTAACCGTCCTATCCCAGCGCGGCTCTTTCTGAAGTCACTCGCCTCCGCTTTGCAGCAGTTTCCCTCCTTTCTCCCCTCGTCTCTCGGTCATGCATGCGTCCCAATCATACACTTGAAATGATCACTTCCGACCAAGCAACCACTTCTTTGACTGTACGTCCAGAGTCTGACTGTAATTGTCACCGAACTGGCAAATGTCTGTCCACTTAACGACCAGACAATCGCCTCTCTGATAGGTTACATACACACGGCAACTTCCGACCAGCGTCCGTTACTCACGCATTCAAACATTCGTTCCCCCTATCTCGGTCCTGCGGGCGATCAATGGTACCTCATGACCCCCTTTCAATGGTCGACAATTACTGTGGGTGTTCGAT
This sequence comes from Lissotriton vulgaris, assembly GCF_964263255.1. Classification (NCBI taxonomy): domain Eukaryota; kingdom Metazoa; phylum Chordata; class Amphibia; order Caudata; family Salamandridae; genus Lissotriton; species Lissotriton vulgaris. The sequence continues at coordinate 319,239,675 of NC_141693.1, read as the reverse complement.
ACACCCGAACCACTTAAACTCTCCTTGAGTCTAAGATTTTCACTGGTTGCGCGCGCTCACAACCTGATCTCCTTTCACACTACAGGCACTCAACTCCGCTAGACAATACAATTCAACAACACAATGCACACCGCAATCTAACACGCATGACCCTTTTCATACTCACTCTCTTATCTTACGACCTGCTGCTTTCTGCCGCACCGCCACTCTCCGTCATTTTCCGTGGAACGCCATACTCTGTCCGCGGTTCTGCGGACGCACATCTCCCGATCTTAATGGGCCTTGGGGAAATCTTAACCTAACCTAGATTACCCTCACTCCAGAAGATAAACCATCCTACTCTGCTACCAATTGGAAAGGCGGGATTTCTACTCTAGAACCAGAATAGCATTTTCTAGAATCCCGTCACAGGTCGACTAGACCTTTTTACCTGTCATAGAGTGTAGAAGGCAATCTATAATATCAACTTGAACGATCCCCATTGCTTTCCCCAAAGAACCACTGACATAAGATTGAGTTTAAAGATTTATTATAAAGCCAAAAACAGTTGTGTATATAAACACCTCAGCAAAAGATTCAGAAGATAAACAGGCACTAATACAAACATGATTCCACGGAAAAGTCTTAATCTGATAAGAAACAATACCAGTATCAATTCCAAAATCATCAGGCTAACAAGAATTGCTATAACTTGGGTTTTAGTAGGCATCGGAAAAGGAAGGAATAAATCCAGATTAATCTGTCCCTACACTATACTAAGTGACATCCCTACTCAACAAAGTTCCCTCCTATCAAAGGTGTCAGCCGTGGTGACTTCCAAAGAAGCACACTCACTTTGTTCGGACTTAGCCTAAGAACCCCTCTTGCATAGCAAAGCTCTCTGCCTGACCAACATCTTCCTTCGCCCTCATGCGCATCTGCTCTCTCTCTCCTTCGGGGTGCTGTCCCTAATACAAAAACCCTCAATATGGACGACACGCCCTAAGGTACGCCCCTCTCAAAGGTATTAACTTTCAGTAATTTCCATTACGACATCTTCATCCTTGTCCGTTGAAAACGTCCTTGGGTCCCAGAGCCTTCTTCTCTTGAAGTTGCTTCCCTAAATTCCGCAGCCACTCCTCCATGTCTGGGACTACCATCCTAACGCTCATACACAATGGGCCCTTCTTCTACAATCTCTAGTTAACCTTGCACCTGCAAAAGAACGCACATAAATCGGCTCACAGTTCCATGTTACTTGCAATATGGCTGAGATACCCGCCACCCCCTCTCAACACACTCCCCAAGGATGGGAAACCGGAAACAGTTCTGAACTTTTGGAAGACGGGAGGGAGTGACCCTCCCGGCCGTATTTATTAAAATATGAAACAAAAATTAAAACATTAAAATAACAGTTTCATATTATGTACAATTTCATTACCACATTGCGATGTTTGGCTAACCTTAACATATTCTCTAATACAAAGGTTCTCCTAGCCGAACTAACATCCTACAAAACATTAACTTGAAAATTTGAAATTGTACATCCTAACGTTTAAGGGCCAACGGCAAGGTCGTAACCGGTGTCAAGATCCCTAAACCAGAAATATCCCCCTCACTTGTGAGGGGCGACCGCACAGAGGTGTACCTCAAGTGCAACTACCAATTTCCCTTGACTTGACGGGGGCCCCAATAAACTCGACGCCACTTAAAGGTCGTCTGAGGACTCGTGTGAGGTATCTAGAAGGTAGCGTAGACCCCCTCCCAAACCCCACACAACTTACCACATCTGCCGTCGCAGATATCCTGGCCCCGGGAAATTCCCCAGGAGGGGGCTGTAGCCCCTCCTACCCAGGAAGGGGCCTTGACCGCCTTTCCTTTCCTTTCGGTGGCCCATCCTTAGAAGGGACCGCCTACCCGTTGAGGGGCCGATGGCCACCTCCCTCGTGCGCTCCCATCCGTAATGGGTGACGCCCACTCATAGGGATCTACCAATTAGTGCTCACCGATCATGACCTTACCGCCACAGGCCGGATAGTTGACCGGCTATCCGGACCCCCCACACACTCCTACCTAAAGGTCATGTCACAACGTCCTCAGCCAAGCTATCAGGTCTCCTATGAGTAACTCGTTCCCCACCCGGGACAAATGAACACCATCACCCAAATACATACTGTCCCCTTTAATACAACCATGCGAAATAGAATGCAGTGTACTTGAACGGAACAATCTACTCACTTTATTATTAATTTTCCTTACTGAATGATTCAGAGCAGAAACTGACAGAGCCCCCCGCCACACTTTTCGTGGGATCATATGGGACCATGCAATTGTGCACCCTGGAACTCTTCTCGCTAACCAACTTACCGTGGAAAGCATCGCCTCAAGAAGAAGTCGTCTACCAGTGGTCACCAAATCGTTGCCCCCAAGATGTACTATGACTATAGCCGGCGGTGACCTCGTCCGCCCTAACAAACCCTCAAAAAATGATTGAAACTGGTCAATACAGAGCCCGCCCTTTCCGTAGAAGGACACACTGTACCCGTATTCCCCAGCCACGTGAATCATGTCACCTGCTTTGAATACGTCCGCGGCACGCCTCACGTATGAGTGGCCCACGACCCACACCTCCTTTTTCACAGCCGGTGATGTCTGACCGCTGGCCCGGTGTTGGGTCGACTGCACAGTCCGCCCCGCCTCGTAGGCTTGCGCAACTGAAAACCAAACAAAAACAAGAAGCGTGAGTACATCATTACAGCTTCACAACATGTGCAACCGCACATACCTTTTATAACAGTTCGAGGACCAACGCCCCACACGTTTAACTTGTTTGACATTCAGACCCCTGGCTGTAGCCTCTGTAGCAGCCCCTATCCGAAAGGAATGGGTCCCAAACTCGCCGGGGTTCAAGCCCGCGGCGGAAATCGACATCGCAAGCACCCGCTGAAACTGAAACCTCGTCAGTGGGGTGGCGTCAGCGTGTCTCAACAAGGTCCCCCCCCATGATGCCACCCTTTGCGCTAAATATTCCTCTACGCAACTCACCGGGCACATGGAGGACCCGGGAATCCTTTGTATGATTATGCAGTCCCCCATCGCACCCTGATCGGTCTTGGACCTGACAAACGAGACAGTCATTGTCTCCCCTCTGAACTGAACGTGCTCTCGGCACAGTCCCCCCATCACATCCCGCTTGTTCCTCGCCACTAGTTCGCTTACCCGCATAGCCCCATGGAATGCCAGCGCAAAAAGCGGCTCGGAATAACACAGTTTCATACCGGGATGAACACGTTGCAGGAAGTACAGATAATAACAGGGCCAACCTATCCAGACCTATCGGGCGCCTTTCATCTACTCTGCGACCCTCAAGGCGTTGCCACCCACGTAACGCTTTTTGCACAACGAAAGACGCTGTTGGGTCCTGGATCCCATGAGCCCTTGCCACAAAGGAAATGGCGGCCCGATGCCTCTGGGCCGTGGCCACTGACTTGCCTGCCTGACGTAAAGACAGCAGAAATTTTACCACCAACTCCTCCTGGCCCCAAAGTTCCCCCCTAGCAGCCCCCAAAAAGGCCCAATAGGAACGGAACGCCCCTTCATATGCCTTCCTCGTCCTGGGTGCTAAACTCTCTCCCACGAGGTTTCGTAGTTCGGGGCACCGAGAGACCAGAGAGCTTCGGGAAAGGGTGCCGCCACCGGGTCCGCTGTGGGCAGAAAACCCCAGAAGGCCTGCATACGAAAACGAGAAAGGGCATCAGCCGCTTGGTTCATCACCCCCGGCACATGTCTTGCCTTAAATAGCACATTCAATTGCATACATAATAACACAATTTCTTTGAGCAGTCTCAAAATCCATTTGCATCGTGCTGACTGGCTATTGATACACTCAACCACGGTCATGTTATCAGACCAGAAAACCACAGAGTGATCTCTGAACCCCTCGGGCCAAGTTTTCAGGGCCACCAGAATGGGAAAAAGTTCAAGAAAAGCAATGTTACTTGTCAGCCCGCCCTCATGCCACCATGACGGCCATTTTTGAGCCGACCATTGTGTGCCGAATATGGCACCAAAACCAATACTCCCTGCCGAGTCTGTCCACAGTCCCAGCTCCTCGGAGGACACCGCCGGTTTGTTCCAGACAATTCGACCATTGAAATCCGCCAGAAATGCCAACCAAATGCGCATGTCCTGGCGAACCTCTGCCGAGAGCCTCGTGCGGTGATGACCCTCCTTCAGGCCGACCATGGCCTGAGCGATCGAGCGGGAAAAGGGGCGGGCCATCGGTATTACTCTTAGTGCAAAATTCAACTGTCCCACCAATTGTTGTAACTGATGTAACTTAACTTTAGACTGACTAATACACGTTTCCAGGGATGCCCTGAACCTTCGGACTTTGTCTCCTGGTAAACGAAAACAACCTTCCTCCGAGTCGAGCTCGATCCCCAGAAACTCGAGGCAAGTCGAAGGACCCACAGTCTTACCTGGTGCCAATGGCACACCAAAATGATTCATCAAAACACCAAAGTCATTCAAAGCCTGACCACATTCCGGATCCCCGGCTGCCCCCAGAAACAAAAAGTCATCGAGATAATGCATAACCTGTTGAAACCCCATCTTCCTCGTGAAGGCCCATTGCAGGAAACAACTGAACTGCTCAAAGTAGGCACAAGATATAGAGCACCCCATCGGCATACATCTATCCATGTAATAGTGACCCTGAAACATGAAACCAAGAAGACGCTGATCGTCTGGATGTACCGGGAGCAACCGGAACGCTGACTCGATATCAGATTTCGCCATCAGCGCACCGGGCCGTAGGCGATTCAAAATGGCCACGGCCTCATCGAAGGATGCGTACCGCACTGAACACACTTCCGGGTCTATCGCATCGTTTACGGAAAGACCACGTGGGGCTGACAAATTATGTATCAGCCGAAACTCACCCGGGTCCTTCTTGGGGACCACCCCTAAAGGGGAACAAACAAAGTTAGCAACCGGTGGCACGTTAAACGGACCGGCGACTCGACCACGAGCGACCTCTTTCCCAATCTTCACCTGTACCACGGTCGTATGTCGCAAGACTGATATCTGGTTTTTGCATTTCGCTACACCCTGAAACTCCCTCACTGGGATGCGGAAACCATACGAAAAACCGTTCCGCAACACCCCAGCGGAAGCGTGATCCGGGTATTCGCTGAGCCAAGGAATCATTGCCATGGTATCAATTGGAGTAGGTAAAGGCGCCCCTCGGACCATTTCAGACCTGTTTGGCGCCTCCTCTACCCCCGTTTTCACCCGTTTTGGCTCTGCACATGGACTCAGGATGGGATGATTGCCCACACCCACCACATTCGTGCCTAAATTTGCAGGACCCATGGGGCCTCGTACACTTACCCCTGTTAAAGTTCCAACAAATCCCCCTTTTACCTGTGGTGGCGTTCGGCCTCGAGTGGTGGTCTTTACTCGTACCTGATCGAAAGGGCGGCCCAGCATATTGGCGGGAGGATTCCCCCACACTACTCCCTACCAATGGCAAATTCAACATACCAGTATCCTCCATTTTTGACCATGACACAGAATCGCAACAATCCCAAGTTAAGTTTTTATCATGTTCTTTCGCTTTTCTAAAAATATTATCGTAACAGAACCACTGATTGCCCCCATATGACACAGAATACCCCATGATCCGTGACTGATAAATCGGCAATTCGGACAGCAACTCGGGCCTACGTTCGCCCAGGATTGACGTAAAAATCCCCCACGCCTTGCCCCAGTTGCCAATGTTTTCATTTACCTTAAAGGCGGCCATCTTTGCGCGCCAAACACTCGGATGCATGAGGTCCTTTTGGGTTTTAACATGCTCCATCTCATAATGATCGGTAAGCAACGAGAAGATGTTTACATACTCCCCTGCCCATATCTTCTCCTTAATAGCCAGAGGGACATGTTGACCCAACTTTTCCCTTCGTGAAGGTGCAGACTCATCCCTCGCAATCGGCAATGGCCGCTTACCTGAACCGGAAGCTGTATCTGCCGCTGAGCCTGTCCCAGGTGGTTTTTCTACAGCCGCAGCCGGCGTGATAACGGGCGATGCTGCCTTCGCCGCCTCCCTTGTTTCACGCAGTTGCCTCATCAACACCCGTGCGTCGTCAGCCGTGGTGCCCTCGCTATCTTTACCCAACCATGCTGCTAATTGTGCTGCCAGCTCAGGCGGCATATCCTCCCTGGACACGGGGGTGACGACTACGGGAATCGGATTCCCCTCTGCCGGCACCGGAGTTGGCTCTTCGAGCGGGGTACATGGAACCGGGATGTTTCCCCCAGCTGGTCCCCTTCTGGGCCTCTTATCTTTTCCTCCCGGAGCTGCTCCAGCCAAAGGACGTTTCGGTCCATCTTCCCCGTCTTTATCCGCCATTCGCTTTTTTAGGTCGGTCACCTCTTTCATAAGAACACGCAGCATCTGGTCGGTAGTCATTCGCTTTCCAACTTTCTTAGGCATTCTCCAACAGAGTATCTGTAAGACAAACAAGAAAAATTACCACACTCAAAATTGGCTCTTTGTTCCATCTCGAGCTCACGTGTAGCGAGAGGTGCAGCTTCCGAGCACAGGAACAAGAGGATGCGTTCTTGGCTTGTTGCTCCTTTTATCCGTCTTCAGGGCGGGCGTAAACCCGCCCCTGCCTGCCCCTAGGGCGTGGCTGGACGCGTCAGTGTCTAGGCCAGCCCACTCTAGGGCGGGAAAAAGCGCGCCCTGGCTACGCCGCTTCGGGCATACCAGCCGAGGCTCGCCTCCCGCCCAAAATGGCTTCCCGGGGGGCTCGTGGTACTCCGCCATACGTTCGGGGGGACCGAATGGTCGCCCCTTTCCATTAATTTTCTAAAGCAACCTTCTAGAACAGACATTTCCATGATTTAATGTCAAGTGAAACATTCTCAATTCAGCCTACACAATCTTTTTCCCTACCTAGGCCTCTGCACGTTTCTGGGTATCACATCCTAACATGAGCAATAGATTTTCGTTCATTAGGCCTTCATCATTATAGCAAAAATACATTTTCTAAACACATTTTCTAACTTAAGCACTTCTTTCGTTATATGAATACAATAATGAATTTCTAATAGAGCAACTTAATACACTAATGACGTATTGACCATCCTTTAATTGGATTAATACTTCACTGCAAACAATATTTCTAGATTAACATGGCATTAGTACTTTCAAAACACTCTACGTTACTCTATGTAAATTCTGGCACATTATTTCATAGCCCTACATCACATTTAAACATGATTATAGTCCTTTAGATATGTGGGTGCTGATTATTCATGAATATGGTGCACCCCTTACAAATTTCTAACTCAGTTTTGCGCTCTCTCAGGGCCTTCCTTAAGTGTGACCAATGTGTAATAAAAGGAGAGATTAAGTCTTAGCAAGTGGTTTAAATGCTAATTCGAAGTGACAGTAAAACTATACAAACAGGCATTGCAATGGGTTGAGATGAGAGAATACTTGTGTGGGTGGAACAACCAGGGATGCAGACCCAGTAGTAGCATTTAGTTTACAGGCCTTGTGTATATGGTATACCAATTTATAAGAGATTCACAGGTACTCTACATATGCCAATCAGGTATACACCAATATCACCATGTTTGGAGGAGAAGCACATGCACTTTAGCACTGGTTACCAGTGGTAAAGTGCTCAAAATCATAAGGCCAACAAGAAGATACAGCAAAAAGTGTAGGTAAACAGGCAAAAAGTTGAGGGAAGAGTACCCTAAGGGTGACAGGTCTAACATAGTCTAATTAGTTTAAGTAAAGCAAAACAACACTACAACATGTGGAATGCAGTAGACTGTGGGCATTTTTCTGAAAATTGTGGCAGAGGGCTGCACAGCAAGTCGCCTTGCTGTACTGCCCTGTGTCACAGGAAAAGGGCAGAATACTCTGTCCCCTTCATGTGTGCTGGTGCCATTTTGGCAGCCTAGCACTCCGGCAGGCACCAGTGACCGCTCCTCTGCTATGGTGGAGGAGTGTCACCCCCATTAGCCTCAATACATAAAAAATAAAATGATAATAATAGTGTTCATTATTGTTTGATTTTCCGTACAATAGTCGAGGTTAGGGGGCAGGGCCATCAAGGAGGGGGAGTGGTGAGCAGGGCACTGTTGTCAGTGCACATGATGATTTGGCAGGCCTTCTCAGGCCGGCCAAATCATCCTGCGCAGTGAAGCTCTCTCCAACCCCAGCTGCATTGCCGGGTTGGAGAATGTAAGCACAGACTCCCAATATCACTGGGAGCACAAATCCTCAGTGCTCAGGCCAATCCTGACACTGCTTTCAGCATCATGAAAGCAGTGTCTGGATGGGCCACAGGGGATTCTGGGAGCTTGTGCTGGTGATGATGGAGCAGAAGAGCAGAGATGCGGCGAAGCGGTAGGTACGTTTTTTTTTGCGTCTCCTTTGTTTTTCCTCAGTTCCCTGCCCCATATCCCCCAGCCCGCCACTCTGTCGGGAAACAAGCTGCTACTGGCAGGCATCCATGCAACATGATGCAACATGCCTGTGGTGTAGGCAGTATTGTTTTGGAGCAGGAAGGGACACCTTCCTGTACAAAAACAATCCTGAGAGGCGTTTTCCTTATTCTAGGTGTGCTGCACACATACAACGAAGAAACAATGAGGATAAATGAAGATATTTCTCCTTGTTACGCCTCTCCTGGGAAGGTGTATCTTTTTTGCACATTAACAAGTTTACCAGGCTTGGTAAATCTGGAAATGTGTTAAGAACCATGGGAGTTGCATGTGAACACCCATGCAACGGCCATGGAATGCATCCCTGTATGCAACACAGCGATTTAAGCTGTTCAAAGCCTCACAAAGTGACTTATGTGGATTCCAAAATATGACTCACGGTTTGCGTCACTCTTGCACCATGTTGCGTGGTGCAAGAGTGATGCAGCCCTGGTCATAAATATGGCATCGTGTCCATAATAAGCTGAAGGGAAGTGGTCATTTTATGGGGTGTTGGCCACAGCACCTATCCCCCGGCTGCGCCTTTTTTCTCAACCGATGGAGGTGCCCAACCCTCATGGGCTCTGAATTTTGTTAAAATGTACATGTCTTTTTATAGTATTTGTGAACCTCACTGCTTCATGGATCTAATTTTGAGCTTTCGTGGGGTCTGCAAACCTGGTTTTGGATTTGTGGTTCCCCAAAATTTGACCACATGGGTCAATAGGCTTGCAGTGGGTTCGTAATTAAATGTCGTAAAGGTTGAGATGCTTTTACAGCCACTAGCTAGGATTCACAGATCCTGACGGATGTATTGGGGCTACACCACATCTAAATTTGCATTTTATATTTTTTTATTCACAGGCTCAAAGTTTTGTGCGTTTACTGAAATAGAGCGCTTGTATTTTTAAACTTTTGCACAAAAGCTTATGCTCAATGTTGGATGATGAGATGACTGCAGTGGCAAGCTAATAATTGAGGTTATAGGCGTGATCTTTTTATTATAAAAACCTATGACAAAGACTGTAGACGTGAGATTTATTACAAAAAAGCACATAATGTGAATTGAAATGCAAAGGCGGATTGCTATCACAATATGTTAGAGTCTTTAGAGAAGTACTTTGTTATATGGAATCTCACATAGTAGATAATAACCCCTCGTGGTAGAGATTTTGCACTTTGATTATGCATGTGAGACACGCTTACTAATTGTGTTGATAGGTGCCTTGCTTGATAGCCTATGATCAATACAGGCCTGAGGCGGTATGTCAGCCTTGTTTATGGTGACAAGTCAATGCAGTAGGACTTGGGAAAAGTTTTTCCTAAACCCAGATTGCTGTTAAGGGTGGACTGTTATTACACCGTGTGAAAGCCCATAGACATTGTTACATGTAATCTCAAGCTTACCATACAAATGATGGCTTCTGATGTTAATTATTCCCTCTGACAAACCTTTGCAGTTGAACATTTGCAATAAGATAATCCATGTTAAACCCCATTCAGAGGGGCTGTATGTTGGTTTGCCAACTGTAATTTTGTACATTTGTATAATTGCATGAATGATGGTTGCCAGTATATGTGAAACAGGGAAGACCTAGGTTGACTTGGTTGACTAAGGTGGTAATAATAATATTAATACAGTATTTACAAAGCATAAACTAATCACCCCTGAGGGTCTCAAGGCGCTGGGGGCAGTTGGGAAGATTAAGTGAGCTATTGCCCAGGGTTACATGATGCTAAGCTGAGCTGCTGCTGGTGATCGAACTGTGAGCCCTGCGCACCAGAGTCAGCCGCTCTGGCTGCTGCGCCACACCTTTCTCACTGAACTAATGATAAACAATAAAATCTTAATTGTTATATTGGGCAGAGTTCTATCAGATGCAATTAGGTCTGTTTATTACAACACAAGGCATACCTTACTTAGTATTAGAAGCATTTATTAAAGCTAATAAGTGTTTAATGATGGGTTTTTATTACAGTTTATTAACATTTATAGACAGGCATTTTGTTATATTGAATTCCTTAGATTCCCGTAGGAGCCAAGGACTTTCATGTTGTGTAGTCACTCTCACAAGTAGAAGATTTATACTGTGAGAATCCTCTTAAGTGGGGCTGCACAATATTTTGCAAACTGTAACTTTTTTCATATTTACAGTTTTTTAACTAAATCCTTAAATGATGCCTTGTGGGAAAGTGTATGCTCAAGTACATTAAGGTTGGGGTAATTCTACTAGTAGCCACTAATGAACGTAGTAGGGGTTATTGGTTCTTTGGGAAGAGGTTTGTCAGATGTCATTAATCTGAATTATTTAATATGAAACATTAAGACAAAAGCACTATGTCTAACTTTTTTTATTGTGAGTAGTAGGCAAGTGTTTTGGTCTAGTTTATTCCTATTTATAAATAATGGAGCTAGATAAGTTGCACTGTGAGTATCTTTGTTAGGGACTCTAAAGAGTAATTGAACATTATTTTGTTAACTGTAACTAGGTACATAGTTATTTTTGTTATTTTGTGTGCCTGTTTTTTGTTTTGTTGGAAAGCTTATGCTCAAACAGTAGGCTTTAGTTAGTTCTGGTGGCAAATCAATGATAAAGGCAGCCTCAGTTGGTTCATTGGCAAAAGCTATGTCAGATGCCACAGGTCTATTTTATTATGTAAGGTTATGTAAGGTTATGTAAGGTTATGACATTGGTAGCAGGTCTGCTACATTTTTGTGAAAAGCATATGTTAAAGTGCATAGATATTTAAGAACGAATTGGAAATTTGCCATTTAAAATCAGTAGCTACTTATTTTTTTTTACATGGGATCTGACAGATTATTGTAGTAAGCAAGGATTTTGATGCTGAATAATTCCTTAACAAAACATATCACTAGAAGATTTGAACTCTGCAGATTCTTGTTAGACCTGGAAGTTTTCCAGTATTTTTAATTTTATGACTGTATGCTTGTTTCTTTGTGGAGTATCTTTGTGGAGTTATGTTATGTTATATGTATTTATAACGTGCACAGATACTCATCAGAGTGGCCCGGCGCATACTTGAAAGAGGAAACAGAAGCAGAAGCAGAACTAGAAGAGAAAGGTTTTTAACTTTTTCTTAAAGATCGCTGGATCATGAATGCCGCGCAGACCCAGGGGCAGTGCGTTCCATGCCAGAGCCGCCTTCAGGGCAAAGGAGCTCCCACCAAGCCTTTGGCGTTTGAACTTAGTGGTCTGCACCAAAAGTTGAGAAGAAGAACGCAGCTGTCTCACTTGGTTATGAAAAAGTGAAATTCTTCTGTAGGTAGATAGGCCCCAGGCCAGGAGAGCACTATGGGCAATAGCCAAAATGTTGAATTTTATTCGGAACTCTACTGGGAGCCAGTGCTGAGAACGGAAGTGAGCACGCACTCTGTACCTGCTAGAACTGCCTGCAATTTATTCGAACTGTAGCACGGGATGCCAACATAAAGAGCATTGGCATAGTCCAGGTGGAACAAGATCAGATCGCGGACAACAGTTTCTTTAGAAGGTCTTGGAAGGAGAGGAAGAAACTTCTTCTGAGCTTTCAGGGTGCCAAAGCAGTCCCCAGTCAGCTTCTTGACTTGCTTCGAAAAAGTCAGATTCTCATTGAACCAGACCCGCAGATTGTTTGCAGGGTTTCCCCCTGCACTAGGCAAGGGGAAGCCCGGGGGCCACAGCCTCTCTCTGAAGTTAGCAGGAAATACACCATACAAGAGGACCTCAGACTTCTCTTCATTACACATTAGCTGCGCCTGAGCAAGCCAGTGAAAAACAGAGGACAGACAATGTTGAGCAGAAATGATTGAGTCATCGCTCCTTTCCCTAAGAGAAAAGGAGCTGGGTGTCATCAGCGTAGGCCACCACCTTAGCCCCTAATGTCTCTGCTAAATAAACCAGCAGGTTGACATAGATGGGCCCCAGGACCTCAGTTGACAAAATTGGGGTTAAGTAATCTCTGATAGCTATGGGATCCACCAATACAGATTCCGCACAAATACCGTAACTCAATCCCTTGCCCTTTTGAACATGTTTATATACTACACTTCTGCAGTACACTAGAAGAACAATTCAAGAACATCCACTTGTGATATTGGGACCCACTTTACTGAAACACAGTCTTTACGTATTAAAGATTTTGACTTACAATAGAAAATATTTAGACTCTTCAGTTTACAGCAATCCCCTACGAAATTGCATCATGACATCCTATGCTATCGCTTAAAGATATTTCGGCATCCTATGCCAACAATAAACACTGCTTCTCTAAACTAGTATTTATAATTTAAGGGATGCTGAATTCTTTCACTAGAAATAAAATGTCATTAATTGTTTTGATCTCATAATGAACTGATGAGTACATATAAAATAAGCTGCATATACCTCTATGTTTACTACTGGTAAGATGGTCACAATGTAACTTCGAATTCACATATTATAATGCAGGGTATTTGTGTCTGTAGGAAAAGTGGCATCAAGATAAAGAAATGAGGAATCCAGAGAAGATGCTGTCTAATCTCAGTCTACATTTCTGCTTAAGACATCCACCATAGATCTGGAGAATGGTGCAAGTTATCACCGCTTCTTCAATATTTGTGATGTGATGGAGGTTTGCAGAGATTTCCCAGGGTTTTGGTCTTCTGGATGATGGGCAGCATCACAGCACATTGCTGGTTCTGATACCTATCACAATTTACTGGTGTATTTAGAAAAGAAGGTTACATATGTGTTGGCTTCTATCAATGAGGTTTGCTTGGCTTGCTGTCTACATATGATTTATTACTGCTCATAGCAAAAGTATGTCTAAGAAGACAAAGAGAAGAGGGAGTATTTAAAGGAGTTTATAGCAAATATGCCCTGAATATTCTCAAACAATGGGACAAAAAAAATCATTTTTATACGACTTCTGGGCTCATTGTTTGTAAACATGTAAAACAACCAAGAGTAAACAATGGAATGAGTCTTGGGGAATTTTGCTGGCTTCTTCTGCAAATTCTTTTGGTCCAGACTGTATATTCTGTCTAACCAGGATACACTTGGATATGCAATGTCTACAAGTAGGAGGACTTAGGGCTTTTTTTACCAGGTCCATCATACATGCCCAACAACTAATCAATACAAAAGGGTATGCAGTTTCTGTTTGAACAGTACCGGTTGTATAAGTGAGGCAGAGCTCCCTTAATAGCTATATGGAGGAGAGGGGAGTCCTTCTTTTGGAATTAGGACCCTCACACACCCAGCCAGATAGGTGTCATGCTTCATCATCAGGTCTGCTCCTCGTCGGGTCGGCGCTTCAATACTCAATGGGCACACTAAAAGGGGATCTTTAGCGGAGATCTTTTATACCTTGCTGTAAGGTGCAGTGTATGAGGGGCCTAGAGAGTGTAGATGTGAATGTAAAAGTGCAAAATATGTCAAAGAAGATAAAGAGAAGAGAGAGGTTGTACAGGAGTTTATAGCAAATATGCCCTGATTATTTTCAAACAATGTGACAAATAAATCATTTTTATACGACTTCTGGGCTCATTGTTTGTAAACATGTAAAACAATCAAGAGAAAACAACGGAATGAGTCTTGGGGAATTTTGCTGCCTACTTCTGCAAATTGTTTTGGTCCAGACTTTGTATTTTGTCTAACCAGGATACACTTGGATATGTTATACTGCAATATGCAATCAGATGTATATAGCGAACTCCTGCCATCCCGGAGCCGCCATCAAGACTACTGGACCCCATATCAAGTATAATTAATGGGTAAAGACAGAGGGGACTCAGAGGTAGGGCAAGAGTAGATGCTGAAAACTACTAGATATTGGTGGGGAAAAAGAATGTAGGAGTAACAAACGTCAGTGTGACACTGTTGTTGTGTTATAATAGTAGGAGTAATAGGGCCTTAGCGGACAAAAGGGGACCCATGCTCTATGAGAACCTATTATGAGGTTGTTTGCCCTATAATGTGTCATGAGAATGCCATCATGAGATACCTGTCCAAGCACCCAGAGTACTTATTGTTTGAAAATATTGATGTTCTGAACAGTGTTTTGCACTGAGCCATAACGTACAGATTTGACATTGTAGTGTTGTGTCCATGATATATCCAGCCAGATTGTATGTTTCTTACAATTTGTCAATAAATAAAATATATTTTATAATTAGAGTCAAACCTGAAAAAACTGGAATTCCCCACCATGACCCTCACAACAAGTGACCGGTATAACACCTCTTACTCCCCTCCCCATCAGAACCATCATTAGTGGAGAGCTTGGTAATTGCAGTGATAGGGCATGTGGAATAAAGGGTATTCTCAGATGTAGGTGAATACAAATTATAGTTCCAATTCACACATGTTTTCCTAAGTATTCCACCTTAAGTCTTTACCTGATTGCAGCAGATGAAATCTGTGGGTGAAATAGTTTGGAATGATTTTCCTGCATAACTTATAATTAGGATGGGACAGGGGCGTAACACAGGCCCCCGTAGCCCACGTGATGTGGGGGGGCCAGAAGCTCCAGGGGGCCCCTCGGCACTGCACTCTGTCCGGAGAGCTCCTAATTAAGCCCGGAGGGGGTACCTCTACATACCTTGCAGGGAGGCCCCCTCAATTTTCGTTACGCCAGTGGGATGGGACAGATAATTCGGAGCCAGGCGTAAAGCTTGGGGGCCGGTATACTCTCTCAGAAACATGGTGAACTATCCTGTATGGCAAACACTCTGTCCACCTGGTCAATTATGATTCTGTTGGATTGTCAGTTTTTCTAAAGCAGCACTCCTGCTATCAGCCAACTTCTTTAGGGACAGAATGTATGTTATTTTCTTTCAGTTAGTCTTATGATATTACTAGCATACTCATGCAGCACTCTTCTAGATAACAGATGTTGTTCATCAGCTTTGGAGAAAATATAAGAAAAAAACATGCGCACTAAAATCATCAAAACCTTGAACACAAAGTCACCTTGTTGTAACAGCCCAAAACCTTGTTTAGTGCTCTCCATGGCAGTCCTATCAAGACCCTTTCAAACTGTAGTGCCACTTTGCTTCTAGCTTAGTAACAAATGACGAGGTACAAATACATTGCCGTCAACAACCTATGAATCACAGGCCACAAAGTCCTACCAGTTATGATGATGTGATTGTAGACTGTGCTGGCACTTCTCAATTCCAGTGTTGTGCCAAGTTTCATTTGATACATTTCTTGGCAAAGAATTTGTTTAGTGTCACTGGCTTAGGAAATGGTGTTTCCCAGATTCTTGTCAATAGGGTCTTTGCAGCGACATCAAGATTTGACAGTGGGAATGCACAGACACATCCTTTACTACATATTATTTCATAAGAATAATTTAATTCCTGACATTTTGCTGAATATGATTGCAACTCAATTCAGGCAGAAACATTTATTTCCAGCAAATTTGCAGGAACTAATGGCTACTTCCCCTCACTTCAGAAGAACCATCTGATTCATTTACACCTGGGTGGCTCATGTCTACTGCATCTCTCTTCTGCAGACCCATTTGGTTCGTTTACACCTGCATGGGCTGATATCTATTGAATTTCACTGAAGTAGAACCATCTCCTTCCTCTACATTGGCTACGTTTAATGTCTACTACACCTCATTTCAGGAGAAGCATTGAGCCTTGGGGAGTCGGCGGATATGTGTGCATACCTATAGTTCTTGGATGTCAACTGAAACATATTAACCAA
The DNA here is from genome assembly GCF_964263255.1 of Lissotriton vulgaris. Classification (NCBI taxonomy): domain Eukaryota; kingdom Metazoa; phylum Chordata; class Amphibia; order Caudata; family Salamandridae; genus Lissotriton; species Lissotriton vulgaris. The sequence goes on along the minus strand of NC_141693.1, from coordinate 319,223,485 downwards.
TATTACCCAACACATTCTCTGCTGGCATTTACTTTTAAACGTGTGTTGTATTTTGAAGCTAATGCTCTGCTGTGAGAGGTTGGTAGTGGGCACCAATTTGGTGAACCCTGTATCGTCATGTGGAAATAAAGGCTTCATAAATACTTATTTTGATGCAAAATGGGACCCTGGCTACTTATTGACCAGTCTCTCTAACCAGTTTCCATTTATATATGAACTCACTGAGTGCTCTCTTGCTTCTTGATTGCCGTTTATGTAAGCAATGTGCAGATTAGAGACCTGGTAGTGTGTGAGTGCATATAACTACTTAACTGCTACAAGTAAATTGACAAAGCAAGAGGAGGATAATGAACTAGAGATGCCAATTGTGGCTTATTTAATTCCGTAAGGATACCCTCATGCTTTAGTATGATAACTATTTTCTAAATAACCGTGGAGTCTCAGAGTTAGAAGAAGTTCACTATTGTGTCAAAATATATGTTATATACCTATTTTACGAATATCTTTGACAAGCTCAACAAAGTACATTTTATATATCAGACTGTATATGTGGCCATTTTGCCACAATTACACTTTCTCTGTAATTTAAGCGCTTATTGTAAACATATGTCTATAAGCCCCAATCAACCATTACTCTAAATGTAAACATATTATCCTAACATTAATATGTATGTCCATGTGCATATGTGCCACTCCATAATTTACTATAAAAACAAAACGTTTTTCATGAATGCCTTAAAGTATCTCCTAATGAGATGACAATGATGTTGTTAATGCTTAGCCTGCAAGTGCAAGAACAAAGGAAATCCTATGGGACCTGTTAAAAACGACTTTTGGAGTATGTAAAGTAGTGCTCCTGTAATACTCTTTTTCTGTACTCTTAAATACCTTTGAGAATTGGTCCAAAACATTTAAAACTAGAATAGAATAGAAATACTCAGTGAATATTCACATACAATTTGAGAATAGGCCTCTCAGTCTTTCGCTGTTTGTAGATGTGACATACAACCCTTCGCAGATATGGAAATCTGTGTTCTCCTAGCACCCCACGGAAAGCTTGAAGGATACTGGCTCATCTTAGCCTAGAGTTATAATCACTTCTAGTTTCTGTTTTTTTTTCCGGACCTCATGTTCTCTAAAGTAGAGTTGCATGTCCACAAAAACACAAACTAAAAGGAATAAACAACACACACTTAAAGTTGAAATGTACTTTTTCATTTTCATTTTCCTGCCACCATGTATAGCATATTGATTTTGATCAAATTAGTTTTAGTAGACTGTTTTTAATTAAATTGATTTTATCTACAGTGCACATCTCACAATGAATTGCCTCTTTCCTCTTTATGATTGTCGCTGTTACCCAACTCATTTTATCAACTAAAAAGAATGAATATCTTGGGTAAATCTTTTATGAATCTAATCCCTGTTCTTTTATGTCTCTAGTAACAGTGTTTATCTTCCTTAGCTCTCTTACATACAAATACATAAACACAATTAAAATGCACTTTAAATGAATTTATGAAATATAGTTGTCAGGTAAGACTGAGCTCACACAATAGACTTACATAAATCGTTTTACCTAAATGGATTCCTAATGGTTGGTGCAGTGAACTCATACCACTTTTGCAACATTACCTTTGAGGATGTTACACTGTCTGATATAGCTTAATTAAGAATACATTGTGATCATAAGAAGAAATACTCAGAAGGAAATGTTTGGAGAATGTTAGGGGTGAACTACGTTGTGAAGACTGGCAATTTTTTTTAAATGTATGTTTCCCTAAGATTACAGATTATAAAAGAAACAAAATAGGTAAAAGAGGGTCAACTTCAGGACTACTTCACAGCTCAGAAAATATTGATCCAACAATATTCTGGTACAAAAATATTGAGGGAAAAAATATTGAAAAGTAAGTGCATATCGGAAAGCATAGATTTACTATTCCCAGCTCCACATCTTTGTACCCTGAAGATATGCGCCACATAAGTACATGTATGTGGAGTTATGAATTGGAAAACCTAGACTTACTGATCTGTCGATATTTTTCTTAATATATTTTGGCCTCAATATTCTGCCCCATCGGTATGCAGGGTTCAATATTCAGGGTGCACCCCCGCAGAAACTGTGCCCACTATCAATGGTACTTCTTGACACTTGTCCTCCATGAGACTTCCCCCCACCCGGCAGGGTTCCCATCCCACCCCCTGCTCAAAACACCTTTCTCCATTGTGGAAGCCCATTTCCCTTCCTGGAAAGGTCTTTTTTTCTGCCCTTTCCGTGTACCCTTTCACCAAGTTTCCAGATCCTCTGTCCCCATCGCCCCCTGGATTCACAATCACAGTTTAGACATGCTCAGTAGTGTAACACAGGCCCCACGGTGTGGGGGGGCCAAACCTCCAAGGGGCCCCTCAGCACAGAACTCTGGCCGGAGACCCCCCGATTGAGTCCGGAGGGGGCCTTTCCACATACCTTGCAGGGAGGTCACCTCAAGTTTCTTTACGCCAAAGCACATGTTTAATACAAAACATGGGTATATCGATTAATAACTGATAAATTTCCCTTTTGCTAAATCCTGGGCATTGTAAATAAAGCAATGTCAGCATATGAAATGTACTAAAGTGCTAACGCGGATTTGGAAATAGAGTCAATAGAATCTGTATAAAAATCTAAACTATGTATGTTAATTTACTTATTTATATGGTGCACACTCTGCCACTGGTAAGCTGCCTCACCACCAATGGGGTTTAGTTCCTTCTCACCCTGGTTTTAAGTTTTCTATTGCAGGCTGTTTTTTGGTGTTGTTTGTAAGTTGTGTGATTGGGCATTTTCTTGTTGATAGGTTTAGGTGTTATGTTATATTTTACTATGTTGTGGTATATATGGCTTAATTATGTACATCTGTTCCTTTAATTTCATGCTAAATTATGTAATTATTTTATCTTTATAGAGTTCAACATATACCGATTACTTGGCTCTTTCTTATGATGTTATGTCATGTTAGGTTATAATATGGCATGCTATGTTATGTGCATTGTGTTATGCTATGCTATTTTGTAGTATTACATTACAATATACCATGTATGTATGTTTTGTTATATCACATGAAAGGCCATGCTATGTTGTGCAGATTATTATGATAGGTTATGCACTTTGTTGTTGGACCAGGCCCTCTTTGCAGGGTTACCTCGGATGCTTGCCTTCTTTTGCTGAATTCATTTTTGCTGGCATTAGGAATAATGTAACAAGTACTCTCCTGCCCGCCATGGCCCTGTAATTCAATATACAAGGAAGGCACATGGATCCTTTCTCCAGATAACCCTGCAGACTAGGCTGGTGAGAGTCAACACACTGAAAGGGTTTTCATCACTATGGAAGAAAACATTATTGATAGCCTCAGATTCACCCCCAGGCTGCCTTCCTGGCACTGAACAGAGAAGCAGGCATTTGTAGTGACTACAAAAAATCTATTGTCTGAATATTGAAGAAAATCTGAAGGACAATGGGAGATATTGTATTTAATGGATTGAACTATTTCTTTTTTATAATGTATCTCCTGTTAATGCTTTGAAGCTATCCAGGAAATGTATTACCATGTCAGAATGTTAAAAATCCAGTGAGAGCTGTCATTTGTTCATAGTGAGGAAAAGTGTTCTGGCTCACTATGCCAGGCAGGATGACAAATAACTCATGAGCTAGGTACTCGAACGTGTGTTGGCCCTCGACTAGTGTTTTGAATGATTTGTTTCATGAAATAATATAATAGATACTCCTATCTGCATTAGACCACATGGCACCATTGTACTAGGTACCTAGAGCTGTAATGCACTAGCTGTACTACAGTCAATAACTATGTTCATCCTCCACTAAACCGGAAGCAAAATAGGGTGGGGCCGTTGCTCTCTTCTTTCTTCAGTGCGAATTTTACTTGCAGAAAGCTTTGATAAACTGTTATCAGTGCTGGACTGGGGTTTCAAAAGCAGTCCGAGCAAAAATGCTCAAACCAGCCCCACTCCCTTTGTCTCTTCGCCACATCTCTCTCTCTCTTTCCATCCATCCTCTCTCTCTTCCCTCGTTTTTCTTCCTCTCTGATCGTTTTCTCTCTATCGTCCGCCACTCCACTCTCTTTCTCTCTCTCTCTTGAAGCCTCCTTGTACTTGCCGCAATTAACCTCTGAATTTTCCTAGACTTTCAAAAAAGTCCACCAAGGGTTTCAGCCCACAAGAGAAATACCTAGTGCAATAAAAAAGCCTGTCCAGCCCTGACTATTAGGTCCACATTTACTAAAGTTTTACATAGCTTTAATTGACTTACCATTTGAAAGGCCCACATCCAAAGCTCTAAATTTCTCTTACACCTTTAACAAATGTGGCCTGAGATCTGGCATGCTTTGATATGGCTGGCTAAGAGAAATATGCCTTCTGGAATGAAATTGCGAGAAGTTTCTGCTGGCACATTAATTGAAGAAATGTTACTTTGCACCAGTTTTGTTGTTTTCATAACAGAGAAGGGAGTAAGAAGATATTGTTATATAAAGACTTGTGCACCAAAGCCAATATTGAAGAAAGTGATGAGCCAGGATACATTGCCGTTATTTAAAAATAGTTTTTTATGAGTGAGCCAGAAAAAAGAGAAATATTATGGATATACCTCCACAGGGCAACCTAGACAACATTTTTAATTTATGTTAGAAAAACTGATAAGATAACTTCTTTTAAAATAAAAAAGTATTTCATATATGTTCATTAAACATACCCTAAAATTAACCCTAAACTCACTGTATCCTTTTCCTGAAGTGGGGTGTATTAGATATGATTAAAATCCTAAAGACTGTTTAAATTACAATGGAGAAAAGATAGGCTTTTAATAATTTATGAGAACAGTGATGTGGGAACGGTTCATCAATTGCAGGAGTGATGCATGCAACCTCACACCTGACACCAGAAACATCCTTGTCATACCTTTTGCCCACAGTACAACTGGCAGGTTGTAAGAGGAGCAGGTTACAAATATAAATGTTTTTATGCCAAGAGAGCCCAAGATCATGAAAAGCCAAATGCATAAGACAAACACCTTTGACTAGGATGTATCAACAGTTGGAGACCAACAATGGATGATGCTGCATTTGTAGTTCATGTGGCAGAGGCAGGACTATCATTTAGTAATCTGACACTAAAATGACATAGTTTATTCTCCTCAAAGAAGCTAAGTAAGAGGAAGCCATACTTACTAATAGAATTAGCAATTAGTCATATTTCACCTAAAGCCGTGCCTGATGCCATGCCAGAAATTATAATAACTTTAGCTGCAGTCCACCAAAATCCTAGACACATGTCAATCTTTTGGAGTAATCTGTTTCCATAACTAGGACTATAAGACCATCATAAACCCTTCAGCAACCATATCAGTAGCCATTTTGTTTTCTTTATCACCAAAGACCAAACAGGAACTTGTCTGGATCATCTACTCACTCAGTTGACAGAAATAGATGGACACCAATCTCCAGCTTCCCCGTTTTCAATGCTAATTACAGGCTGAGCTCTAGGTTCCTGTGAAACTTTGTGGTTTCATTTCCATTCGGAATTGGATTTATAATGGCTACTCAAAATGTATATCACTCAGTGGCAGCAAATTTACTGCTAAAAAATAGCAGCTTGTTATCTAAAGATAGAAACTAAGCAAGGGGATTCCATTCACCTGTTGTTTTTGATGTATAAGTGGAAGCATTAACGATTAAAAAAAAAAACATTAAATTTTCCCCGGGAATGTACTCTAAGAAGCTTATGCTATATGCACATTATACTCTGTTTATGATGAGTAAGCTCTAGGAATCTACAGGAGAAATAGAAGCATATATAAGAGAGTGTAGTGCAGTCTTGAGATTCAGGACGAAGCAAGGCAAAACTAAAATCTCGTCATTAGTGATAAGAAGTTATGACTAGAATATAAAGATATTTAACACTCATTGTTACAGAAACCTGTGAGGATACATGGAAATATACACCCTTGCAACGAAGTTACAGGAATTCGGTGGAAAAAAAGACATCATTTATTTAAGGCAGGCTTTCATATGCTGTCCTCGGTGTTTTGTTCCAATTGGATCCGACATCAATAGCATAACGGTTACACGAAAGAAAATCAATCAGTATAGTCCATGCACTTAAAAAATACAAATTATAGAAACGTGTACAGAGACATTGATTTCAGATTTTTTGAAAATAAACCCACACGTAGGTGATTGTCTTTTAACATTTTAAAAACATCTGCTTGAGCCGCCTGGCTTTGTGCAATTTTGTTGACAGACCAAATACCATGTCGACAGATATGGTTATGATGCAAAATGCAAGCTGATATTAAAGGAAACTAGGAATTTGGTGGACTGGCTTTGGCTGAGGTTGCAGAAGCTGCCCTCCGCCTCACCAGCTTCTTGTAGATTGCACTAGCTCAGGGCATTTGTAAAATGAAGACAATAAATGTAATTTTCTGAAATTGTGCAGTTATGATGCTGATGATCTGGACATATTGGTTTTCTGCTCATGACTTAGTGAACATTGGGAAAATATTAGTGGAATCCTTCATTATTTTCAGCATCATATTCAGTTGAGTCCTTTTTCTAGTAATATAGAGATGGGAATAGAAAGAGAGATACACGAGGGGCCTTCCTTGCTATCACTCCTCTCATAGAATGTAGCAGGGGTGCGTGCCAAATGCTGTGACCCTGATTGGAGCAATTACATGAATACCTTTGACATCTGTGTGTTGCAGGAGACTTGGGCCACGGATCAGATGCATTAGGGTTGGTTATAAAACTTACCAACTAGAGGCTGTACCTTCATCAAGAGGACGTGCTTCAGGAGGTCTTTTAACATGGATTAGTGTATCCATTAATATTAGTATAAAAACCCTTAACATAGATTCTTTAGATATTCTTAGTCTGGAAATAACCACAGTGGACAAGAGGGTGATTTACCTTCTCAACGTGTATAATAGTCCTCATCCTTCCCATAAGGAGTCACTATGTATTGAAAAGCTGGAGATTTTCATGGACACTCTAAAAACAGATGCAAGTGTAATCCTATGTGGGGACATGAACTGTAATTTTGAACCGATCATGGGCATAGCACAATTGTATGAAGATGAGGATGCTGCTAATGGGATACCTGCCTTGAACGAAAATGGAACGGTTGCTGGTACTACATCATCTCTCCAGATTACAAGGTTGCTTACAGCTCATGGTCTGAGGGCATGCAATGGGCGTATGCCATCCGATAGTCCGAAAGCACCTACTTTTAAGAGGCGAGATTATGAAAGTAAACTAGACTATGTCATTGTTTCTCTTGATCTCTGGCCATTTACATTCGACTTAAAGGTTAAGGAGAGATTTGACAGTAACCATTATCCATTAGAAACTGGTTTTCTTCAAAGTTTATTAATGGGGCCGGGAGACACTGACGGAGGCTATAGCCTAGAATCTTTACCCATAATAGATAATATTGTCCTCAGTAACAATCGAAGGGCTGTCAAATGAGCATATATACTGGGAAAAGAGGACATTCTGGCTAACATTTACAGTACCTTTGTAGATACATTTGAATCATATTGCCCACATAGATGTGATTCAAAGGAATCTATCAAACTACATAAATCCCTTTTTAGTAAACTATTAGTACTACTTACAAAAAAACCAAAAAAAGGGTCCGGTACGGTAAATGCAAAACCGGTAGGCAAACCCTGGTACAACAAGGAATGCCGTCTTGCCAAAACTGCTCTGATTGACGCACTTAAAAGGAAAGGTCCTATAGAAATTAGAGACAAAAGGAAGTCATATAATAAAATAATAGCAAAAGCAAAATCTTTTTGGGATGAGGAATTATGGTCTAGCATGTTAATAGCAGCTAAAATCAAGGACCAGAGACAATTTTGGGAACTAGTAGCCAAGGGGAATAAACGCGAAAAAGGCTCTAGAGAGGTTTTTCTGGATGAGGACACGTGGGTCAAACACTTTACAACGTTGTATGCAGCTAAAACTTCTACTGAAGTTTTAATAGAAGAACCCACCTTTCCTCTGACAAAGAAACCTCACCCCTTGGTAGTTTTTGACATACAGGAAACAGAGATAGCAATTGCTACAGTAAAGCAAGGCAAGGCGCCCAGGCTCGATAAAATTCCAGGTGATCTTTATTTGTATAATGCTGATGTTTGGGCACCCTACTTAAATCATTTATTTAATATTATTGCGGCTGGTGATCAAATTCCGGACACATGGAATGGCGCAGAAATTATTACTATTTTTAAAAAGGGGGATCGTGGCGATCCAGCCAATTATCGCCTGATTAGTCTTTTAGACATAACACAAAAGATATATGCCAGGCATATTTTAAATCGTATAAACACGTGGTTGGAGGAAGAATCAATTTTATCCAAATATCAGGCGGGGTTTAGAGAAAAAACTGGGACCATTGACCAGGTATTAAGGCTATGCTGCTTGTATTGGAAATATGTCATCATTCGCAAAGGTCACCTGTATGTGACTTTTGTAGACCTGCGAGCAGCATTTGACCTGATTCCCCGAGACCTACTTTGGAAAACCTTGGAAAGGCAGGGGCTCCCTGGAGAATTGTTAAATCTTGTGATGGGCCTGCATCAGGAGAATTATGCCAAGGTTAGGTGGGGTCCAAATTGGGAACTTACTGATCTAATCCCCATAAAAAGGGGAGTACGCCAGGGATGCGTACTGGCTCCCACTCTTTTCTCCCTTTACGTTAACGATATTGCTGCCTATATGGAAAACTGTGATAATGACTCGCCTCGATTGGGGGGGGAACGAGTAGCGTCCCTCCTCTTCGCGGACGATACAATCCTCATTTCACAAACACCACGGGGCCTCCAGACCTTATTAGATAGGTTCCAGCAATATTGTATTTCAAAAGGGTTGGAAATTAGCATAAAAAAAACAAAATATATGGCACTAAACCCGCACAAAAGTTTTAGAAGAAATGTAATGTTAAACGGCCAAAAACTAGATTACGAACATAGTTTTACCTATTTGGGGGTTTTACTAGATTCGTCAATGGGATGGAGTCCACAGCTGGAAAAATCAAAGCTGATATTTAAACAAAATTGTCTCCCAATATTACAAAGACACAACAAAAGTGAGAACAAGGCAGTCACCCCAGCAGTGGAGATTTTCAGGTATAAGGTTCAATCGTCCGCCCTGTATGGGGCAGAACTGTGGGGTCCAGCATGTAGGAAGACCTTCGAGACACAGGAGAACAGGTTTATCAGGGGAATATTAAAAGTAGCTAATAATACTCCACTGATACCTTTATTCCTAGATTTGAATATCAAGCACAATGACCATCACGTAATGCTGAGACCATTATTATTATGGGTTAGACTATGGACAACCCCCAAATTGTTTGACTATAAAAAGGGCCTGAAAAAAGTCCTGGATTTAGACAGTGGCAGTAAAATCTTTTGGTTCAAACACGTAAAAACTTGGCTGACCAAGATAGGATTAATCCACTTTTGGAATGAGCCGGAGTCTCTAACTATGGCCTCTAAGAAAATTGTCAAACTGTCATTTTGGTCCTATGTGAGCCATGAGTCTGTGTATACAAGAACTCATGGCCCCCTAACTGAAAAATTTCTAATGGCCAAAATTGAGGCTTCGTTTGAACCATTTCTCGATGAAATCCAGCCACCTTTGGCCAAAACACTGTACTTAAAATACAGATATGGAACTCTAAGGACAAAGGCCACTGAGAAAAGATGGGGGAAGACAAACAGTGACTACTGTACCTTGTCTACAAATAACCAAAGGGAGGACGTTTTACATATACTGTTTTTTTGTCCCAGCTATGGTAATGCAAGAAAAAAATGGGTAGTCCCTCTGTGTCACAACATTGGTTCTACCTCCCATAAGGAAGTTGGCAGAATCTTAAGTACGGACACCAGCCAAGTAATTGTGTTCGGAATCAGTAAATTCTTATCGGCTGTAAATTTTATTAGACAGAAAGTGTCTCTTTCTTTTTAAAATGCTTATCTTATGGTCTTGCTTAAACCACGAGCTATGTCTAGTTAAGTTGTGTGAACTTAAATTTTCTTTTGCCTTGGCCGTTATAAACTCAATTTAATGAATTTTTAAATCGAATTTTAAAATTTTATATATATTTATTCAATTTCTGTGATAAATGCTAACCATAAATAGTGTGTCTTAATTTGATGAAATGTTTTTGTGATAAATTCCAACTATACACAAGTGTTTTCATATGATGAAATGTAGTATTGATATTAGGGTGTCCTATTGTGATGAAAAGCCTATTGATTATTGATTTCTGATGTGACATCTTGTATCTTTTTTTATTGTATATCTTTCATGTTGCTAATGCAACGAAATAAAGGAAGAAAGAAAGAAAGAAAGAAAGAAAGAGATTGAGTGAGGGAGAGTGGAGAGAAAGAGAGAGAGAATTGTTTTTAAATGAAATTAGTCTATTGTTTTACATGATCCTTGTTATGTTATGTTATGCTATTTTGGTTTTTCTATAGCGCACGGATACTCCATAGAGTGTCCCGGCGCTTTTATTTACGAACCAGTAAAAAAGAAAAAACACAACAGATTAAAAACAGACCGGAAATAAAAGGAGCACAAAGCCACCTAGAGGGCAAAAAGCCAAGTTTTAAGGCCCTTCCTGAAGTTCAACAAATTAGAGGTACAACGTAATGCTAGGGGCAGAGTATTCCATAGCTGTGGCACCAACAGCTTAAAAGAGCGACCTCCAATTCGGGCCTTTTTAAGGCGTACTGTCTGTGGCTGCGGCGGAGCGGAGATGAGTGGAGCAGTGGCGGCTTCGTTCGGCGGCTGCGGTCGGTGGCTGTGGTTAGGACCCACCCTTGCTCGCGGTTTCTCCAGTGGGGGTTCAGCGGGAGAACAGTGCCTGTTCCCTTCGAGGCTTTCTTCCTTTCGTGGTTGGCTTGGGGCGTGTTGTTCGCGACCGTAGTGGCAGGTTCGTTTGGTGGCTGTGGTCGAACCCGGACCCGCCCTTGCTCACGGGGCGTTTTCCCGGGGGGTCAGCAGGTGCGTTTCCTGTGTTTCCAGCGGTCTAACCTCTACAGCGTTCCCTGCCTGATCCTCCATGTGCTTTGAGGAGGTAGTTATTCCACGCCTGCTGCAGAAACAGCAGCAAGGTCTGCTGCATTGGGGCTGGCCCGCCCTGGAGCTCCGCAGGGGTCGACAGATCCGGAGCCTGCTCCAAGCTACTCGAGGCTCCATGGAGTTCATTGGAAACAGCAGCAGCACAGTACTTCGGGGGCCACAGGCAGTTGATGATTCCAATATTAAAGTGAGCGCAGAGCAGGGGGGCCACGAGACGTTCCAGCCCACTTGGCTTCGCCGAAAGCAGGTCCAGTATTACGGCAGAAAGGTAAGCGTGGAGCAAAAGTGAAGAACTGCCCTAAGGTAGGTGAAGCTCTTACTGCTGGGGATACTGACCCCCTTCAACAACTAATAATTCAAGGCTGGGCTTCACTGAAATCATAAAGGGGAAGGTTATTGAGCATGATTTGTGTGTAAAACCCGAGGATGAGGTACGTGAGGAAAACGAGGAGAGATTATATCCATTAGTTACAACTAAGGGCACAAAAAGCTGGATACAGGGGCTGGGTCACAGCTCTGCTGGAGTGGAAATTAGAAATAAGAGCAAATCTTCCTCCTTATTGAGTACTGAGGTTAAAGCCAAACGGTCAAAGGGGGGCAAGTCAGCAAAAGGCATTAAAGCTGCTATTTTGGGTTCAAATACAAATGCAAAAATTGCGCCTTCTTTAAAATCTTACTTTAAGGTGGTTTCTCAAGTCTTAGACTTAGCGAAAGAGTTTTGAACGTTTGAGCTTAATATACCCCGTCTTCCGGCCCCAGCTGCGGCCCCTGCCCTTATGTCTCTACTTGACTCAGAAGGAAACTTAACTGATCAGGTTAATACGCCTTCAGTTAATATGGCTTCAGATCATACTCATGAGTTGGAAAATGGATTAGAAGCTGATAACAGGTCAGAGGACCAGGTGGACCAGAGTGATCTACAGCAACAGCCGGTGCAGGCCCCAGGGTCTCTAGAGCCTCCAGACGACTTAGATCTACCAGACTCGAGGGGGAGTATTTCAGGCTGGATTGGCCTCATTGGAAATCGGCCCACAATATGAGTCTATCTCTACTTTGGCTGAGATCTCACTACAATCCATGTTTGCATCTTTGTCTTTGGACATAAAAAAGGGGTTTGAGGGCTCCACAGCCAACCAGTCGGAAATAAGGAATTTCTGTGAGTCCCTCGATAACAAGATTGATGGACTCAAATCTAGGACTACGGCCTTAGAAGAGACTGTGGGGGGGCTTTCAGTATACCTAGACCAAGCCAGGACTGACATTGCGCTCCTTAAGAAAGAAGATCTTGCCCTCTCTGAGAGAATGGAGACGTTAGAGAATAATGCGAGGCGCAACAATATTTGAATCCTTAATGTCCCTGAAGAGAGTGAGGGCTCTGATATAAAACAGTATATTATCACACTCTTAAAGGACTCTTTACACCTTGAACAGACAGTGGAAAGCTTGACTATGGACATCCAAAGAATTCATAGGGATCCTTTTGGAAAAGTCCTCAGAGAAGAAAACCTAGGAAAATCCTTGTCAACTTTCACACTTATGCTATTAAAGAGATGATCTTTAGTCAGGCCCTTAAACAGAAGTCCTTGAGTGGGAAAGGTTACAATTTCCATTTAAGGTCAGATCTCTCCAGGGCAACCCTTGATAAACAATGGCAGTTGGGGAGGAGATTAGATGCTTTCAAGCAGTTAGGTGCTTCCGCCCAACTCAAGTTCCCAGCCGCTTTAAAGATTATGTACAATAATAAAATGTATAACATAAGATCAGTTCAAGCGGCAGATGAGTTACTGTTGGCTTGGGGCAATAAGGTTGGTCTATCTAGTTAAACAGTGCTTTTACGTGATTTCTTAATCCTAATTATTTCTATATGATTTAAGGAAACTTAGAGGAGTAGAAATTAGAGTTGTTGGGAGCATTAGAAAGTCACATAGTACATATAAGAAGAAGTGCCCCCCCCCCACACTCTGTTCTTGAACTGAGTAAGAAGGAAAGAAGGAATTAAGAAGTAAAAAAAAAAAAGGGTGGGGAGTACATAAATCCTGAACATTCTGAAATTTACTTACTTATTCTTCAGATAACTCTTAGATATCTCGGGCTCTTCGTAATTTTCTTTTTGCTACGAGTGCCCGGAAGGGGGCACTATCTTCTGGACTTGTTCCGGATAGATAGGGCAAGGGTTTCCCAGGGGGATGGGGTAGGGGGGTAGTTTGGGTCACGGGGTAAGTGGGTGGGTGTTGCAGGGAAAAAAATTGAAAAAAAATTCCTCATTTCTTTCCTGGTGCTACCAGTTTGTTTGTTTTGTTTTAAGGTGATCTTCGGCTTGGCTTTGTTAATTCTGTGCGGTCTCCTCTTAGCTGATCATGGCATTCCTGGGGTGTTAGGAAAGTTGTGTCTTTTCTATGAATAGTCTGCGGATTCTTTCCAGGAATATCAATGGCCTCCGCACAAGGCCTAGAAGAGATAAGATCTTGCAATACCTTTATGAATGCGATGCGCAGGTCATTGTCCTCCAGGAGACTCATTTGACAGAATTGGGATTGTGCGATTTGGTAAAGAAAAATCTGGGGATTGAATTTTTCATCACCACAACCCAATTAGCAAATAACAGAGGAGTTGCAATTTTGTTTAAAAAAATCTTCAAAAGCCCGCTTGATATCCAAATTAACAGATCAAGGTGGTAGGTGGGCTATATCCACAGTTAATATTGAAGGGGCTCAAATCACCTTTGTTGGCTATTACGGCCCGAATGTGGATGATCCTTCTGTCTTAGATTCTGTTTTTTCTCATTTGCTTTCTTTTCCTGAACCTGTTATATTTGTGGGCGATTTTAATATAGTTCTTGACCCTCTCTTGGATAAGTGCCCACACAATCGGGCATTGACCCCTTCTAAAACCAGGTCTCTTCTGCTGGCCAATATGAAACAGTATAGCTATTTAGACATCTGGAGGGTAATGTCTGGACGAAAGATGGGTGTCTCATTTCGAAACCATAAATATCGACACCAATCCAGGATTGACTATATCTTGATTAGTCAGTCATTGAAAAGTATGGTAAAGAATATTAATTACCTCCCCTCACATCTGTCGGATCATTCTGCAATATCAACGGTAATGACAGGCCATTCCCAAGCAGCCCCTAGAAGTTGGTCTTTTGATCGTTCACTACTTTTAAAACAAGATGTAATCTCATTTTTGGTACATGAAAGCAAGTGTTTTTTTTATTCCAACATTGGTACTGCTACCCCAGGTTTGGTATGGGATTCTTTTAAGGCCTTTCTTAGGGGCCAAATTACTAGTAAGGTCTCTCATATGAGGAAGAAGTACAGAGAGGAGATATCTTCAAGGGAGGCTGAAATAGGTAGGCTTCAAAGAGAAATTGACTTACAGGCTTCAGGTACGCCTGTCTTATTGCAAGAACTACAAGACAAGCTAGTTTGAGCCAAGGGAGACATAGACTCCGTGCTGAAGGCACGTGTATTACAAAGATGGGAAGTTAGTAAAATCTCCCACTTCGAATATGGTGAAGGTGCAGGGAAACTTCTATCTTGGAAGTCTAAGACCGATCAGGTCCATAACAACATCTCCTCAATTACCCTTGATAATGTGCTATATTCTTTGGATGAAGAAATCTGATCAATTTTACGATCCTTCCTTCAAAGTATATACAAGGAGGATAAGGATATCAATCAAGATTCTTTTGCGGACTGGCTAAACAAGACACCTTTGCCAATATTGACCTCTGAGCAATCAGCATCTTTGGATCAGGCGATCACACAGGACGAGGTCAAGAAAGCCATTATGAGTAGTAAGTCCGGGAAGGCGGCAGGCCCTGATAGCCTTCCTGTAGAGATCTATATGCTCTTAGAACAGGTGATTACACTATTTTTTACCTCTTTATTTAATCATATTCTTCAGGATGGGATGGCACCTCCAACCTCCTGGGACAAAGCGTCAATAACCTTAATCCTAAAACCTGGTGAAGCAGCATCCTCTTGCGGGTCATATCGTCCAATTTCCATCTTAAACGCGGACTATAAAATCTTTGCTTCAATGTTGGCCAACAGGTTGGGTATGGTTGCGGGCGATATTTTACATCAAGACCAGAGAGGTTTTGTCAACTTTTTGAGTTGACTTACGACCTAATAGGTGCAATTGACATTGCATCATCTGCCGGCATGCCCAAAGCTGCTCTTACTTTGGACGCGACCAAGGCCTTCGACAGGGTGAATTGGGCATACCTGTCGGGGGTCTTGGCCAAGTTCAATGTGGGAGTAGGATTTCGCCGAGCAGTAGGATTACTCTATCAAAATCCTTCAGCCTGTCTCCTGGTGAATTGAGTATTAACGGACCCTTTTAACATCTCTAGGGGAACGCGCCAGGGCTGCCCTCTTTCCCCCCTCTTTTTGATTTGTATATCGAACCCTTCGCCCAACAATTGCGGGAGGATACTAACATCAAGCCTTTTAGTTATGGGGGGTGGGAGAAAAAGATGGCTCTATACGCAGATGATATTCTGATATTTACCTCAAATTTAAGTACAGCACTCCCCTCTGGTATTGAATTAGCCACAGATTTTGGTCGTATCTCAGAATACGAGGTTAATGCCTCTAAAACGGAGATTATGACCTGGAATCATAATGATTTAGCTGTGGGGGTCCAATCCAGCCCGAAAATGCGATATTTGGGTATAGAAATCGTCCAAGATGTAAATAAAATAGTTGAGACCAACTTCTCTGTTATAGCCAAAGAATGGCGGAGACTTATGAATTCCTGGTCATCATTGCCTTTGTTCATTTTGGGAAGGGTTAACCTTATAAAGATGACCATACTGCCGAATATCACCTTTTTATTTAATACTATTCCTCTTTATTTTGAGCCGTCACTTTTAACTAATCTACATAGAAACATCAATTCTTTTATTTGGGCACATCGTAATTCTAGAATCGCTTGGAGAAAGCTGAGGCACCGTAGACAGAAGGGTGGGCTTGCAGCCCCAGATCTCCAACTGTATGCATGGGCATTCCAACTCACCCATTCCCGCATGCTTTTAAAATCACCTACCAATACTGGGTTTGGCTGTATGTTTAGTGCCATGCTTAGTGGGGCAAAGCTAGCACAGGATGGATTTCTTTTTACGTTTGGGGACCCCAATGTTTTCAAAAAAATAAAACTAAAGGTCCTGCAGGGAATGGCCAAAACTTGGACCAAGGTTAGAAATTCCATTAAACTAGGATATTTCTCTAGTAAGGCTCCTTTGTGGGATTCACAAGGGGGCCCTAACTGGCTCACAGACAGTCTTGCTTTGCCAATGAGAGTGACCGGGCTTGAAGTTTGGGGGGACCTGTTTGTCGATGGTGTACTAATGCCCTGGGCTACATTGAGCGGAAGAATAGGCCCCAATATGTCGAGGTTTAAATACTTACAGATAGTAAGTTGGGCTTATGCACAATCCATAGCCAAGTTTAGACCTCTATTAGGAGTTGGTAACCATCTAGAAGAGCAGCTATTAGATAAAACTCAGGCGAAAAAGATATTTTGGAAGGAAGAATGGACAAGCACAATAATCAAACGCTAAAATAGATTGTATGTCTTTTGTCCAGCCGGACAAGAATTTATTTTTCATATAAGTTCAGTTGATTATGATTGAAAACAATAAATGACAATTGCGCACAGCCGTGACTTTTGACATTAAACGCACCATATGCAATATGATTTAATAATATTGTAATGATCAATGGTGTGAAAATGGATATTTAAGTCTGTCACAGTGATTACAAACAAACAGACACATTTTGTACACTGCCTTTGGCCATTCTGTTTTTCATTGGTTTGTCTTGTGTTCTGTGGGTCACGACTGTGCCCACTTGTCATTTATTGTTTTCAATCAGAATCAACGGAACTTATCTGAAAAATAAATTCTTGTCCGGCTGGACAAAAGACATACGATCTATTTTAGCGTATGATTATTGTGCTTGTCCATTCTTTCTTCCAAAATAGGGACCTCTGTTCTCTAAAACATGTTAAGTTATGTGGCAGGGGATATGCAATGGAAAACATGACTTGGGCCATTTTTCCAACACCAAGGCTAATAAAACATCTTTAATAGGGGTCCTGCCTATATCTACAGGACCCCACACCCCTGGGATACCTAGGGAAGAATTTAGGGGCTCTGAATATGTAAAGATATTGCAGATCCTCTTTTCCACGGTGCTCCTAGCACAAAAGTTGCTTTTGTGAAACACTCTTATCACAATTTGGGGAGTGAAATATGCACTGTCACTTAACCCAGGGCATATAGAACTCATTTTATAAGGGTTTTCTTTATGAATATCTAACCGCCCACCCCTAGGACACCTAGAGGAGATCCTGTGAGTTTCTAATATGCAGTGGTTTATCAATTCCTAAGTGCTCCAAACACCAAAGTCGAATTTTGGCAAAATGTTGATATATTTTGATATTAGAAGTAGTCCTGCAACACAGGGCTGCTTTTGAACTGTCCTCGGGCTTCAGCAGTGCACACATCCAAGTGCAGAAACAGCTGCTGTCCTCTAAACTACCATGCCCTATAATATACTAAGTATTTAAAGGTAGTTTCAATCCACCTGCCCTTTTATGTACTAGGGCCTTATAGGGGAGGTCATACCAATTATAGGGGTACACTAACTAAATAAAAAAAGAATCTAATAAAACATGGAACTTTGTGTTGGACATTTCCAGCCTGCAGCTGCACAGCCCGTCTGAATTCTTAAAAAAAAGACAGCCCTAAGGGATGGGATTGTAAAGGATGGAGCCCTGTTCTAAATCTTAATCTTGAGTGGTGGTATATCCGTGACATACCTCGCTGTCGTCCCAGACATGATGCAGTTGGATTCCTTGTGTATGGTTGAAATTTGAAGGTGTTTTGCTAGAGGATCATCGTGTTTAAATGTCAGTCCCAAACAAAAGATCTGCCAATGGAAATGTTTTGGAATACATTTGCCATTTTCAAAAGCCCCAGTAATAGAAAATGTTTGCTCATGATGGAGGAGGCTGCACAGCCGTTCCACCGGCAGAAACATCACAGTTACGTTCAATTTAAATGAGGTAACAGATGTAGACATGGGTGGACAGAAGATTTACCATTTTGAGCAGGAAGTACCCTAACTGCTCACCTCTAATGGAACCCCTTGAGTCACACATCAACGTGACTGTTGCCGTGGTGGGCTGTAGTATCAAGGTTAACATCATACAAAACATCCTCCATTGATGATTGTTGTGATCATGACTTTAGAAACACCATGACTTTGAAAAGGGATGAAGGATTTATTGTGCACAACTAGAGAATTTCATTGCTAAGGCCCCACTACAAATGCCAGGAGGTGACATGCAATATACTATGTTACAGAGATGAGATGAGAAGTATTAGCAATATATTGAGAGGTACTAGAAGGGTGCTGATAAAAGAGTTGAAGGGATGGATGCTTCTACACCCACCTCCCTTTGTCCTACCGTTAATATGTAAAAGCTGTCAAGTAGCAATGAAGCAATAGTAACACCGGTGGTACAAGGCATTGGAAGATCAGAGACTGTGGGAGCAGAACAAGGCATTTACTAGCATTTATACATGAGACATTCATTCACAAGTGCATGGGTTCCTGTTGAAGTTAGAGGGCAGCATCTTCATATAATAGTCTGGAGTCATTCAAGGAGGAGGCAAGTTCTTTTTTTCATGTTAGGCCAGCAGCGACAGCTCCAACCTCTACTACAGAGTTGTGTCACCCCCCCTGAAGTGCCAGGCAACTGACAGAAACGGGAAAAAGAAATTGATAATAACACCATTTTATCATAATTATATTTTTCTTTCTGTTAATGGCAGTCAAGTCTGGGAAGAGTGGGGCAAGATGAGAGTAGGGGGAAGGAGATGTGTACACTGTAAATGTGCATGATGGGCAGCTGTCTAAGGCCGTCCACTCCATCAAGCACACTTTGATCTCTCTCCACCCGAGCTGTGTTGTACAGTTGGGTGGAGTAGAGGCACAGGGTCCCAGGACCTGGGCGAGCATCATACAAGCCCACACAGGACAATCAACAAAGAGCAGCATCTTCATTGGCATCTAGGAGCCAGTGCAGTGTGCAGAGAACGGAGCAGAAGAACCCCGAGATGGCAGCCGGCAACGCAGCAAACGGAAGTTTGTTTAAAAAAAATCTTAAACCCATCTTACCCCTCACACCTCCGCCCTCCCCCGCCCCACCACTTGTTATAAGAGGAAGCCGCCATTGTAGGCCAGTGGGTTACGCAAAGCATGTAGGTCCTTTCAGGGCTCCAACCTCCCTACAACTGCTCATTTGCTAGCTTCTACTGCAGACCATATATCAAAATTCTGTTACATCATTCACTCTCAGTACTCCAGAAATCAGCCCAGACATACTGGGAATGGAGACACAAAATACACAGACCAAATACAGACATTGAAACAGTTAAAGGGTGGAAGCTACTGTTGTCAGATGGTGCCTCCTAAGTAAGTTTATTGTTAACACACCTGTTATTCACTGATGCAAACAGCGGCGGCTCCTTCGCGATGGCGGAGGAGCGTTGCCCCACTTCCTGGCTCAGAGCCAGCAAATGAAAAATAAAACAATGCTCTTGCATCATTTTATTTTGCAATTGCTGGCTCTGAGCCAGCGCTGTAGGGAGGGGCAGGGCCGAGGCATGGGGGGGTAGGAGGAGGAGGAGTGCTATGTGCACTTCTTAAGTGCTCATGTGTGTTTGGCCAACGGTCTCAGGCTGACCAAAGCACACATGTGCACTTAGGTTTCCCCAGCCGGCTGGAGAAACCCCATAGACTCCCTGGCCTGAGCAGAGTGTCTTTCTAGCCTGCTCGGGCCAATCCCCGCGCGATTGGATGGGAGTCTGTCCCAGGTGCTCCTGGGACCAGGAAGATGAGAGGCTGCACAATGCAATGCTGGAGGAAGCCGGCGGCTAAAGGTATGTATTTTAAATAAATATATTATTTCTAACCCCCCTGCACACACACCCTCCTGCGTTCCCTCCACCAACCCTACCCCTACCACTGTTTGTAAATATTGTCATTCAAAGTAGGAGGATATGTGGTAAGGCTTTATAGGGGAAATAGAGGAGGAGGAAAATGTAGAGGGTTTTAAAAACTCAGAGTTGGGGGTTCCTAGAGGGCTGATTGAGAATCACCATATGGGCTTTCTAAAAAAAAACGTTTTTTTTTGCCTGTCCAGTCTCAGTGGAGTTGTGCACACTCCTAGTTCTGTGTTGCTCTTTGACAAAGTCAGCAAGGTTAAAACATCTACCAATATGAAATTACAACCAATGTGCTCAGAAAACTTTAAGCAGCCTGAACCAAGTCAAACTAATGCAATTATGTCTCTCTGCTGTGAGTTATTCAAGTGTAGCAGGCCTGTGTGCTCAAGCAAAAAAGGTCGCCATAATGTGTTCTTAAGCAAGCTGTGGATATTACAGCTGGCCGGCTTTTGCCCTTTAAGCTGTGAGAACCCATAGAAGCAGAAACAAAAAGCATGCCTCTCCTCTTTAGAAATGGAAAAACGTCTCCAAATACAAGCGCTTTCTTATTCTAATTTGATTTCGAGTGATTTAACCACAGCCAAAAGTCTTTGGACTCTGGAGGAAGTTCAGAAGGACTTCTTTTGGATTCGCTGGTGTTTACTGGAAAATGACAGATCGCCCAGCAGAAAAAACTGTATAAATTCAAATCAATTAACATCGTGTAGAAAGCGCCTAAGAAAGTTAGTGACGAGTCCTGCAGCTGGCGTTTGTGAAACCCAGGTTGGCTGTGCACCCACTCCTGTCATTGCATAACCTGGTACACCCAGAGCTCCGCAGTGCATAATTAGCTCTGCCCCAGACGCGTCGGCCTCTGTGGCGCTGTCCTGTCTGAGAAAGCTTTCCCGTTCATTCACAGGTCAGTTCACCTCTGTCGTCATTCTTGATGTAGTGCCTCACAAATGCATAGGTTCAGGGCCGGACTGGGAACCAAAACCGGCCCTGGAAAAGTGCTCTGTTGGACCCCCGGGGAGGTTGGGAGTGTGACCAAGCTTTTTGCAAGGGCCGGTTGTGTTACAAAACGTCCCCCAGGGGCCCAAAACCGTCCCCCACCCTTGCGGCCCACCGGGGGATTGCCCGGTGCCCGCAACGGTCAGTCCGGCCCTGCATAGGTTGAATGAGATTTATGTATACAATACATGTTTACTGACCTCATCTACATGCAAGTGGGCTGTAGAATTCTGACTCACAAACCACTGTCTTTGCAGGGATCGGAGTTATGAGTTGGGTGGCCTCTATCACGCCCTGTAACTACTAAGGGCTATAAGCCCCAATGAAATTTTTGCAGGTAAAATATGCTGAAATTTAACAAGCGAGCAGGGCCCAGTAATTACGAGGTATGCACTGCCTCATTTATGAAAACTATTGCATTGCTGCGATAAAACAGTGATGCAACAGTTTTCAGTGTGCCCTCCTTGCGACCTGATGGATGCGCCGTATTTAATGTGCGGCACTCTATATCGCAAGGAATGACAGATACGTCAGGAATCTTGACGTATC
This sequence comes from Lissotriton vulgaris, assembly GCF_964263255.1. Taxonomy (NCBI): domain Eukaryota; kingdom Metazoa; phylum Chordata; class Amphibia; order Caudata; family Salamandridae; genus Lissotriton; species Lissotriton vulgaris. The sequence goes on along the minus strand of NC_141693.1, from coordinate 319,201,765 downwards.
TGTAGTTGTAAAAGTCACACATTGCTGGAGTTGTGTCGCAAGCATGATGCAACTTCAAAAATGCATGCGGTAGGCCTGTGCCTATGGCAGTGCGTCACCCTTATGCCTGCCAGGAGGCAGTCATACGGTTTTGATGCATTGGTGTCCTAGGAGTGTCGCATTGAAATCTTGTAGATTTTTCTGCAACACTTTTACAACCCTTTTTAAAGTGGGAACGCCCACCCTGCATACATTATACCTGACACAGGTATAATGTGATGCAGGGGTTTACAAGGTGAAGCATCAAAGATGCGACACCTTGTAAATATGGCGCAACTTGCCCCATTGTTTACGCCGCCACTGCGTCACAAAAAGTGATGCAGCACAAATGTGTTGCAAGGCCTTCATAAATAAGGCCCGAAGTTTTTAATGCAGAATGAACCAAACACTCCTTGCCTGATTCACAAAGGAAACTTACCCTTTTGAGTAAGTTTACTATTTTTTTGGTATTCACAAACTACAATCAATCAATCAATAATAGCATTTGTAAAGCACACTACATACCTGTGAGGGCCTCAAGGACCTGGGGGCGGGGGGGGGGGGGTGGGGGGAGAGATCCTGCCACTGTTCGAAGAGCATGGTCTTGAGGAGTCTCCTGAAGGTTAGAAGGCCTTCAGTCTGCAATAGGCGGATGGAGAGGGTGTTCCACGTCTTGGCGGCGAGGTGGGAGAATGATCTGTCGCTGGGGGTCACTCTTCGGATGCGGGGGATGGTGGCGAGGGCGTGGTCTGCAGGGATGAGCTGTGGGCGGGGGTGTAGAGGCTGAGTCATCTGTTGAGGTACGCTGGTCCAGTGTCGTGGAGTGCCTTGTGTGCGTTGGTGAGGAGCTTGAAGGTTATCCTATTGTTGATGGGGAGCAAGTGCAGGTCTTTCAGGTGGGGTGTGATGTGGCTGCAGCGGGGGATGTCCAGGATCAGATGAGCGGAGGTGTTCTGGAAGCGTTGGAGTCGTTTCAGGAATTTGGCCGGGGCTCCTGCTTAGAGTGCGTTGCCATAGTCCAGTCTGCTGCTGACAAGGGCCTGGGTGACCGTCCTTCTAGTTTTGGTGGGGATCCACTTGAAGATCCTGTGAAGCACGCGGAGGGTGTTGAAGCAGGAGGAGGAGATGGCGTTGACCTGCTTTGTCATGGAAAGTGTGGAGTCGAGGAGGACCCCTAGGTTTTGTGCATGGTTGGTGGGTGTAGGGGGTGATCCTAGTACCATCGGCCACCAGGAGTCATCCCAGGCCAAGGGGGTTAACAGTAAGTTTACAATTGCGGAGAATCTGCCATCAGGGTGGAGAACTCTGCATATAAAAAGATAGGGCAGGTCTATCTTTTTAAGTGCAGACTTCTCTGGCCCGACTGGGGAGTCTCCCCTGTCATAAACTTACTATTTTAACTTGTAGTTCGTAAGTACAAAAAGAAATTAGTAAACTTACATAAAAGCATAAGTTTACATTTGTGAACCAGGCCCTGTGTTTTGCACATTTTTAGGACAAAATTTGTAATAGAAGCTAATTATTGCTAGTTATTGCACCTCATAAATTCTGAACACAAGGATGTTGGCTTTTGTCACGTGCGATAATAGCAAATTCCCATCTAGGGCACGCCTCACCAGGACCCCAGGGCTCAGCTGTATTCGAACCTCAGGAGGTCCTCATAACTTCCTTATCAAGTGGGGGCCCGAACTGGAAAAGAGCCCCCCACTCCTTATTGAGAGAGACAGAAGCATGGCACTTTGGCTAGAAATTCTGCTCTCAGAACAGCGAGTGTGTCCTACACTGAGCTAGTATGTTTCTAAAGACAGGTCCAATTGAAAAAAACTACAGGGGTCACCCATATAACCCATAGGCTTTTGGGTATCTCACAAGGAAAAAAACAAAGTAAAGCCTACAGAAAAATATCGTATCTATTTAGTTAAAAGATTGGATACCATCAATTGTCCAATCTTGAGTGATTCCTTCTCCACACAAATTAATTGAAGTAATTTTTTCGAGGAGTATCTCCAGAAAGGTAACCAAACGCACAGAGCAATACATCAGTGGGGCATTCGAACCGTGAGTTTGGTTCCAAAAAAAGTGTATATATGTAAATCTATAATATATGTGTTTTGTGTGTATATATTAATTGTGTACAATGTTTGTTCAATGTGAGAGACCAATAATTAAGGGTCAATGTAGTTTAATTAAAAGGGAAAGGTAAACTACACATTTATTTTGTATTGCTCTGTGCGTTTGGTTACCTTTCTGGAGATACTCCTCGAAAAAATTACTTCAATTAATTTGTGTGGAGAAGGAATCACTCAAGATTGGACAATTGATGGTATCCAATCTTTTAACTAAATAGATACGATATTTTTCTGTAGGCTTTACTTTGTTTTTTTCCTTCTAAAGACAGGTCCAGCACCATTTATATCCCAGGGAACTCTGAAGGGATGTTGAACTTGATCTGTTCTTCAGCTACTAGAGGGGCTTGTCCATGAACAAATGTAGTATGTGTTCTGCTGCTCGCCTAAGCCATTATTCGTGCAATTAAGTTTTCTAGACCCTATAGCCTCTTCGGTGGGTATTGTGGGCACGTACACATGCAGAATTGCTATATTATATCGTTTTTATGCAACACTTTGTATTGCTATTCTCTTGCTTCAAAATGATGCAAATAACCAGTTTTATAATTACTCAACTTAGAACTGCAACAAAGATAAAGACTGAGCTATTAATTTTCAGGTACTTAATCAGATTTTAAACCAGTGCTTAATTTGAGCAGGTGGATTCTGATGCTAGCACCGTCACTTAATCTCCAACACCAGCACTTTTCATGAGCACTAGTTAAGGACACATTCATTTATGGTAAGCAAGGGGAGATTACGTGATTTGCCCAGAATCACAGGATGTTGAGCCAACACCAAGACTTGAACCTTGTTGCCCTGCTACGAAGTCTGCAGCTGTAGCCATTACACTACATTCTTTCCCCAATTTCATGGTTAGTAGTTGGTTCTGTTTTAGAAAGCACTAACAGGAGAAATGGGCTGGTGCAAGTTGCCTCCTGAGGAGAGCCCCGGCACTTATTTTTTTACAAATTAACCACTATTTCAAACTCCCATCCCCACTTCTTATGGATTAGAGCGGAGGTAAAACAAGTGATTTTAACATTTATTTATATGAATTACACTAAATGATAAACTTCATATGGAAGATGCAGTAGTAAAGTTGTTATCTATGTGTATGATCGTAACTATAGGAGATTAGCGATAAGCCAACAGTGTAGATGGTACACAGTAAAGGAAAGGCTAGGAAAGATATGGCTGAATACATTTTAAGCATAGAGTACAGCCTTTGCAGAATATAAGACATGAGAGTGAAATAAATAAGATATCTGAAAATTATGAATAATGTGTACATTTGTGGAATCAAAATGATATATCCTTTTTTGACCTTGTTAGAAATGGGATTTTTGGCAGGCTAGGGCTTGTGCCAAAGCCAGGCAGAAACCACCACTCTAGTCAGGATTAGGGAGTTACGCTCTTAAAATTACCCCTGCTCACCTCCTTGGTAGCTTGGCATGAGCAGTCAGGCTTATCTTAGAGGCAGTGTGTAAAGCATTTGCACATAACCAACAATAATACAGTGTAAGCGCTACAAAAGGACACCACACCAGTTTAGAAAAATATCCAATATATGTATATACTTAAGACAAGACCAAAAACAATACAAATCCACAATACAATACTTAAAATCCACAGTTATCAAAATACGGGACTCTCACGGCATCGTGAGCAAACAAATCCAAACAGTTCTGGCTGACCGCGGCATCGCAGGCTAGTTATGGTGTTGGGAAGACCCGCAAACAGTATCTTTTAGAAATGCAGGGCATCAGCGACCTCTCGTTGAGCTTCTGAAACCATGGCATCCGCAGGCGTTGGTTCCGGAGGTCGGTTCTGGATTTATCAGGGCCCTCGAAGTCACATGCGTTGCCGGTCGATCTCCTCTCTGTTGGAGTCAGGAGCGCTGACGTCGGCAATCATCTGGTGCTGCGGTGCGAAGTGCAGCAGTGCAGCGTGTGGTGCCCTCAGGTCGTAGTACGGGCAGCAGCTCAGTGGTGGTGTCAGATGGCAGCGTCGGTCAGACCAGGGTCGCAGTGCGAGATGTAGGCAGTGCTCATCACGGTGCTGGCAGGTCACGGTGCAAGCAGCGGCGTCGTCATTGCTGAAGCGCTGTTGTCGGCTGAGGAACAGGACTCGATAGCGCCGGCATCGGTTGGCCAAGGCTGCAGTAAGGGATGAGGGCGGTGTGTCATGTAACTTTACGAGCGGTGCCCTCGAAACACAGTGCAAGCAACAGCTTCAATTTTGGCATTGAGCGGCGATGTGTGGGAGGCCACGGCGGTGGTGTGAAGTGAGGCAGTGTGGAGTGCGATGCCCAGAGGTCATGGTGCGAGCAGCGGCTCGCTGGCAGCATCAGCAGGCATTGTCGGTGAGACCAGGGTCGCTTTGCGGCAGTACCCTCTGTGGTGCCTTCAGGACACTGAGTCGGCAACGGTGTTGCAGATGTCGTCAGGTTGCTTTTCTTCTATTGCAGCACATAACACACAGTCCCCAGTGCTGAGAGCAGAAGAGCTTGAAGTCTTTGCTGTTCCTGGGACTTCTTGAATAGGGGGCAAGCTCTACCTCAAGCCCTTGGAGAAACGTATAAAAGTAGATTACAGAAAGTTCAGTCCAGTCCTTTCACTGCCCAAGACAGAAGTAGCCACTGCAGACCAACACAGCAAAGCACGCAGCAAAGTGGTAGTTCCTCCTCACAACTTCTCCAGCTCCTTTTCTTGGCAGTCCTCTTGGTCTAAAAGAGTTCTAAAGTTCAGGGGTCTGGGCCCCAGTATTTGTATCCAAAAATCCTTTGATCCTCTAGGCAGAGGGTGTCTGTGCCTAGCCAGAACCAGTTCTGCCATCTCTGGTGTGATTTCCCGGCAGGGGGTGGAGACGGCATTGTCCGAGGCAGACCAGGCCCTTTGAAGTGCAAGAAAATCTCCTCCCTCTTCCCCCATCGCAGCCTAGGTCTATTCAGCCCTTTCCTGGCCTCCTGGCCTACCTAGACTATGGGAGCCATGCTTGTTTCCTAGCCATCTGTTCTCCAAAACCCAGACAGGCAATCCAAATTCCAGCAGAGGCACACAGGATGACTGAGCAAGTTTAATACAATTATGTTTTTTTGTATCTATGATTCTTAACATTAGAAATATTGTGTCCTGAAGAAGGTATGATAAGCCTATAGTTCCTCTGAGATGTTTCATCAACAGTTTCTGACTTTCATCAGACTTTTAATGTGTAAAAACTGTGAACTTATGGGACGAGTTTTATTGTGGTGGAAGTTTAAGATTTGTAAATTAATATTGAAACAATTTGTATATAAGAGAAAATCTGTAAAATCCTGTTTTGTATTGCGAATGGTCTTTTTATTGACAACAAATTGTACATTTTTGTATATATGATTATATGAATCATTTCTAATACACAGCTAAATAGAGTTTTTAAGGAATGATTATTTGGTCTTGATATTTTTTGGGTTTGGCCCATCAGTATGTCAAAGGTGAGTAGTCCATGTTGGCTGGTAGGTATACCCTGTCAACCTTGATGTAGAGGGGTTGCTCTCTTTGTTTCAGGGATTTAAACTGCTGACCTCATCACAGCTGTAAGAAATTGGGTTTTTGGTTGAGGGGTTTAAGAACCCTTCTCAATCAACAGCCACTGTACTTATGAGGTTGAACCACAGAAAGCCACTAAAACAGCCTATGCAAATCCTTCTGGTAGCTTGGAACAAAAGTAGTTAGGCTTAACATACAGGCAATACATAGAAATATAGAGTAAATTTCAATTAATAAAATGATACCAGAACCACAAAATAAATCCAATCATTTGAACCGGAGACATGCAATTTCAAAAGTCTTAGGTAAGTAAAGCACCTAAAAGCACCAAGCGCCACTCGTCGTCATCTGGTCATGCTAGACTGGGGGAAAGTCAAAAGTTCAGGCTGACCACGATGGCGCGTAGGTCAGATACAGAAACCAGGGTACTCCCACTGATAATGTTACCATCTAATAGTCCGGTGTGAAGAGTCCAGTTCATGGTGGTGGAGGCCGTGAGGAGTAGGGAGAGCATTGAGGATGGTCTTAGCTGTGGCGTGAAGATCTGGTTTGGGGGTCACAGACTGTAGTTGCTGGAGCTTCGCATTGGCGGTCACAGTGAGCTGTTATTGATGTAGAGCAAGTGCAGATCCTGTGTTGCTGGTCATCATCACTGCCTGTTGCTCTAGAGTGAAGAGTTCAGTTAACCTGAGTTGCATTGACAGTCATCACGGGTGGTAGAGTCTTAGCGCGCATGGGCCCGTTTGTCGTTGCGAAGAGCCCAAATCTTCAGGATTTCTCCTTTGCTTTAAGAGGAGTGGACTCTCATGCCAGCCATGGGTCCAGGACCTGGGGAGGCAGCACTTGAGGTACAGGGATTCACTCTAGCAGAAGCCAGCAGGGCTCAGGCAGGTTCAATTCTAGCAGGTCAGCTACACAGAGACCTCTGGAGCTTGTTGTGTCTCTGTAGCTAAGAACAGAAGGTCAGCCAAATGAACCATGCAATTGTTCAGGTCTTCCTGGGAGCAAGGAGATGGTCCAGTTCTTCTTTTGCAAGGCAGGCTTCAAGCAGCAGGATAGTCCACTGGGAGCCCAGGCAGGCCTTCAACAGAAGGGAAGTCCTCTTGTATCAGCAGGGCAGTCATTTGGGTACAAGGCAAGCCTCTAACAGCAGGGCAGTCCTCTGGGAAATAAGGCAATTTCTGGAGTCTTTCACAGGTCCAGGAGTGTACTGAAGAGGTGGTGCAGGAGGTCTAATGTTTAAATATGATACCAACCTTTGAAGTGGGGTGACATCCTAGCTACACACACATCTGGTTCTAGGAAGTTCCTTCCTTCTCCTGCCAAGGTTCCGAGTAGTCTGAAGTGGCAAAAGGGGGTGTCCGGTCCCTTTGTGAGTGTGCTGGGAGCAGCCCTTTGAAATATTACTGGGGAAGGGAACAGCTCTGCCCCAACTGCTAGTCCCCCTTTGGCTTACTGTCTGAGAGGAATAGACAAAAGCTGACTGTCAAGCTATTCTCAGGCAAGTGACCTAAAACACAGGCACCAATTTGTTAGGACAAAAAAAGGCAACTTTCTGAAAGTGGCATTTTCAGAACTGTGACTTAAGATCCAACTTTACCATTAAGGAGGGCTTTAAATTGCAATGCACTTGAGTCCAAATTTGGCAATCCTATCTATTCCCAATGAATGGTTAACACTTACTAAATGTAGTAAGGTGACTGAATGTTATCCAATGGGAGAGATAAGCCTTGCAGTAGTGAAAAATGAATTTAGGAGTTTTTCACTACCAGGACATATAAGCATAAAAACATGTTCTACTTTTTATATACAATGCACCCCGGCTTGTGGGCTGTTTAGGGACTACCCTAGGGGTGTCCTATATATAAAAAGAAGGATTTAGCTTTAAAAAGGTTTAGTTTAAAATTGTACACAGACTGCAATGGCAGGCCTGAGACATGTTTAAAGGGATACTTTAGTGGGTGGCAAAATGAGGGCTGCAGGCCCAATAGTAGTATTTAATTTATAGGCCAAGGGTAAACATGGTACCATTTAGTAGGGACGTATAAGTAAAATAAATATGTCAATCCGGCATAAGCCAATTGCACCATGTTTAAGGGAGAGAGCACTGTAGCACTGGTTAGCAGTGGTAAAGTGCACAGACTCCTAATGCCAACAAAAACGAGTTCAGAAAACAGAAGTGGTGAAGTAAAAGGGTTTGGGGGAAGAGGGCACCAAGGATGGCAGATCTAACAACAGATTTTGTGCACACTACATTCTATAAAAGGAAACTCAATTCCAGAAGTGGTGCGAAGCAGTGAAAGAAAGAGTTTAAGAACAAAGTCTATGCAAAATATGTGTAAATATCCCAAGCACGTAATAACGTCCCAGCTGTTAAAACTCCATGTATTGAGCATAAACACACGGCAGATAATACATTTCTTAATAGCACAACAAATCATGACACACACATATGGGTCACATTCATGAACAATTCCAGGCAGATAAATCTACAGGAAACTACAATGGAAAAATATGGTGCACAGGCACATACAGAGTACACCAAAACTAATGATGCCGAAATAGTTTTCCTTCAGAACCACTAAACTGTAACAAATCGATTTCTCAGATACAGTGCAAAGGGCCTAAAAGTAGAAGAACAAGAAGCTAGATGCAAATCGCGTCTCACAAGTTGCCAAGCAGTCACGGTCAAGACAACATTCATTTCACGGAATGCACATAGACCGATAAATAACAAGAAAGATATCTAAAAAAAAAAATTTTAACACACAAGCCCCAACAAACAGGTTACAGAAGGACACATGAAACTGGAGACAAAAAAACAACATCAAATGGGAGCACAGACAGGCAGTAGAAGAAAAAAACTATTTTAAAAGGGTGACAAATGTGTACTTTCATCTATAAAATTCAGTACCACCATCTATAAACATTGAATTTCTCATTGATGATCATACAGCCTGTCGATGGATCATAGTACAATACTTGCCAAAAGAGCAATGGTCACCTGCCTACCAGTTCTCATAATGAACCCTGAGTTGCAACCAGATATCCCTTAAAACAACTCAGAAGCTGCTTCTACCGGGGTGTAGTGGTGAGGCAGGGGCGTGTTAATAAAAAGAAAAGGGGTGAAAAAATTAAGAAAAACTCACATATCTTCCCGGCGGTCAGCTCTTCTCCGTCCTCTTGATCCACGTCCAAGACACACGCAGGCACCGGAAGCACACAGGCTCCCTCCCCAAAGCCAATCACAATGCAGCATTGTGATTGGTCTGAGCGATATGGTTCGGCACTCAGACGGGGAATGGAAGCCTGGGCATGTTCCTCACCAGGATGTGTAATGTAGCCTGGTGGGAAACATGCAAAATGTGTATGACTGTTTGGCTGACTGGTCAAACAGTTGGAAGGGCCAGGCCCATAAGTTCTGGATCTATTCTAGAATAGCAATCCGATTGTTCTTTTTAGCAGCATGGATGGATGCTTAGAGGGGAGAAAATTCGTTATTGCCAATCAAATTAACAAGAAATCATTTGAAACACAGACAACTACGTAAGGATAGCTAATTTACTACAAAGCCAGAAATAATTGGACAGACAGACACCTCAAGACGAGAGTGTAAAAGTCAATAAGAATCAGCATAGAGTCAAATCTGTGTATCCAGTTGAGAGGATGCAACATAAGAAAAACAATTAATTCAAGAAGCAGAATGCAGCGTATCAGAAAGCATGAGTCCAGGTTTCCCTGCTTCGAGGTTTGATGAGTATAAAGCATTAATCTATCCCTACACTAATGTTAAGATGACATCCTTACTAAAGCATCTTCAGAAAGGAGGAATAAAAGGTGTCAGCATGTGGAGGCTTCCGGAGAAGTATCTCCACCATCCATGGGTCATGTAGCATAAAGCTACTGTTAGACATGGCATCATTTGGCATGTATCCCCTGTATTTTTGCTTTCTGACCTCCTGGTTTTGACTTGTGTTTGCTGGTTTAGTTTCTCCGCTCACTTTCTCACTGCTGTCCATTGTTAAAGTGCAAGTGTTCCTATTGTAAATTGTATTATGGATTGGTGTTTCGATGACTGGCAAATTTGATTTACTGGTGAGGCCCTAGTAAAGAGCACTGAGAGTGCCAGTGCTGTAAATAAAATGCTGCTAGTCTACCTGCAGCACTGATTGTGCCACCCACACAGCAGCCTTTCAAAGGGTTCTCAGACCTGCCACTACAGTGTCTGCTTGCAGTTTTTACTGCAGTGTCGACTTGGCAAGTGCACCCACTTGCCAAATCCTAACAATTCCCATTTCTTCCATATAAGGCACCCCTCAGGTAGGCCCAGGGTACCCCTCTCGGCAGGGTGCAGTGTATGTGAAAGGTAGACATATACTGGTATGGGTGTCATGTCCTGATCGTGAAATACAGTGAATTTCATTTTTTCATTATTGAACGGCTATCTGTATCATAGGATAGAATGGGAGTTTACTTATAACATCTTATGAGCATATCTTCCCATTGGGACAATATAGAAAATGGAGTTTAGTGTGCCTGAACTTAGAATGTAGAAATATATCTTTTAGTAAAGTTGATTTTTATGATCTGTTTTTGAAAATACCATTTTTAGAAATTAGGTATGTTTTTGCTTAGCCATCCTGTATGTCTCTGCTGGGTTGTGGATTGGCTATGTGGCTTTAGAGTGACAGGGGCTGGGGATGTGCATACACTTCAGACAGCCAATGGGGGGTTGAGGTGTGTCCTGCCTCTCCTAGATGAGTCAGGGCTGGGCTGAATAGACCTGGGATACATATAGAGTAGTGGGAGGAGATTTCTCTGCACTGAATAGCCTGGTCTGCCTTGGACAATACTGCTTCCACCTACTGCAGGAGGTTGGACCAGAGAGGATAGAACTGGACTGGGCTGAACACAGACACCCTTTGCCCAAAAGAAAAAAGATAAACTGAGTATAAACATTGAGGCCCAAACCCCAGAATGTTAGAACTCGCTTGGATCAAGGAACCTGCCAAGAAGAAGAGCTGGAAGAACTGCCAGGAGGAGCACTGCCCCTTTGCTGTGTCGTTGCTTTGCTGGGTTGGCCTGCAGTCACTGCTTCTGCCTTGAGCAGTGAAAGGACTGGACTGAACTTTCTTCACTTCTCGCTGAGAATCTCCAAGGGCTTGAAATAGAGTGTGCCTCCTGTTCACAAAGTCTCAGGGACAGCAAAGACTTCACTTACCTCTGGGTGCCGCCTCTAGAACCGTGGATTTCAGTTGCTGCAGAGGGGGAAAGCAGCTGACACCATCACTGACACCGCTGCTGGCTCCGTGTCCTGAAGGCACTGCAGAAGGCACCACTGCAACCCAGGCCTCACGGACGTCTACGACCGCTGCTGCTGTGGGAACTAGCTGAAATGGCTGTTAGTATCAGCTGAAGCCATTTTGCTTTTTGGTAGCCATTTTAGTTAGCCGTGTGCTCGCCATGTGCTTTCTCACTCTTCACTATTGCCTGCCCTTGTATTCTGCTTAAGTCATCAGTTACAGTTAACTCCTTCAGTACTGATCCAGAGCACTGCACATGCTCAGAAAGGTCTGGCTAGTAGAATACACTTGCTCTTAGTGTATCAGGCTATTTTAACTGATGTCAGCAACTCTGTTACTCCTCCTACTTTGTTGACTAAGTATTTTTTCTGTTAGTCCTTATATGTGTAATAGTTATTTGTGTGCACCCTTGTACTGCCTCTTTTTGGCTCTTCATACTAACTCAGCAATAAACTGGGTATAAAAGACCCAGGGGTTTCTGTACTCATTGGACTGCCTCCTACAGTGGCCTGAGGGTGCTGTATTGACGCAGTCTCCCTCATGTGAGGTTAATAAATGCTTTCTTTTGATATTACAGCTTTAGTGCCAATCTCTTCTTTGTTGGTTAAAGGACCAGGTGCATCCGTGAACCCCTAAAAAGGTTTTTCTTTCTACACTGCCACCGAACCTCTGCTTGCACCGTGATCTTTCAGTACCGCACTCCGCACAGCCTTGCATCACTCTCCCACCCTGGTCTTACCACCGACCTCGCTACGCACTGACCTCGAAACCCTAGTATGCATATTTTTGATTAATGTATGTTGGTCTTTTATCGTTTTGGTTTTATTTGCACAGATAAATATTGGTTATTTTTTCTAAAACTTGTGTGGTTTCCTTTTGCTGGGCTTTCGCTGTATTTCTGTGTGTTATGTGCAATTACTTTACACATTGCCTCTGAGATAAGCCTGACTGCTCACGCCAAGCTACCAAGAGGGTGAGCAGGAGATAATTTAGAAGGGTATCCACCTTACTCTGGCTAGAAGGAAGGGTCCCTATGTGGATAAAGGTGCAAACCATTGCCAACTAGAGAGCCCCATTTATAACAGCTACAGAGACAGAGCTTGTTCTAAGATGGTCTCTCTCCGAAGGCAGAAGAAGTGGCACTTTTCCTACTCTCAACTTCACATTATTTCAAGTATCTTTCCCAAGAGTTTTTGCAGGTCACGCCATCTTCTCTGAGTACAATTTTAAAAGTCGTTTTTCAATGGATAATGGTGTTCTTCTTCTTGCAACAGTTTGTCCTTGGTTCCCAGGCCTTCCCCTATGCGAAGCACAATGACCTTCGTTTATTGAATCAGGCTATGTAATTGTAACTTCTTCTCTCCTTGCCTGACTTGTACAACAAAGGCATTATTCTAGTTAATGAGAACGCTTCTTTCACCTGCAACATAAAACATGCGAAAGAACAAATTCCACAGCACACATGAAATTCAGCTATTAATTCTAAAGCAAGAGTGGCAATGGGAATGCATTTCAGGCCTACAAGATCCAGCTGACATAAGAAACCAATATATGAGCATTGGAAAATAAGGCAAATCCAATTAATGCATTTATCTACATTTAAAATGACACAACTAAATAAACACGTTTAGTACATGAATAATTGTCAGTTTCACAACACATGCTCTTCACGTTAATGTTTTCTGAGTTTCTAACTCTCATTCTCCAGGTAACTTTTAAAAGGCCTAAGCACATCACATTTCAAGGTAATACATTTCAGATTCTAATACCTCATGCTAATACGACAAAACATTATATGAGGGTGAACTCTACACGTTAATATAAGGCACCCCTACACATAAAACAGTCAAGCACATTTTAGAGTGTGTTCTCTACTCCTCTCCCTGCTCGGCAGCTGGGACAGCCCCACACCACCCACACCTTTACAGCACATAACAAGAGTGAAAAATAACATTGTTATTATCATTTTATTTTTCTTGTGGGGTGACGCTCGTCTGCCTTAGTGGAGGAGCCGCCACTGAAACAACTTGATTTCTCCACCTCGACCATTGCAGATCAAAGCACAATAGTCAGGATAAATTGCTATGACAAGGGATTGTGCTAGCCACCATGTCTAGCAAGTCTACTCCATCCAAGCCTTGGGCATTATATAACTTTAGAAGAGATAAATGTTCATGTAGAGGGGATACGGGCCAGGATTTATGCAGCAAGTGTTACAGAAGGGAACAGAATACTACCATCCACAACCTTCATGTAAGCTATGCGGGTCGCAAAACATCTTCATCCACATCTGATAGCCTACATGGAAAGGAATACCACATAAACAGAAAATGCTCTTGGGGGCTTTCTAAACCTGTTTTGAGAAAATCCAAGAAAAACTTCTTCATACAGGCCAGCCAAAGGCAATGCCACCAACAGCTACAATCCCTAGCAGTAGCCCGTATAGGGAGACCATGCTGGAAGGCTAAGACGGTTCAACATACAAGTTCCCTTGAGATTTATCAGTACAATCAAGAATCAAGCACAAGGTGCAAACCTCCAGCAAAATCAATAATTCTAGCAGATAGAAAGAGTCCCATAAACTGGGGTACCCCTCATTCAATAATCTTTCTAAGCACTACAAGTTGAAGCACAAGGTAGCCGCCAACTTCCACATAGGCTTTCAAAAAGCAAAATATGACCACGCCTGGCAGAGTACAGGCCCAGTGATCCCAGAAACACACCTAGCCAAAACAATGTAGCTGTACCAAAGATGAACTGCAAACTGCAAAGTGTCCATCTTCACCAAAATCAAAATGGTCACCCTTGCACAAAAAATAGGCTCCTGTGTGACATTGCTGAACCATTCAGACCAAAAACAGAGAGTCCTGCAGAAAACTACATGAGCATCAAATACAGGTGGGTCAGGGCTCAAACCCAAAAAACAACCACAGTGACACAGCAAAATATAAAGCAAAGCCAAATACGAACCTCTGATAGGAAGCTCCATGTGCATACAAAAATTGTAGAAGTGGCCTTGGGATTTGGCAAAAGCTGGAAAGGACATTGTGAAGAGACTGTGAATCCTACACTCAAGAGTGAAAACAGTTAAGAATGTATCAGTGTTAAAACAGACCAACAAGTTGAATATGGACAAAACTGGAAGATTTCAAAATTAATTGATTTCGGTTTCCAGGCAAAACCCACAAAAACAATAGTGACATTTATTTCCAAAAATACTTGATAACCTGTAAATAATATCATTTTCAATGCATATTTACACACAGAATAAGATACGGGTACAAGATTAAACATATTTACTAAACTAATACTCAGTTTTACCTGTTTATACCATACAAACAGGCTTAGATGAAGTCATTACCATTCACTATCCCTCAGTATAGAGTAAAAAACAAAGGTAAGATGTCATCGAGGAATTTTTATATCAACATTAACCATAAGTATCTTCGTACATTTTTCTCCTAACTGGCATAAAGACGGATTTTTACAGAGTTGATTTAAATGATCTTTTCAGTATACTAGTGAGAATAGGAATGAGTAACTACTACATCTCCAGGGTACAGTGGCTGCATATTAATTTCACAGCATAGATGGACTGTGTAGGTTTTCATTCTTCGTTTGAAATCCTCAAAGCGGAAAGACAAGGATTGCCCTCAATTTCCACTTTTGCTCCTACCGGTGCCAGAGACACAGGGAGTAGTCATAAATAAATTCACTGAGATCTGGAGCATACCTTCCCAAGAAGGGGAATCCGAAAAACTATAAACGACATGCTTATGAAACTGGAAATGTGCCTGCCTTCCATACTACCCTTGCTCACTGAGTTCTCTGCATGTAGAGGCTACAGAGTCAACTGGAGCAAAAACGAACTGCTACCAAGGACTAGCTCACTCATCTGGTATCCCTTCAAGGTTTTACTTTTAATTTCCAATAGACACAACATAGACTTAAATACCTAGGCTTATTCTTTACTAGGTGCTTGGAAAAAAGGACTGAAGCCCCTTTGATCTCTGAAGCAACCTGTGAATATGCCATGTGGATGTACTTACAGGTGTCATTGAGGGGAAAACACAGGTACTGAAAACGGTGGGGCCCCATATTTTAATTAAATTTTCAGAAGTTGCTCGGACTTATAATGAAATTGCTTCTCCAAATCGACCGAGGCAGTCCACCATTTTCTAAGGGGTGCCATGAAACAGATTGAAAGCCTATAAATTACAGGCAGCCACATATTCATGTTTTCTCCAATTGCCTCATATAGAAATCTACTTCAGGGCTCACCAGCTCTTGTATCTGGCTGACATGCTTTCATTGTCTCAGCCTGCCCCCACACGATGTTGACCCCACAGGAGTCTTGCTGCACTTCTCCCGGGTGTGTCATATGTCTACCTTTGCAAAACTCCAGATACTGTAACTAAACAGCCAATTTTCTGCTCTACCCTTAAGCTTGGAAATCTACCTGCAAATTGTTAAACATCGATCCTTTAATCAATCTGGGAAGGTAGAAGGTTATTCTCTGGAATACACAAGAAAGGCTAGGTAATAAGCCACTTCAACAGGTTATCACTACATCAAACCTGGCATACTCTGGATCAGCTTTTTTAACTTACCTATAAATCACTATTATATGGTACCAATGTTTACTCAAGGCCTGCAAGTTGAATGTCACAAGTTGACTGCAGCACCTCTTGTGCCATCTATTAGACTGGCAATGTAAACCACATGCAGGGTTGTTACAGGTAGCCTGGGTGTACAGCCTATAACTTCTGGTTTGACCTGTCAAAATAACCAATTTTTACCAGGCCTAAACCTTCCTTTTAAATATATATGTCAATCATAAGTAGGCCTTGCTACCCATAAGGCAGGGCACATGGTATTTAACCATAGGATTTGTAAAGGTTTATTGTTTAACATGTTCTTACAGTGAAAAAGCCCAGAAGGCTATGTTCACTGTGGCAGGGTTGGCACTTCCATCGGATAGCATTGTGATACAATATTAAGGGCCAGATGTACGACTGTTTTTAGCGCTCGCAAATGGAAAATTGCGCCATTTGCAACCGCTAAAAAGGGTTATAGTATGTACAAACCCTATTTTGCGAGTTGGTAACCTATTACCAACTCGCAAAATAGGGTTTGAAAGTCGTTATTCAGAAGGGGTATGCCAAGGGCGTCTCTTCCTAATAGCAAGTCGCACTGGTATGTCTGATTGTTTTGTGACTGCAAATGAGGTCGCAAAACAATTGGAGTTAACACCTACTTCAAGTAGGTGGTAAGCCAGTTGCAAAAAGGAAGGGTCCCTATGGGACTTCTTCCCCTTTGTGAATGTATGCACACATATTTCTTAAGAACAGGCAGTGATCCAATGGACCACTGTCTGCCCTTAAAAAATGTAAAGACAAATTTTCATATTTTTCTTTTAAACGCATCCTGTTTTCCTTTAAGGCAAACGGGTTGCATTTGGAAAAAAAAGTAGCTTCATTTAAAAAGCAAACAGAGACATGGTGGGCTGCTGTTCCCAGCAAGCCACCATCCCTGTGCTCTTGCCCATTCCCATTGGATCACAAATTGCAACCTGCCTCATGAATATTGATGAGACAGGTAATTTGCAACTGCATTGGGAATCGCTAAATCTGTCTAAGACACATTAGTACATTCCGTTTTGCAAGTCGCAAAAAATCTCAATTTGCGACCTGCAAAAGGGAATGGTCATACATCTGCCCCTAAATTCGATAAGTAGTATCTCCACCTAGTAAACAAATACACATTTATTTTCTGGGATTTTTGAAATGAATATTTATGACAAACCCACATCACTGGTAAAGTAACATTTGTAATGAATATTTTGGAAAGATGACATTTAAAAAATTTACCTTTGCTCTGTCTTAAACCCCTGGAAGCTAAATCTTCACTCTGTTCTCCCACTTCTTCCAGCTAGTAATTATCATTTCAATAAGCACGAATGTGGTATGAACTTGCTCCCAGGAGAGAACCAAAAAGCCTTAGATGTGCGGAGCTGTTGGTGTTATTGTGCCCTTGGCAGCATGGCATGTGGGCTGGGCCCAAATACTTTCTTAACTTCAAAGAGGCCTACCCTATCTACTAACACCGAACTGGCACGAGAGGCCTGGTGGGCGGACTTGTTAAACAGTCCTACACCTGAGCAATGGAAATAGTGCTGCATGCAAACCAAAAAACTTTCCCCTAACTACAGACTCCGACAAATACACTTCAAGTTCCTCCATAGAATGTACCGCACCCCAACTGCGCTGCGCAGAATGGGCCTTATCATGGATGTACGCTGCCTGCGCGGCACCCTATGCCTTGTTTATGCACCTGGTGTAGGTCTGTCCCCGGGTGGAGCCTATTGGCTGGAGGTGTGTGCCTCCATTAGTGCCATCACATTGACTACTCTCGCACCTAATCCTCTTCTTTGCCTGCTCGGCTGCGTCCAAGAGGTGCCTGATGCCTGTAGACGTCTTGTGGCGATGCTTCTAGTCCTGGCCAGGACGAAGGGGCAATACACTGGGGGCGCAGATCTGCGCCGACACTCAAACTTTGGCTCGCCGATGCAGCATTTTGTCAGACACAATTGTCAGAATTCTGGAATCTAATGCCAAATGCCAGCAGGCCACATGATATTTGGGGACCCCTGGTGACATATTTACATAGCCTAGCAGAAGATACCGCGATCCACGGTGCCCTGGTAAACAATCCTGAGGCTACTCCGGGACAGATGTCAGATGCCTAGAGTGTAAGACGGGAGGGAAACCCACATATATGTGTGTCATGGTGCCCCTACTTGCCTCATCATAATCCCTGCCTTTGTTACATGTGCCTCAACTCATTCCGTAATGCATTCTCATGCCATTTCTACCCTTCTAAATTGCCAGTGTACCATATGTATGTCTTTACCCGTCTTTTTTTCCAGATCTACGACAATACTGTAATGTCTGTACAGATTTGCTTTGTTAAAGCCTCAATAAAATTTTTTTTTTTAAAAAGACGCCTACCCTTCCACAAGCAGATGTAGTGGACACCCAACCCTACATCCTTCATTTGTTCCTCCTAACTAGACTGACCTCAATTAAATTGGACCTCTTGTTGTTGACATCAGAGTGTCACATTCAGCTGAAGTGACAAGACCTGCTTGTCAGGTCTGCTGGGGGGTTTTCAAATCACATTTGGAGCACACTTCAAAGGAGGAAAACAGAATGCCATAACAATGTGAGTGCATCCACTGTTTGGTTGTTGAACACTAAGATTTGTTCTACCAGACTTCTGTCTCCAGGTTTGTTGGGGGTAAATGGATAGCCTGAAACTCGATTTTAGTGTTATATGTGGGAGGACACTATAAATACAATTGTCCACGTCCAACACACCCCTAGCCCTCAGAGACCAGATTAAGTGCTGGAGATGCTTTCAACCATCTTGAAAATGCCCATAGTGGGCAGTGTTAGCCTGGGACCCATTACCTCATTGGCTAGGGCAACCCCAGAGGACTGAACCATCTGTCTCAGACCTGAGAAGAGCCTAGAAGACTGGATGTTCTCTCTCTCTAGTACTCGGGACAAAGAAGTAGATTCTAAGGTTCATAAGCTGACCTCCTGTTAAATCTACAGTGACAAAGCAAGCTATAAGAAGTTTTTTCTTGCAACTGCCCAGATGTCCAGTGGCAACTTGACCTGGACTAGACCCTCCAGTTTGGCCTCTTTCTGCCGCTCTGGGAGTCCTTAAGTGATTCCCTGATGCCTTGGGTGGCTTTAGAAGCGTACTCCTGTGCAGGACTAAATTCAGAAGGTAAAATCGTTGACCAGGATGAACATGGTCAGTGTATCCAGCCCGTGCTCCTTCACAGTCAGCATCAAATTGCGCCTAGGTCCTGTACTATTATTGCCACTTTGTACTTCTTGACACTATTTCTATTGAAACGTATAAAAATGCATATCTCTGGTTCCCCTTATTGGATTTTGTTTTGTCACTTTGGTGTCACATTGTGTATTAAATAGTACTCTGTTTTTCAAATTTGTTTGGGGATTTATGTTGTTTGTTGTTCAACTTATTTACTGTTTTGAGCTGCATAAATAATCCACACATTGTCTCCGAGTTACGCCTGTCTGCTCTCTGCCATAGTTAGCAAAGGGGTGAGCTCAGGTTAATTTAGTGACTTTAACGGTTCACCCTGACAAGGACTGAGATTATTACTTGTGGTGAATATTTACCTCCCTCAGGGGATCTCATACCAGCTGACGAGATGGCAAGCAAAATTATTAGTCATGGCAGAGGTGTGCATACTTACACATTGGTGATCTTCAAGTACTCAACCCCACACACAATTGCTAACCAAAATGTTTGGAATGGTCTAATAGAAAAAGATAACATATTGATTATAGGATCAATTGGAAATGTTCCTCTGAATGATGCGTGACACTGAGACTGACCACTGCCTTCCATCCCCACCACATTAAACCTATCTTTCAGTCCCAAGACAAGTTATATAACATTATAAAGAAACGTCAAAGTAGCTAAAGTGTTGACCCAAACTAGGGCGGCCATATCTAGTTTCCATTTTAGTAGTGGAGAACTGGGAGTGGGTCTAATGGTAGAATATAAAAGTCTGCAGCAATTATTGTAGGATGTGTTTGTTTACAGATGACAGCTTTGGGACACACAAGAATGATTACTAGACAGAGGGTCTGAAATCAAAAGAACATGTATGTGAACTGGGAAACTATTATATGAGGTTCACGTGGGCTTTAAGATAGAAGAGTTTTATACTTACCGCGTTTTCAAGATGCCCTGGCTTGTGATATGCTGATAGTTATATGTTATTAGGACACAAAGAACATGTTTGGTCATCAAACCTTTCACAGTGTCTTCCTGACTTCTTGATGCTGATGTTGATTTTATGACCCGTGAAAATCTTTCTTTTGTTCTTTTCATGACCATAGATGAGCTATTGCTTTGACTAAAGCAGTAGTGCAGTATTTTGACAGATGTCGTTTATTTTTGTTTAAGAAAAGGTTCAATAAAGAAAAAACATATTAGGGTCCACATATTTTTTGCTAACACTTTGACAGACAAA
Source organism: Lissotriton vulgaris (assembly GCF_964263255.1). Classification (NCBI taxonomy): domain Eukaryota; kingdom Metazoa; phylum Chordata; class Amphibia; order Caudata; family Salamandridae; genus Lissotriton; species Lissotriton vulgaris. Next base: position 319,181,724 of record NC_141693.1, on the reverse strand, counting down.
CTTACTTGCACATTAGTCAAGGCCCTACAAGGAATTATCTCCATATCGTTGTACAGTCCTAGAATATCACCTCCAGTACAGCCAGTTTTAGGTACAAGGCACTACTGCAAACATGTTTGAGCTAGAAATTATTATGAGTATTACTCTTCCCCTGGCTGAATTGTAGCTTATCTGCTCAGATCAAGTACCTGCTCCTTGCATGACATCTGAATTGTATCCTTAGCAGCAGTTGCTACATGAAAGCTATTGTGCAGGTTGTAAATTTGATTGACCACTACACTAACCTTTTTTGTCTTGAGGCCAGACAGAGGATGAAAACAAATCATAATTGCATAGCGAAATGTAGAGTCTCACTATTGCAAGGATAAAAGAAATACCATTGTAATACTCCACCCCAAAGGAAATAATAAAACCTAAACCATGACACAAGGTACATTTCATAAGAAATGTTGAACCAAGTCAAATAACTCTCACGACTTAATGATTTTTTTAATGGTAAACTGAGCTTAGGTGAAACTTTTGCCAGCTCTCTTAATTCTTGCATTGTAGGAAATTACCATTTTTGTGTGGTGTTGCCCCCAGATTTTTGCCTTCTGTGACTGAACCCGTTTTTGTTGGCCATATGACTCTGCACATTCTACTCCTGCTATCCAGTGGCAAAATGCTTGTGCTGTCCCTTTAAGCATGGTCACATTAACATATTCCTACTTGCCACATTTAATTTAATTACACATCCATATTGTTATGTTATGTTATGTTATGTTATTATAGGTCTTCTATAGCGCGCAGCTACTCCAAAGGAGTGTCCCGGCGCTTTGTGCTCCAGACCTAAAAAGAGGGACAGACAGAACATAACAATGAAAGGATAAAAAGACAGAACCAAAGATGGGACTAAGAGACTCTAGCGAGTAAAGAGCCAGGTCTTTAAACTCTTCCTGAAGGCGAGTAAGTTTGATGTGGAACGCAAAGACAGAGGTAGAGAGTTCCACAACTGAGGGGCCAGCAACCTAAAAGACCGTCCTCCAATGCGGGCTTTCTTTATACGGGGGACTACTGCAAGTGCAAGCGACTCCGATCTTAAAGATCGTGCCGGGAGGTAGAAAGCAAGCCTTTTTTGTAAGTATTGGGCTCCCTTGGCGTGCAAAGCTTTGTGAGCCAGTGTCATGGCCTTGAATATTATCCGCTTCCGGATGGGGAGCCAATGTAGAGTTTGCAGTAGATTTGAAGCACTCGCTCGTCGATGCAGGCCGAAGATGGCTCGTGCGGCCGCATTCTGAGCCACCTGCATGCGCTGTAGGAGGTATTCCGGAAGACCAAGATATAGGATATTAGCATAATCCAGTCTGGATCCGATGAGGGCCTGAACAATTGTTCTCCTATGTTCCTCAGAAAGCAGCGGAAAGAACTTTCGGAGCATCCTGAGGATACCGAAACATGTTCCAGTGAGGGTCAGCACCTGGGATTTGAGCGTAAGCCCGTTGTCTATTTTAATTCCCAGGTTCTTGGCTGACTCAGAAGAATGAGCTGGAGGGAACATGTCGGCAGGCCACCAACCTTGCCAGTCCGGTTCCGATGGACATCCAAAGAAAAGTATCTCGGATTTATCTGAGTTGCACTTGAGGCTGTTCTGTTGGAACCAGTTAAAAACAGCCCCAAGGCACTCACGGATACTTTCGCCATCGAATTCTTCGCCTTTCCGGCAGGTGAAGAGGAGCTGGGTGTCGTCAGCATAGGAAACGATCTGGGCCCCATAGGACTCCACCAATGTTGCCAGAGGGGTCATAAAGATGTTAAATAGAGTTGGGCTCAATACTGAGCCCTGAGGAACTCCGACTCCCAAAGGCGACATTTCGGCAGAACCAGGGGAGGCCCAGACCGTTTGTCGACGGTTGGCTAGAAAGGAACAAAACCAACTGAGCACCGTCCCCCTCAGACCGATGTCGTGCAGTCTTATGAGGAGATCCTCATGGGGGACGGTGTCGAAAGCCGCCGACAGATCTAACATAACTAACATCACCCTGCCTCCGACATCCAGCGACTCCTTAACAATCTCTGAAACCTCCAAAAGCGCTGTTTCTGTACTTAGATTAGGTCGGAAACCAGATTGAGACGGTGCAGCAACTCGTTGGACTCCAAAAAATTGGAGAGCACACCATGAACATGTTTCTCCAAGATTTTAGTGAGTGCCAGAAGGAGCGAGATGGGCCTATAATTGGCCGGGACTTCTGGGGCAAGGCTTGGCTTTTTAAGAAGAGGGATGACCATGGCCTGTTTCCACGAGTGTGGTAGGGCCCCCTGACTCAAAGAAAGATTCAGGATAGGATTGGCTAGAGGGTTTACAATGTCTGCCATTCTTGCTAAAAATTTGGCAGGGCAGGGATCACGTGGCGATCCAGATTTATGGTTCATCATCAGTGCTAATGATGAAGATACCGTAAGAGGCGGAAAGACCGCCAGCACAGGGCTAGAGGTGGGCGAATGGGCTATCTCCTCCAGCCAGGTCGGGGGATCGACTATCGACCTCGGGGGGAAAGAGTCCTGTATCTGCCTAATTTTGGTGGTAAAGAAATTGGCTATAGTATCAGCCCAGGTCTCAACTGGGGCTTCCTGTGCTGAATTAGATCGTAGGGTAGTAAAATCCCTAACGATCGAGAAAATCTCCTTACAGGAGTTTGCTGCTTCCTCGATTCTTTTAGCGAAGTAGCATTTTTTTCCTAAAGGACTAGTCTATGGTGGGTTTTAATCATAGATCTATAAGTCAATTTTGCCTCGGCATCATACTGAGTTCTCCATGCCCGTTCGGCAATTTTACATTGTCTACGGGAGTGGGCCAACCCCGCAGTGAACCAAGGTGCCGAGACCCGTTTGGTGATGGTTCGGGGGGGCTGTGCAGGGGCAAGCTCATTCAGTCTTGCTAGGAGCCAGGTCTGCAGGGTTTCGAGGTCATTGTCCAGGTCGCCGGTATAGGACACGGGATGGTTCAAAAGGGCCTGGGCTAACAGATCTGGGGTCACCCGAAGGTATGCCCTAAAAGCACATCCCTGCTGTCTCATAGTGGTGGCTGCTGGTTTCTCAGTGCCTAGTATTGTACAGTACTACATGTACCCAGGACCTGTAAATTAAAGTATAGTAGTGTGCCTAAGCAATCATTACACCACCAACTAAAGTATCCCTATAAAACATGTCTCATGGCCTGCTCCTGCAGCCCTGGTGGCAGTTTTTATGCTCCCATTTCAGGCCTAAATCTTCTTTTTCAATACTTATAAGTCACCTCTTAGGTTGGCCCTAAATGCTCATAGAGCAGAATGCATGATATTTAAAAAGTAGTACATGCATATTTAATGTCTTACTTGCCCTGGCAATGAAAATCCCCCAAAAGTAGTTTTTTCACCTAGCAAGGTTAGTCCTGCCATAGGAAAACTCTGGGTTACACTATAACTTTTAATGCTTAACTTCAGTTTCCGACCACATGGAAAAAAATCAAGGACTCATTTTAATAGCAATTTAAAATCCAACTTCATTCAACAGTGGGATTTTTTTATATTACTATTTTGAAAATGTCACTTTTAGAAAGTTGTCATTTTCTACCTGAAATCACATGCTTTACTGCTGCTGTCTAGTGTCACTTGGCCTCTGATGGCACCCCTAGAGTGTTGTATGTATTGCTCACTCATAGTTGACAAAGGGTCATTGGTGTGGGGAGGGATGTGCCTCTCCTGATTAGGAGGACCTGGGGCATTGTACCCAACCCCTTCATGAGCTTCGAAAATAGCCTGGGGCTGTATCCAGACCATTCCTGGCTTCAAATATTGCTTATCCTTTCATGCAAATGGACCTCACACCTAGGCCTGCCTTCCCATTGTCACTATAATCAATGTGGCATCAAACCCAGTGAGGATAGAGGATTTGATCAGAGCAGGTGTCGAAGGTGGACAATGGTCTGACCTCCACCCACAGGCTTGCACTTGTCATTAATGTGGACTCCAGTCCTCTCCTCAAATCCCTCCAAGGCCTGGGAAGACCAGAAAAAGAACTGCTTTACAGCCTGGAACCTGAAGGAGGACTGGACCTGCTTGCCTGGAATTCAGATCCCTAGAAGTGATTCGAATAGTCAGTTGATTGACCTCCAGTTTGAGCTAGATGGCCACAGCAAACGTCCAGGGGCCCTTCCTTGCAACTGTACAGCTGACCAGTACCACTGGGGTCTTCCCTAAACTTTGCTGCTGATTTCTGTTGAGGGAGTTCTAACTCCCAAGAGGTGTCCCCCAGGTCCTGGAACCATGTTTTGATGTTAGAGTACACTCCTCCTCCTTAACCCTAAAACCTGTGATTTAGAATGTTTTTCAAAGATTTCCGCTGAGGTTGCATCGTCGGTGGGGTTGACTTTGCCCCAGTTCACGCTATGTTGTGCTCTGTAGCAGCAAATCCAGTTCAGCTGAGCCTGTAGACTGTGGTATACCCCTTCATCTTCAGCCTCGCCCCACTGTGAAAATTTGAGCTCCAGAAAACTTCTAAGCCCATAGGTAGAATTCTTCAGCAGGCATAACCTCAAGCAGCACCTTATCAATGACCTCATCAGCTCAAATCTTCACTTTTCCCACTTGGAGCTTCTCCCGCCTTCGGCAACGTATTTATAAAGGCTTCGTCTAGTGGCTCCCTGTCTTCATTAACCTCATCTTCGGATCCAGTATGCTTCCTTAACCCCTGAAGACTCTATCTTGTAAGTCAGAAGGTAACTCTTGGACAGAACTGACCTGGCCCTTCTATCCAACTTGCGCTCCATCATGGTCGACCAGAACTTGTGTCTTTGACCTGGCCTTAAATGACCAGATAACTGTGGTTGGTGCTTTATACTTTTTGGTGCTATTTTTTTGTTCAAACTTTAAAATGCTATATCACTGAGTAATTTTATATAATTAAATATTCTCTATTTTCCAAATTATTTAGGGATATTTCTTGTGTTGTGTTTTCGTTATATTACTGTTTGAATTCTGCATAGGTACTTTACACATAACGTCTAAGGTAGGCCTGACTGCTTTGTATCAAGCTATCAGAGGATTAAGCACTGGCTAATTTAGTGACTTTTGTGGTTCACCCTTACAAGGATGTATTATTTGAGGTGGGTTCTGACTCGGCTCAACTAATACTCTAATTTCTTACATGCATCAAGGCTCTCTGCTCTAGGAATGAACTATGAATCCAAGCATTTTTTTCTGGTTTAATAGTTCCAAAGTGAGTGAGGTTTTAAACATCAAAGTAAACCCAACTCATTAACATGTCCCTAAGTCATCTAATCCATTCAGTGTTATTTACATGTTCCATCTGGACATTATCACCCTTTGTCGCATGGGTAAAAGCTGAAGGTAATATACCCATATAGCCACCTAAAACGATGGTGGGGCTAATTTTACTGTGTCTGCTATAAATGATAAAAAAGAGCTTGTAATGCCAGGAGTACAGAGGTGCTGCAGAACTTGTCTCAAAGAACTCTTTCTTCAGTTTCAGGACTTTTGTATAGTCCTAAACCAATGCACACAATGTAACCATTGATAACCTTTTTTTAAACACATGTGTTTAGCATTTTTAAAGAACATCAATGCTTAGTAGTGTAACATTCAGGTGACCATTGGTAACCACTTAGCTTTATAAATTCTTAACATAGGGGAAAAAAGGCGTGCCACATGCCTTGAAGTGATAATGCATTTTTCCAATGTTTCTGAGTTAGGTACAATTGCTTCTGAGCTGCTAAATAGGTCCAATTTAAATAGGTGTCAAAGTTAAGCACCAAGTAAGTATAGCTATTAACACTCGTTAGTCATTCCTTTTTCCACGTGTCCCTGTGTTTCAGGTACTGATCCTCGAGTACTCCAACATAACTTGAGGCTTCCTCGTGTTAGTTGATAGCTCCGTCAAGGACATACATGTGACATACCTGTTAATTACTGTTGAAGCTCATTTGCTGTTCTTCAGATCAAAACAGTATCATCTGTGTAAAGCAGACCAGGCACAATCTTTGTCACAATCCCAGGATTATCCTTAGCATTGTCTCTCTAATTCACATCTAAGTCATTAATATATATAGAGAATTATAGAGTGGCCAAAACATTGCCCTAACTGACACTCTGAATAGGTTGAAAGTACTCCATGTACTCTTCATAGCACATTATCTTACTGTTGCAAGTAAGTGAAGGTGACAGATATATCAAGAGTTTTCACTGCCATAAAGTTGCACAAAGTGCTACAAACCTGCACAAATCTTGATAAATCACTTACATTCAAGCACAAAACATTTCTGGACTTGAAAGTTGCCCTTAAAGTTGCCTAATAAGCACTTTGTGCTGCCTCTTGCCAAAGGGGCATTCCATGGGTGGTATTTAGGCATTCTAGTGCTACCACCCATGGGTCTTAACACAGAGTCAGACCTGTATGAATCCTTGATGCTTTCATTTCTCCAAACATTTCCATCATTGCATATTTGCTACACTATGCTGCACACATTACATTTTTATTTTTATTTTTTATAAACATTTTTATTATTTTTTCAGTTAACCAAACATACACGTTGGCAGTCAAGACAATAATTATACAGTGATGGCTTAATTACACAGTTATTCTTATTCTAATACACAGTTACTGTAATGGAAGCAGCACCGCACTCTCTTCGGTACCCTGATCAAGTTCTCCTAATTACCCTACTTCAATCCCCATCTTCTGCTTCGTCAGAACTGGTAATGTCATCCTCCGGCAGTGGCTCGCATATATCCCCCCTGAAGACATTCCAAGAAGTCCAGATCTTATTCCATTTGCGTGGACTTGCCCTGGTTGTGTACACCGCGCGCTCTGCATTCATCACCATGTCCATATTTTTACACCACTGTGCCAATGTGGGCAGGTCTATTGCGCCCCATTTCTGTGCTATATCTCTATTCGCAACCATAATGCCTATTGTGCTCCAGCTTTGACCATGTCGGGATAGATCATTTGGTTCCCATATATTCAAAATACATTTGCGCGGCTCAGGTAAGAGGGCGATCTCTAGTGTCTGTGATATAGTGCGCATCACCTGTCGCCAGTATTCAGTTATAAATGGGCAGTTCCAGATGGTGTGTATAAGTGTTCCCTCCTCCCCACACCCGCGAAGACAGTAGGGATGCTGGGCCCGCTGCAGTTTGTGTAATGTGGTTCTAGTGTAATATATCCGATGTAGGATTTTAAGCTGCACTAGTCGAAACTTGTCTGAGTTACCCACCTCCCTCGGGGAGGCCAGTGCCTCATTACACTCCGAATCATCCATGTCGCCCACTTCTTCCGCCCATTTCTCTCGCAGTTTTAGTGTAGGGTCTGGTAGGTTATTAATCAGCTTCCGATTTGTAAGGGATGTGGCGCTATGTTGCATGTAGTCAGTGATGAGTAGGTCCTCTAACGGAGAGGCCTCTGAGACTTCAGTGTCCGCCGGTACTGCCGTTAATAAAGCATGTCTGATTTCCACATTTCTATAAGTTTCATTCGATCCTAGATCATACTGTTGCTGGAGTTGAGTGAATGGAATCACAGTCCCCTTGTCTCACAAGTCTCCCACCGTGGATATTCCGATATTGTCCCACTGTATAAAGCCCTTACTACGTCTCAGTTGACCCAGCGCTTTGGTGTCCCATAGTGGGGTGAGCTCCTTTCCATCCCAGTTTCGCCTGCGCCGTGCACCATATTGTAGCCGAGTGTTTTGTGGGTCCTATCAGTTTCACTGCCAAACCTCTATTATAGAGCACTGACAGCATACTATTTGTGCCCATCTGTGTTCTGTCAGCCTTATAGGCTGGATCATCCTGGGGCGCGTGAATCCATTGATTGATGGTTTTAAGCTGCGCTGCACAGTAGTAAATTTGTAAGTTCAGCAGCGCTTTCCCTCCTTCATACCAGCTTCTGTTCATCTTGATGTGTGCTATGCGTGCTGGGCGATTACCCCACAGTAGGTTTGAGACCATTGCTGTCACCTATTGGAAATACCGCGGCGACACCGGGTATGGTGTGTTGTCCAGTGCATAAAGAAATCTCGGCAGAGCCATCATTTTGTATAGCGCTGCTCTGCCCAGCAGTGTCAGGGGTAGAGACGCCCAGTGTTTCACGTCGCGTCTTAGACGTTCTAGAGGCGGCTTCAGGTTTTTTTCAAAGAACTCTGTCGAGTTTCTGGTGATGTATATACCAAGGTATTTAAAGGAGTCCGCTGCTAACACAAGTGAGGGTTCCGGACCCCGCAGGATGTATAGTACAGATTTTGACCAGTTTATTGTATAGCCCGATGTTTTCCCATGGGTATCACAGAGTGCAAGAAGCTCCGGTATGCTGCGTTCCGGGTCCATCAGGTATACTAACATGTCGTCCACATAGAGCGAGAGACGATCTTCCCATCCCTCCTTCCAGCTAATTCCCTTCAGTAACGGGGTTGTTCTAATTAGGGCTGCTAGTGGTTCTAAAACTAGAGCAAACAGTAAAGGCGACAGGGGACACCCTTGACGTGTCCCCCTCGCCAGCTGTATTGTGTGTGAAATGTGACCGTTAGCAGTGACCTGAGCAATCGGGGTTAGTGTATAGGAGCCGTACCCATGCTGTAAATTTAGGGCCTAACCCCATATGAGATAGGACTGCAAAGAGATATTGCCACTCTACCATGTCGAACACCATCTTCGCATCTAACGATAGTATCACTGCTGGTTCTGATAACAACGGAACCTGCGCCAGTATCCCATGAATGCGCCTGAGATTGAGAGCAGTGTTCCTGTTAGGCAAAAAGCACGATTGGTCCGGGTGGATCAACTGCGGGAGGTGGGACATCAACCTGTTAGCTAGAAGTTTCGCCAGGATTTTTGCTTCTGCATTTAGAAGAGATATCGGGCGGTAAGATGTGCCGTCAGTCGGTGGTTTTCCGGGCTTCGGAATCGCCACCATCATCGTGGTTCGTTGGTCTAACGGGAGTTTGGCATTCATTAAACTCTCAGTGTACATTGCTAGTAGTGGTGTGCTAAGTGTGTCAGACATGAGTTTTTACCACTCTATGGGGATCCCGTTAGGGCCTAGGGCTTTTCTGGATTGCACCGCATTTAAGGCTAGCTGTATTTCGTCAGCCGTGAGGTCTGCCGCCAGCTCAGTGACTACTTCCGGTGTAAGTGTCCGGGTTACTATATGGCTGAGGGAGTCCAGTGCCGCCTCCCCCGTCACTTCTCTGTCTGGGGTGTAAACTGCTTCCAAGTAATCTGCTAGTGTATGGACTATCTCCTCGGGGCTCGTCTGAAGTATCCCCTGTTTCGTGTACAACTGCTGAATTCCTTTGGTACCTCCTCCTTTCTTATCTAACCAGGCTAACATTTTTCCGGCCTTGTCTCCCACGTCGTATATTCTATGTGTGGTTGCTGTAATATTGTCGACTGTCTGTCGTTTTAGATGGTCCCTATATTGCTGTTGGCGTAACTGCAGGGTGTGTGTAGATTCTTGCGTGGGATCTGCCATGTGTGCTACATTCGCTGCGTTCAGTGCTAATTCCAACTCTGACAGTTCTCGCTGTTGCGATCGTTTGTATCCGGTGATGGATGTTATTGCTTGTCCCCGGAGGACCGTCTTGTATGCTTCCCAAAGAATCGAGGGAGATGCTACTGATGTCGTGTTTTCGTCAAAGTAGGGTTTAGTCGTTTTCTTGAGTTCTTTCTTAATGTTGGGGATCTTGAGATAATTAGAGTAAATGGGATAACCCTCTTGCGAGATTTCTCCTGGCAGGATAGAGTTAACAATATCGGGGAGTGATCCGATATTCCCCTGGGTTGTATGTCTACGTCGTCGGTGTTTTGTATTCCATTTCCTAACATCAGGAAGTAGTCTATCCGTGATAGACTATTGTGTACTGTGGAGTGATAAGTGTACTATTTCGTGGTGGGGTGTATGTACCTCCAAACATCTATCAGTCCCATTGCCTCTAGGAAGCCCTGGAACCGGGAGGGTCCGGGCATTTGGGGCCGAGCAGGGAATCTATCTACTGATGCATCTATCGTCATGTTGAAATCTCCCCCTATAATAAGGTCCCTTGCTGGTAGATCTAAAATAAATTCTCCCAGGGCAGGTAGTGCAACTGACTGGAGCGCTGGAGGTATATAGACTGATACTATATTCAGAAGTCTGCCTTGCCACTGTCCCTGGATAGCTGCAAAACGTCCCTGATCATCCACCCTGCTTTGTAGGATGATGAGCGGGGGGGCCTTCCGTACTTGGATGCCCGTCCCTCTCGAGCCTGATGTGAATTCAGAATGTACTGCCATTTTGTATCCTCGTCTGTCCAACGCCTGGTACGCCCTCCCTGTGAGATGTGTCTCCTGCAATAGGACCAGTGTTGGGCCTTGTCGTTTTATAGCCTGTAACACCAATCCCCTTTTGATTTTGTCCCCTAACCCTCTTACATTCCATGTTAGTATCGTAGGGGTGCTACCGGGGTCTTCTGCGTCACTCCATCATGAGTATTAGGTTGTGAGTTGTGTGCCATGAGAAATTTGTTTAAGCTTGTGTAGTCGTGTCCATACCACTAGCGTGCTCTATCTACCTCCTAGTTGTGTAGTTAGTGTGTTTATTCCGTCGTTGCCTGCCGTAATGTACGTAACCAGAAAAACAAGAACTATACCACCCCTCCCTCCCCACCTTCATGCCTCCCTGCTTAACGGACATTGAACCGCCCACCTCCCCAACTTAGCAGAGTGCTTGTCCCATTCCCAAACCATTGTACTTGCTTGCTGGGGTAAAAGGTCCCATGGAGGTAGCAGCCCCTCCTGCCCTCTTCGGCTTGTCCCAGTCCAGTGACCAATGACAGCCCGACCTCTATTGTTCGTGGCAACTGATACTCCTGCGGAAACCGGGCGCTCAAGATCCCGGCCTCTGTTCGTTGTCTACCGACCCTGTTCCTGGTGAGCGGTCTGGATTTTACTGTCCCGATGACTGTGATCCGGCGTGGTTCTCTTCCTGTTGGTTCCGGTGATTCCTGTTCGTACGGCGATGTGCTTCTACATGTCTCCATCCTTCCAACCAGTCATGCGCTGTTTCTGGTGTTTCAAAAAACCATGTCTTGTTATCAGCTACTACTCTCAGTCTTGCCGGAAACAACATTGAGTATGGTATTTCCCTCGATCTCAGCGCTTTTTTGACTTCCATGAAACTTTTTCTGTGACGGGAGACGTCAGCTGTGTAGTCTGGAAAAAAGACAATCGTGGAGTTATGAACTCAGATTGGTGGTGAGATTCTTGCCGCCTGGAGGATTGCGTACCTATCTCTGAAGTTGAACAATCTGGCCAGGACCGGTCTTGGGGCCGCACCCGGTTTTGGTTTGCCGCCGGGAACTCTGTGCGCTCTTTCGACTGAAAAGAAGTGAGACAGTCCCTTGGGCTGCAGCCTGGTCTTGATCAATTCCTCCACGTACAAATCCATCGCTTGTATGCCTTCTGTCTCCGGAACTCCAAGAATTCTTACATTATTCCTTCTCGAGCGCCCCTCCTGATCATCCAGCTTTTCCTTAAGTAGCTTATTTTCTGCCTCGATTCGCGCCATCGCCGTTTGCAATTCCGAGGTGTCCTCCACCAGGGATTTCGTGATCACCTCGACTTCTTTGATCCGCTCAGTCATTTTGTGAAAGTCAGCACGTAGCAGGGTGACATCTGTGGAGATCGTCCCCACTGTAGTCTGCACATGTGACAGTGCTTTCATTATGTCCTCTAGTGTTACTTTCTTGGCCCCTTCTCCTTCTGGCGCTTTCCCTGTAGGTGTGCGTCCCTCTGTTAGTGGCGGGTAGGTCTTTTCATAAGCGTATTTGTCCAGTCTTGCCTGTGTTGTTTGATTCTTCGGTCCTCTGCCTGCCCTGGTGCCTACTCTCCGAATCCCACTTTAGCTGGTCAAACTTGTAAAGGGAATATTCACTGCTTGTAGAACTATGCAGGTAGTGGTGGTAAACCTGCGACACGGCTCTGATACGTTTTTTTTTTTTTTTTTTTAAATTCCCAGTGGGGGGATACTGCCTAATAGGGCATTGGTGCGCTCATATACTTCGCTCGGCAACGTGGGTCTGGGTCCACGGGGTTGTTCTTGTGGTGACGCCGCAAGAATTAGCTGTTTAGGATCTGTTTAGGGAGTTGCGTTCTTCTAGTCACAGCACTCCCTGGCTCCAATGCGTCCAGAGGCTATAACGTGGCAGTTAGAGTCAGTATAGTAAGGGTGCGCTTCAGAGACAGATTAGTGCTGCCCCGCAGGTGTTTACTCTATCAGTTCAATTGCCCCCACTGCCGCAGGCCTCAATTCGCACCACCGACCAGCGTGCTGTTCGAGCGCTTCGCACCGTCTCTGTGGCCCGGCGGCAGGGAGCGAGACCAGTGCAGATGCCGCTGTTGGCCGATCGCACCCCCCTCCTTCTTCCTAAGTCTGCACTTCGTGTGCCCGTTAGAGAGCTAGAAGGTTAGTCCGATGTGGCACTCGTCTGCCATTGATCTTCCATGGGTGGGGGGGAACTGCGTACAATAGTAGGACTGTGTGAGGGGCTTTGCTCAGTGCGGCTCCTCGGATCTCGCACCAGTATCGATGTTTGTTGTACCGGGACCCGGTACTCGTCTCCGCTGCCAGTGGGTCCCGCTATAGTGCCTGGGTGCTCCGGTCTCCTCTCATGTGCACTTGGTCTTTTTTGTGCCCTTTGTTTTTTCTTCCGATCTCCTGGCCAGGTGACGGCAGGGCAGACTTCCTGTTTGTCGCGTCTGCCTCACCTTCACTTCCGCTCGGATCAAGGGGGGCACTACAGGCCAGTGCTGATGTCCGATGTAGAGGCCGCTGCCGGTTGTCGTTCGGCTCCTCCGGTTCCCGGTCTCAGTTTCTCACCAGCTTTTCACAGGTCAATGCCGCCCGGTCCCGGACGTCGGGTTCAGCCTTCAGAGCGATAACTTTTGCCGGATTAATGTGTGGATTGTCGGAAAGGGCCGCTTCACTCACTGAGCTCTTTCGCTACACAGCCATCTTGATCGGCTGCTAGCCACGCCCCTCACACATTACATTTTTTAAATTTAAGAAAATGTCTAAACATAGTATTTTGTACTGGAACAGCTAGAAATCACACATCCACTGGACACTATGGTGTAAAGGTGTGTGTGGCACTAGGAGGTCAATTTACGCACCAGCAAAAGGGAAGAGTGTAGTAGCAGGCCTTGTTTAGTAAATATGACTCTTCACAACTCTCTCCCTTAGCTCAAGGCAGCACTGTAACTAGGGTTGGTGTGCTGCGCTGCACTATTTTTAAAATAATTCTGAATCTTTGGGCGAGACTGAAAATATTTCTACCTGTACACAATTATGAAGGGTGCAATGGAGTCGGATGGCTGTGAATTTCACCACCTAACTGGTATGAGTGACAAAATAAAAGTAGTACATGCATGATGAGTCATTGTGGAAGGGAAAATGTGATAACCTGAGTAAGTGTGGAATTTTAATACAGTATAGTTTTGCGTGAGGCAGAGGTGGTGAGGCATTTCCTTGTGATTTCTGTAGCAGAGTGATTCCCAGTTTCAAAGTCGGTAGATGGTGACAATGCCATTGAATTCAGATCTAAAGCATTTTTAGAGCATTATCAGCTTTCATAATGCACTCTCTGGTGTCCACAGGGACTTACATGTGTTGCCCCTCTTCCTGTATGTTGGGTGACATAACTGATGCAATGGAGAAATGTCTGAAACACTGCTTTGCTTCCATCTTCTAATCACAGATACAGCGAGTACTTATGTTTGCAATGGATTAGGCCTGGAACATCCAGAAACTATAGATATGTTCTGGTTTCTCCTACTCTAATAATAATAACAGATATTTGTAGAGCGCACAGCTATCCGAATGGGGAGTCCCAGAGCTAACACGGACAGCAGCAAAAGTAGTGGTCGGTACACATCTAGTCATTGTGATTAAAAACCCAGGTCTTCAAGGCCTTTCTAAATTACTGTTCAGAATGCATCATACGTAATTGAGCAGGTAGGTTGTTTCAGCATATAGTGGTACCTGCCTTGAATGTCCTACCCCCCCATTCTTGCCTTCGCAAAGCGGGGGTAGTAAGATAGCGTTTATGATTGGACCTTAGAGATCTGTACTGCTGGTTGAGGCGAAGTTTCTTCCTCAAGTAGTTGGACCCTCTGCCCTTATTCGCCCGAAAGGCAAAATGAGGGCCTTCAATTCGATGTTCTTGTCTACTGGGAGCCAATGGAGTTGTCTAAGATGAGGAGAAATACGTTGGCGGAGCGGGACCTTGCAGACCAATCTAGCTGCCACATTTTGTTTTATCTGGAGCCTACGGATCAGGCCGATCGGCAGACCCATGTAGAGACCATTAGCGTAATCGAGATGGGAGGTGATTAACGCATGGACCACAGTTTTGCGAGCTAACTCTGGCAAGTCAATACATTTTCTGATGGTTTTCATCTTGCCAAAGCTGGCCGCAGATACAAGTTGAACATTGGTAGCGAGGGACAGGTCTTTGTCCCACCTGACTCCCAAATTCTTGACCGAGTCCTTAGGTATAGGGGCAGATCGAAGTTCAGCTGGCCACCATAATGCCGTCAGGGGTGGTACAGCTTGGTTAAAAAACAAGACCTCCGCTTTGTCGGCGTTAAGCTTTAAAAAGTTGCTGCTCATCCAGGCAGAGATGCTTTTAAGGCAATCTTTAAGTGAGTCAAAGGTAGATGCCGATACCCCACTGAAGGTGAATATCAGTTGAGTGTCATCTGCATAGTATGTCACCTTGATCCCAGTTTTGGCAATGAGATCCGTCAGTGGTGTCAACTAGATATTAAAAAGTAGCGGGCTCAGGGCGGATCTGTGCGGCACTCCCCATTTTAATAGTTTAGCGGGGGAGGTGAAAGGGTAGATCGAGACCTGTTTTTCTCAGTCATAAAGGTAAGACACGATCCAGTCCAGCGCCGTCCCCTGGATGCCAATCCGTTTAAGGCGATCCAGTAAGATGGGATGGACACCGTGTCAAATGCCGCTGACAGGTCGAGAAGCACCAGCAAGGCCGCAGAGCCTCCATCCACCGCCCAGCAAATGGAGTCAGCCATCTCAATCAGTGCGTATTCAGTACTGAAGCCAGGGCGAAAGCCGGAGTGCACTACACTCCTCAATGTGCCACTAAATCCAATAAAGTGGTTAACTGCACACATCAGCAACCCATTCTCATTATGGCTTGGTCACTATTTCAAGATAACAGAGTACACTGGACTGCAATTATATGAATTCAGGTCCCTAGATTTTCTGTTGTTCTATCAGGACCATACACCACAGACCACGTTTTAGGCAGAAAAGGGGACTTCTCTTGGCACCTGATGCCATTGGTCACGTAGACTCCATCCCTTTAACAATGCACGCTGCCATCACAATTAATTTTGAAGGGTTACTGCATGACTTGGACAAGCATTGGTCAAATGTTTCATCACCACAACATCAGCATGCAACTACACAATGCTCATCTTGGAGCCCTGGCTCTAAGTGTATGTGAGTGCATGAGATAAATACTGTCAATGGGTTCAGTGGGGGATGGCCATTCTCAGAGCACTAAATACTAAGGATGGACTGGGTGTATTGAGATCATGGACACCATTGACTCATTTTTAGGTTGGTTTGCTTAAGAGTGTAAGCTGTACATGTAGAAGCTAATGGGCAGCTAGATATGGTTGTAGATACAGAAGTTGATGCTGAAAGTAGAATGTTCTGTCGTTCCAAACATAGGTTAATTGTAATAACTCTGATGTAGAAAGTGTCCTCCTACATGTTTAACTTGATTTTCCAGGCAACCAAATGTAGCAGGCATGGACAGCCTTGCTTGAGTCCAAACATAGAATGTTACAGTTTTATGCTCCACAACCCACGACTGTATATAAGGTCATCGTGAGACAGTTGGTGTTTTGCTATTGGTGCTTGCTTTTCCCCCAGCTATGCCTGCCTTCATGTTGGCTGGTGGGAGGAGCAGGTCCTCCAGGTCACACATTCTGAAGCCTGGTCCAACAACATTCTTTGCTGGCTATGTTTTTGTGGTGTGGAGGGGTTCTATGGACAGTGCTAAATTGTTTATCAATTATATCAACTGTAATGATTTAAATTTGGAGTTCAATGCCACCATCAGCACTGACACTGTAGAATTTTTAGATGTAAAATGTTATGTTTCAGAAAACACACTACAGTCTACCCTCCATAGAAAAATCACTGCAGGTAACTCTACCCTTCACACCACCAGCTTTCATCCAAAACATCTTATAGCTAGCATTCCATATGGAGAAATACTGCGCTTGCGCAGAATCTGCAGCTATCCCACTGACCTAACCAAATGCCAATTGGAGTCCCAAATGAGATTCAAAGGCAGAGGGTACACTGAAAAGACTATCACTGCTGCGATCACCAAAGCTAATTAATTTCCTAGAGAGCTGTTATTACAGAACACATCAGCAGATACTGTCGAAAAAGGTACAGCAGAAGACCTTTTCCGCAGTTGCCCGGCGTTAACCGCCTCTATACCCATTCAAGTTACCAAACAAAGAGGCAGGCGCTGGAGACTGGAAGTCAGGAAACAAGGGTTTTTATTCTCTCCGGAGGAGAAACACATCAGTTCGGACAGCAAGTATCATCATGAGGTGCTCTAACTGCATCTCTGAGGCCTGGCCTCTTATACACAGGTTTATTACTTTATTGCATAAAACACATCTCTGTCAACCCTTTGATGTACGGAAAGACATCCTCGGAATCCCCGCTTCAGGCCCGTTCCCACACACATTTACAGTTGAAGTCCCCACCCCGGTCACAACAGGTGATGATTATCGCACAGCTGGACATTCCGCCGATTCACGGAATGTGTGAGGTTGATCGGATCTCATGGGGTGGCGGCTTTGATCAACTCATGGACCCCTTGACGAGGGAAGCTTCCTACTGTACAGGAGGGGGGGCAATAACAGTATCCGCAGGGCCAAGTGGCGGCCTGGGAAGGATCCGGGATCATGAAAGGAGTGGAGGGAGGTGTTGCGCTGGGAACGGGATGGGATTCCGAGGCAGAGCTGCGTGGTAGAGGGGTTTATGACCCAAGGCATGTGAGAGCGGGGGGCTGTCAGCGTGCGGGGGGGGGTGCTTTGCGAGGTCAGGAGAGAGAGAGAGAGAGCCGCGCTGGCTATCAGCGAGGGGCAGGGAGGCCGTGGTGCTCCAAATGGTTGCCGCTTACGCGCACGAATGGGCTCAAAAAGGGCAAGATGGCGCAGACAATGTTTATCAAACCGTATCAATTTTCCACAGTCCTCCCTTTAACATTCACAAGACATCTTGCCGGTCTATTTCCTATCCATGTCTACTGTGGCAGTCATAAGTAAAGAAGTAGGAACCCAGGCGAAGGAGCTGTGCATAAACATTACATTTAAAATCTTTCATCTCAGGAGGCGGGCCCATCGTTAAGCTCGTTGCAGGAAAGTCATAGTAATGCAATATCGGACAAAAAATGATTCTGTAGTGATAGCGTTGGGTACATTTCATAGATGCTTATAGTCATTCGGAATATGAACTGATAGGTTATTACATATGTAAGTTCATTTTGTACTCGGTTGGAGCATAATCAATACAATGGTGGCTGGGAGAGAAATGAGACGTAGTAAAAACGATAATCAGGGGTGTCACTGTTCGTAGAGGAGGGGTGTTGCTTTTTCCAGTGTCTTATTGTCGTGGACCATTATTAGTGAGTTCTCAGCATTCTTTGTCGTCTTCTGTTGGCACTGTTGAGCACCGGCGGTGGAGCTATGCGTTCAGCTCTATTCCAGGTCCTGCGTTGCAGGGCATGACCTTTTCCTCGTTTTTCTGGTCAAAAAGGTCCTTTTTCGCCCTGTGTCCTAATTATTCTTTCATGGGTACCTTAGACAGGGCACCCAAGTTTCATTTTAGTTTGCAACAGAACCCTATTCAATCTGACTGCAGTTTTTCTTTTTCGAGTCGATTGTCAAAGAGTTCAGGTGGAAGAAGGGGGTGTGTGAGTAGTCCTTATGGTAGGTCGGGGGAAGAGGGGATGGATCAGGGCCAGATCGGGAACAGACCAGGGGGACGGAAAATTTCAGGTAGGTGGGCCCATGACCGGGCTCAGAGGGCGGGGACTTTTCGGCACATGTTGATCATCGAGCAGGGGCATCAGGTCAGCCCTTTCCTTTCATTTTGTCGGAAACAGTGCCTCGTCCTGCGACTCCTTACTGTTGTGGTCCCGCCTTGGTCAATGTCGCAGGTGTTCCACGATCTGCAGTCAGGCCGCGTGCTCCCACATCCGGTCTCGTTCTCCTCCGACAGTGGTACCCTTAAATGAGTTTGAAAAGACAGTCTTTAGAGAACTGGCAGAGGAAGGTAATCACATAAGTCTATTTCTCTCCCAACTCCAAGCAACTGGGGAAACATCCGTTACATTGGGGTTCACAACCAACGTATAAATAATTGATGATAGGTTTGCTGGATTCCCTACAACTTTCCATCGTAACTATTTCTTTGGCGTTTGTTGGTATTACATTCATTGTCGTGCTACGAGGTCTGATGCCTATTCATTGCATTTGTTTATTACAGTCACGTCAGTTCTTCTGGCAGAGACCCACTTTTCTAGTACGAGTCTTACAAAGCTATACCGTTCTTCAGGGCTTTGTATTTTATAAAAAAGTGCAACGTGCTATCACCATGGCCTGATAGATATCCTTCTGAGGAATGAACATAGGCTAAACAATTTTCCATTATATCAATGCATCCTATCTCTCAGCTAAACATTTTACTTTCAACAGGGTTTACTGCAACAATTTCCTCATTTCGATCTAATCTTAACTTCGCAAACATCATTCCAATTTCTACATAGTCTCTTACAACCTAGCTACTTCATTAAAAACGGGGGGGGGCTTGCGATAACTATTCAACTCATCCTTGGGGTGACCGGGGTCTTATGGAAAACAACTAGGAACATAGCAGACTGGGGTGAGGGACTATCGTCTTGCTTTGTGTCATAAGGGTGTTATCTAGCAGAAGGCTACAGTTAAGTTGGTAAGCGTTTAGGGACATTTCTCGAATTTCTAAACTTTGTAGCTTGTTCATCAACAAATCATTTCTAGGAACAACGGCTGGTCTGTGTCAGTTGTAAGTCGACCCATCTCTTACAACCGGGGGTGAGCCACATTTTTCAAACTCTCGTCCGGGGCAGCTGATACAAAACTGGGGGCGTTCTGGGAAGACGGGGATGCTTCGATCACTCTTACTGTTTGGACATTGAGACAATTCGGGGCGGGGAGGGTCGCGTTACCTGAGGCATTTTTATCATAGAGGCCACTGACATGTAGTTCCCTTATTACGGGTCAGATTAGGGAACCTCAGTCGTCTTACCTGTCCTTTCCTTTTTGGCCAATCTAAGTTTCATCAATATTTAGCAGAAAGGAGAGGTAGTAACATGGCATCAATGTGATTTTATTTAAGACAAATTTGTGCAAATACTTGCGGTATTTGGAGCCAATTGGGTGGTGCACCATGGAGGGTGGTTCGCCAATTAGGTGCCAGTCGTTAGGAAGAGTGAGAGTGTGGAGGAGAGAGCGAGAGAGAGAGAGAGAGAGAGAGAGAGAGATAGAGAGGGAGAGAGAGATGTGCAACAATAGGCTAAACAGTACACGTGTGACATGGAGAGTGGCCGTGTACTAGGATAGGCTATTCAGCGCATTACACAACATGAGACATTACGGGTCTGTGTTAGAATTTTAGAAAGCATGCAGTTTGGGACGGACGAGCATTAGGCCGAGTACAAAGGGACATGCATTGAGTAAAAGGCACCATTGTGTCGCACTTCTCGCACTCTCGGTCCTTTGCCTAGTTAAGTCAATGCTTCAGTCGCATAGAAAGCATTTTCTCATAGTTTCACACATACGTGACATGTGCTCATTCACGCAACACAGGTTAGGGGTGATCGCGTCCCATCATATCATACAACTATTGGCTCTTCCGTTACAAGAGTAGTTCGTGGGTGTCCTTAGGTGCCACCTTGCAGCGTTAGTCCGCTTCATGTATCAGACATGGCGTGGCTTCAGATCTTCACTATACCCCAGTCGTGATTCCAATGTAACCTGTAGGGGGAGAAAAAGAGGGGAAGGGAGGGGGGACAGCATTCGAGCATATCAAATGTACGGGCGCGAAAGTCCTTTACTTACCACATACTCATCTTATCTCCTCGGGATGTAATCCCTGGGGTCTTAGTTTCTGAAGCCAGGGGGGGGGTGGGCAGTATGGTAAGGATGGCGAGCGATAGGTTGTTCATGAGGGAGACGGTCCGAGTGTGGCATTATAGGCCGTGTGTAGGGAAACGTTAGAAATCAGAGGCGCTTAGTGCGAGGTATCTAGTTTGGAGATGTATCTAGCTATCGGGATCCTTAAATCATTTCCAATGCTGTGATGTCCTAAGGCATACCGGCTCTTTCGGCCAACCCTGTTCCCTAGTACCTTTGAGTACCATACCCTTATAACATTTTATCATTCATACCGCTTCACTTTACCCGTTCTCAGAAGTCGAGGTCCTTCTCCATGCGTTTGTTCCTGAGCCAGTCGCACATTTGGAGGCAGCGTATCGGGCCTTAGATTCGATCATCAATCCGGGGCTGAGCAACCATTTTCTAATAACCTTAAAAAGAGAACAAAATAGAGCGCACAGAAAAAACCCTCCCGCTGATCCCACATTTACAAAAGTATGCGATACCTGTTCATAGTTTGAAAAACCTTTATTTGCACAATTGTTCAGCATGTAAATATGAGAGTGCAATCGTATTTTGGCCAGACACGGCGTTGGCTGAAGCGCGTACAGTAGGGGGCGGGGGGGGTTATTTTGCAGCATTAAAAACACTTTAAAAGCTTTTATTTAGTTATTTGCAGGAAACTAAAAACGTCTATCTATAGTTGAGGGATCAGGGGGCATTCATTTCATAATTGGAAGCATAGTCAGACTAGTTGCAATCAAATTTCCTAGATGCATACCGTGGGCGTGTGTCATAAGCGACGTTATGTATCAGTTACAATAATATCATAATAAATCGTACATTGAAACCAACATTTTAACGGGATCCCTTTTCGTGTTCGCCAAGTGAACCCTCCCCCCTTTTTCGTCAAGTGTACAAAGGATCATATACATATCTCAGAACATCAAGTCTTATTAGCTGAAAACACCACGAGGTGTTCGTGAGTTCCTATTGACACCAGTGCCATTTTGGGCGAGGCCGGGTTAGTCCGGAAGTAGCATCAAGGACAAAATGTTTCCAACAACCGGCGGTTGGACCAGAGTCCCTTTCGGCAGTTCAAAAAAGACTTGTGCTAACAGAAGGGGCAGGCAATGTGGACCATCAATAAAAAGGGGGGGGGGGGCAAAATCTTCCCTACCGGGTCACGTTGAGGTTCAGCCGGAACTTGCTTGAATTTGTTAGCCCACAATGTTTCTGGATGGTTCAGACTGAAGCTGGCGCTGATACGAGAGCACCACCATCTTGTGGCTACGTCGTGGTCATTTCGTTAGTGATCAAGGCAGTTGTTCCCCACCGGAAGCCTGTAGGGGCCGAGGGCTCCTGGGACTCTTGTAGAATCTTCAAGGTCGTGGAGATGCTGTCGGAGGTGGGGACTCGTGCCCAGGTGGGCAAGCGTCCGAGTTACGTTACTGGTCGAAGTTACTCTAGCGGCCTAGATCCGGCTTCCAGGGGGCCCAGACGCCATTTTGAGACCCCGCAGCAGCCGCCCTTCGTCGTGTCTACAAGAGTGGATGAGACTTCTTGGGGCGAAAAATGGAACACCGTGCCGTAGGAGCAGGACATTTGGCTCGGGGCGCTAGGGTGCAGCTGTGGTGCCTCCACCTGGGGAGGTGAGGGAGGCTCGTCCGCGCCGCCTCCCTCTCCCAGTGCACCCCACGCCGTCCCTTTGCGTGGGTATACATGATGGCCACCCCACATCCCGTGCTCCACAAGTACACTTGGGGGCCATCATATGTCTTGTGCTCCGCAAGTATGGTTGCTGGTCATTCTATGTCCTGTGCTCCGCAAGTATGTTCGTCGCCCGGCTGGAGGATTTCGGCGCCGGGCCGGGGCTGGGAAACCTCCACCTGGGGAGGCGAGGGAGGCTCGTCCGCGCCGCCTCCCTCTCCCAGCCCACCCTGCACCAATTTTTCAGCGGAGGTATTTGTGATGGCCGGACCAGGAGATACGAGGGAGGGGGTCATCTGCATCCGCCCCCTCCCTACTCGTGGCTTGGGCCGCGGCGGTGAAAACCAGGAATCCTAACCGCTAGACCATATGGGAGAAGAGGATGGGACATGCCGGGCCCATGGTGCCTCCTGGACATCCCACTGGCGACCTCTTCGATCGATGGCTGTCAGCAGGACTCCGCCCCACACGTGCTGTGTGTTTCACCTTCCGGATGGGCGTGACCGGTGACCTGCTGTATTTCGGGAACTTCCGGAGTGGGGGTAGGTATTCTTTGTTCATGTTGTTTTTTTTTTTTTTTTATGGGGCGTGGTAGGAGGCGGGACAGGCATGCCTGGGTAATGGGGGGTGGGGTGTCCACAAGAACAGTTTTCCTGAACGGGGGGGGTTGTCTATGCAGGCCTGTAATTGCCTTTGTCCACAGAGTAGGGGACAACAGAGAGTAATCAGTCCCATTGCACTTAAAGTTTGAGTTCATTAATGGAATGTGGACTAATCTGTCCGAAACTACTCTGTGTGTTGTTCCTGTATGTTATCCGAAAGGGTGGCTTTTGTGTTCGGGAACAGTAGCGGTAGTACGGGGTTCGTCACCGGGTAACCTAGAGCTTGACTGGGTTTCCCGTCATAGCGTTGTTCGACCTATGAGAACTCAAACATGTCGCTGAAATCTGTCTGGCGAAACCTGTGCCATCGGGCGTAATCAAACGTGGTGGTTCTATCCGGCCTGTCCGTGTCAGTCTGATTCGTCTTTGTCTCACGCCTTTTCCCTTTCTGCCGGCTTGTTATTTCTGTCGGCCCTCTGCTCTTACCCGTGTTCAGTAGAGTCGGGCATTGGGCTTTCCAGTGCCCGGAATATTTACAAAAAGCACATTGGTTTTGCCCTAAGTCTGTTCGTCCTGTGCGTAGTGTCGGGGGATTACTTTCGGGTCGTTGTGTCTTGGGGTTGTCCTGTCGGTATATCCCTTTACACCGTTCCCTTCCTGTGTTTACTCCTTGGAACCGTGTCGCCGCTATCCCTTCCTTTGGCCTACCAGATGCTTGGAAGGTTGTCTGTCGCGTTTCTTTACCTACTCTGACTTCGTCTCTTTTCTTTCGTTGCATTGCTTCTTTGCGCCACATACCGAGACTGTCGAGCATGATAGGCATTGTCTTACTACTACAAAGGGCTATTTCTAACGTTTCTATTTTATCAAGGTCGAAGGATCCTATCAGTGGCCACTGTTTCTCTTGGTTTTCTTTGGTATACTTATGCCACAGCTTACTATAGGCTATGGTAACTAATCCATACTTTGTGAACATGTCTTTATTAGGGGTGCCTTCCAGCGGAGCTAGATGGTCCACCTCTAATAAACGGTCCGGGTTGAACCAGCTACCAATCAGTGAGGAGAAGATAGGCATGACAGATCACTATGGGGACAAAGGTCCGCGTTACCTATCCTTCGCTACCTGCAAAGACTAGACAGAATATTGCTATTCTACGTTGTTTGCAAATAGTGAATATCTCAAAAGCAAAATCTATTCTGACAATAAAACAGGGAGCTACCCTTACAATCAATCAATCAGTATATCGGTCAATCAATCAGTAGGGAGAATAAGTAGGCCCGCAAAGGTCTGCGTTACCTACCCTTTCACCATCTACAAAGAGGGAATCTGTTCTTTCCTGTTTGTAGACAGAGAATCTCCAGAAAACAATCCGCGAACGGTAGTTCGGGTTCAATCAATTAATCAGTGGGGGAGAAGGAAATCTCCAGAGAACAATCCACGAACCGTAGTTCGGGTTCAAACAATCAATCAGTGGGGGAGAAAGATAGGCACGATGGATTACAATGGGGACGAAAGTCTGCGTTACCTATCCTTCACTGTTTGCAAAGAGAGAGAGCCTGTTGTTTCTCCGTTTGCAGACAGCGAATCTCCAAACGAATCAACAAAGAGTAATACTAGTATTTTCCAAACAATCAAACAATCATTTCGCAATTCGTCGTGTTTACACGACCTTACCCGGACCACATGGGCTGTTTCTCGTCTTCCGCGTCCAGCGCCCGATCGTCCTCCACTCTCCGATATTGCCACGGCACTCCTGATGGTTCCCAGTCAGGACCGCAGATCACTCGAGAGAGGTCGATTCGGAACCAGTGAAGTTCGGATGATCGGCTGCCAGACGAGGGTCTATTGGGCAGGAGCTCTCCCGATCGTTGCAGTCGTTCACTCTGTCGTCAGGACCTCTCCCACTGGATCCACGTGTCGCTGATGGGCCCCATGTTTGGGACGCCAATTGTCGAAAAAGGTACAGCAGAAGACCTTTTCCGCAGTTGCCCGGCGTTAACCGCCTCTATACCCATTCAAGTTACCAAACAAAGAGGCAGGCGCTGGAGACTGGAAGTCAGGAAACAAGGGTTTTTATTCTCTCCGGAGGAGAAACACATCAGTTCGGACAGCAAGTATCGTCATGAGGTGCTCTAACTGCATCTCTGAGGCCTGGCCTCTTATACACAGGTTTATTACTTTATTGCATAAAACACATCTCTGTCAACCCTTTGATGTACGGAAAGACATCCTCGGAATCCCCGCTTCAGGCCCGTTCCCACACACATTTACAGTTGAAGTCCCCACCCCGGTCACAACAGGTGATGATTATCGCACAGCTGGACATTCCGCCGATTCACGGAATGTGTGAGGTTGATCGGATCTCATGGGGTGGCGGCTTTGATCAACTCATGGACCCCTTGACGAGGGAAGCTTCCTACTGTACAGGAGGGGGGGCAATAACAGTATCCGCAGGGCCAAGTGGCGGCCTGGGAACGAGTAAGACAAACGGGTACAAAGGAAAGGGGTTTTTATCAAAGGATCCGGGATCATGAAAGGAGTGGAGGGAGGTGTTGCGCTGGGAACGGGATGGGATTCCGAGGCAGAGCTGCGTGGTAGAGGGGTTTATGACCCAAGGCATGTGAGAGCGGGGGCTGTCAGCGTGCGGGGGGGGTGCTTTGCGAGGTCAGGAGAGAGAGAGAGAGAGACGCGCTGGCTATCAGCGAGGGGCAGGGAGGCCGTGGTGCTCAAAATGGTTGCCGCTTACGCGCACGAATGGGCTCAAAAAGGGCAAGATGGCGCAGACAATGTTTATCAAACCGTATCAATTTTCCACAATACCACTGCTGATACAGACACTCAAGCGGACCTGGCCACTAAGGAATATGTAACCACACGCCTCATCATGACTCACAACACTGAATCAAGAGCACTCAAGTCCATTTTCAACAAACACTGGGGCATTATCAAAGCCGATTCCACACTAGAACCCATGGTTGCCCCTAGGCCTGACATCACCTACAGGAGAGCCTGGTCCATACATGACACTATAGTCAGGAACAGCCCTGAAATAACCAATACCACCAATTGGCTAACTAATGCTAAAGGTTTTCGCAAGTGCAGCAGTTGCAGGGCTTGCAGATTTGGAGTTAACACCACCCAAATCTCAGCAGAATTCAGAAGCAAACCCATAATGATACAACAGAAACTCACCTGCAGAACAGAATTTGCAGTGCACATTCTCACTTGCAGCTGCGGACTCAAATATGTAGAAAGCACTAAGATCCAAGTGCACCTACGAATTTTGCAACACATTAGAGCCATTGTCAACAGTGACCCGACGTACCCTGTTGCCAGGCACTTCAAAGAGACACACCAGAACAACTTAGACCACCTCAAATACTGCTTCATTAATAGCATTTAGCCACTCAGAAGTGGTGGCAACTGAGAGAAACTGTTCAGACAACTGGAGTCGAAATACATAATAGAAGTCAACACTAAGGCCCCGGCAGGATTAAACATCAGTGAAGACCTTTACAACTTTCCATTTACATTATTCAGTCCAGTCTTGCTCTCTGTGACTTTCGCCAATCTGACATTTTTAGAAGTCGGCTGACTTCAAGTTGGATGTTCAGTTTTTAACCCACTCCAAATACTGTATTTAACTATACTGCTCCAATCTCGCTTATTCCTTAAGTGACTGTTTGGATTTTTGTCTTCACCACATCTCACAGCACTGAACACTCATTTTTCCCTCAATTATGCACTTATTTTTAACTTTACCCATAAGTGACTGCACTGTAGAGCATTTTTCTCACCTATTCGACTTATTTTTTAGCAGTTGACTTGATTTCCATACATCAGGCTCAGCCCTCAACATGTTAAGATTAAACTCCAGAAACATCTAGGCCCTTCTTCCGCACCAGCATTATGCTTATAATTCTTGCCTGAATTAGTTGCGTGCCGACTGATACATGGACTTTGGCATTGGCTTCCACACACTTTTACAAATATGAATGTGTTAAATACATTGTTCCCCTCTTAGTTACGATGGTACACCGGATTTCTCCCTCATTTAACTGTGCCACATGGCACTCAGGGTTTCTAGGATGTATTCACTCACCCACGATTCATGAGGGATACCGTCTAATTTTGTTTTCCATCAGACAACATTTGGGAGACTTCAAACCAAATCATTGCATTCATTTATCATACTTTTTTAACTTTTACCATGCCGCCGGCACCGCCAGCACACAAGCTTACCTTCTAATCAGCTGCAATCAACTGATGTTGCAGAACATATAGCCATCCACACCTACAAATATCCAGGCCTGGTACCAAAATTTCATGTCATTGCTGCGCCTAGTCATCACTGCATGACAAGATGTTTTACTACATACTGCAAAAGTGTAACGTTTTTTGCCTTGTCACTATGAACATAGTGAAGTCACTATAAATTGAATGCCTCTCACCTTAGCGCACTATGTGATCAAGACCACAGGCTTGTGGTCGAAACGTGTCATCTTGACATGCTAAGACAATAAAATGTCTTTGTTGCATCTTTAACTGGAGTCTGTGCCCTTGTTTGGCCCACGCTGGCCCCCTCAAAAAAAGAATTAATAATAAAACGGATGGCCAGCCCCGAGGGATGGGGTCCCCGGGGCCACAACTGGCTGTGGTAATGGGCCATGCGGCCTCTTGTGTCCTGAGGACCTCAAGACACAAGTGGACTTCATCCTCTGAGCAGCAGTGCGCCAGAAGCTGCGTTTGCAGTGTGGTGTAAAGAGGGGCATTACCTCAGAACACCTCTCTAAAACGCGGTTCTGTGGCACTTAGCGGATGTACCTGGTGGGCTACTTGGCCACCAGGGACCTTCAGGATTCAAGGGGACTTAATAGGGATGTCATAGTTAGAAATTAGAATTTAAAAAAACCTTAGAAATTCACTGAGAAAAACATAGGTTTCAGGGACGTTATAGTTAGCTGACATCTCAAATGACATCTCAAATGACATCACTGATGACAACACTGATGACATCATCCATATGAAAATCTGATGCACCTCCTCACACTCTAATATAAACTTTGATACACCCACTGTAAAATACAGACAACCATTTTCTAAATCATTGACACACCAATACCAGTTCACACACGCACTCACTGATCCCCACACACATCCACTCATTCATCTATACAATCACTCATACATGCAGTCATCACTCATCAATACAACACTATCATATGCGCTCATACACCTATACAGACACTCACACACCGCCACTCATCCATGCAGTTACTCACACACCTAGTCAGTCATGCTAAGAATCAATCACACTCCCATTTACTCACCTGTACAATTATACACACACCACCTCACTTATTCATACAGATACCAACGCATACTTACTCTCTTATGTATTCAGTGATACAAGTACACACTCATCCATACAGCCAGTCTCACAATCACTGACTATCATGTAGAGTCATTTATATACTTCAACTCTCACATGCACTGCCTTTTACATATGTAGTTACTTCAACATATACCACTGACACATCCATTCACTCACCAACACATCCATACACACACTCATGCACCCATATAGCTGTTTCCACATGCACTCTTTAACCCATACACCCAGTGAATCAACCACTCACACATCAATGCACAGTCACACACCTCCCACCCACCCACACACACACTCAATCTCCCCCTAAAAATACTCACACAACCAAGCAATAACCTATATAGACACTCATGTAGCTACTGACCAACCCATGCAGCAGCTTGCACAACAACAGACAGACTGATACATACATTCACACAGTTTAGTCACTAACCCATGCATTCATTAAGACACATTTAATCACTCACTTATACAGTCAGTCACGCTACTAAATCCTCCATCCAGACACGTATACACCCACTCATTCTTCAATACACCTTGGAATATATATATAAAACATATTTAAAACTTTACAGAAACACACAGTCACTGGATGATGTCATCAGTGTTGTCATCAGTGATGTCATTTGAGATGTCATCAGTGATGTCACTGACAATGTCATGAATGATGTAATATGTGACGTCATGAGCAGTGCATTGCGGGAGCTCGAGTCATAGTTAGCTGAACTAACTATAACGGTGGAATTTCTATGGTTTTGTAAGAGTGAAATGTCCAGCTAACTAAAACGTCCCTGAAACCTATGTTTTTTTCTGTGAATATTTATTCTGTGAAATCTGGGATTAATAAATTATAACCGAGCATCTTGAAAGTGTGCAGTCCCTTCATTTGCGCTGTGGAGTGAAGTTGCAAGCTGGATATATATATATATATATATATATATATATATATATATATATATATATATATATATATATATATATATTCACAAAAAGGAAGCACAATATGTCCCCTAAAAAAACGCATTTTGGAGCATACACGTGCAATACAAAGTGATGATTACCCCTATGCCATTGCCAAGCATCTAAAATCGCACAAGGGGAAAACATGGTTGGACATAAAATATTCTGGACTGGCAACCATTCCCCCAAATGAACGTGGTGGCAACCGCATCCAGAAATGTGCAGGCTAGAGTCCAGAATGATAATGAAATTCAAAACCAAGCACCCCATGGGTTTGAATGGGGATGAAGAGATGCATGTCCACTTATAAAAACATTGATAAGGACAGTGATAAACTGGAATTCTACTTGAGTTACCTCTAGTACACAAAAATGTTGATTGAATTATTGTTTGAACTAGTGAATTGATAGTCGTTAAGAACAATGTGGTTCCTCCAGATGATAAGAGCGTAATACTGTATTTAAAGCAATATCATGGGTAAATGCGACACAGTTGTGAAAGGAAAAGAGGAAAATTGAAATGAGAGAAAAATATGATTGTAAATTGATCGTTATATAACTAATATCATATCAACAGGAGAGGTAGGGCGTAGACACTCCTGTGCCCCGGTTCAATGTATAATAAACAACAAAGGAGTGACTGTGATACAAAAAATATATTAAATGTGATAATTGTGAGGTTTGTTAAAAACAAACTCCGCTGTGCTCCACACGCGTGATCAATGCTCACACGCGTGTGGAGCACACAGCGGGGTAGTCTCAAAGTCCCAAATTGTGCCCAGAAGACTATTCCCAACTAGGAGAAGAGTCTAGGGGCTTGTTGGTCTACCCAGTCGTGGGTGGGGGGAGGGGAGGAGACCCTACTTCTTAGAAGGACCCTCACTCACCACTAGTTGGTGACATGCTTCATCATCGGGTCCCCGCTGGGGTGACCGAATGTCTCCCCAGCGTGCTACGACGCCTGGTTACAGCGGAGCAGGATGTGGTGAGTGCAACAGTGCCCAAATTATGAGGTGACTAACTGTGATTGTGCAAATGTGTCAAAAAATTAAAAAATGCAAGGGTTGTGCCTTTAGAATTTTTTTTAATAATGGCCACCCCGCATTAATTAAAAACAAAGTGAGCGGACTCCCCAGGTTCTTAATTAAGGAACCGGAATCCTAGTTCAAAGGCATAAATTGGTCGACATGTTTCAGCTGTTACTAGCGTGTCGCTCAGCTTTCTTCAGGACCTATATAAAAGTCCTCCGGTGGTGTGCGCGCGCTAAGGTGCACCCTCCCGAGAGGCTCTAAGTGTGAAAAAAAAATATATATACAGTGAAAGTACACGGAAAATATCCGTCAACACCACGCTACACACTTGGTAGGGATGTATGAGAAGGCCTGTGGAAACAAAAAGGG
The DNA here is from genome assembly GCF_964263255.1 of Lissotriton vulgaris. Lineage (NCBI taxonomy): Eukaryota > Metazoa > Chordata > Amphibia > Caudata > Salamandridae > Lissotriton > Lissotriton vulgaris. The sequence goes on along the minus strand of NC_141693.1, from coordinate 319,151,408 downwards.
ACAGACAAGACCACAACATATAGACATGAAGAAGGTGGGTTACTATCTTAATTTCTGAAGTTTTAATTATGGTTGTCACATGTAGGTAGGTCTAGGCATCATGTATCTTATATGTGCCACCATGTGCTGCCACAACTATCTTAGAATCCCTGATTTCGGTGCTTCTAAATTAGCCACTAGGACCGTCCCTGAAATTAGGTCCGTGTCCAGATAGTGCTCCATAGTCATTAGGAGCGAGCAAAGTATCATGTGCTTTTCATTCTAAAAGCGGTGAAATTAGGTGAACCACAGTGTTTTTGGAAAGTAATTGCAAGTGTATTCTAAGATCTTAATGGAGAACCATAAGCCCATACTATGGGACGGGGGTCACTCTCACAGCGTGACAAGCAAGCAAAAGCGATTTTAAAATCCACGTGAGTGAGAAAGAATTTAATTACTGCAGAGACTCACTTCAACAGGGACATGGATGCGCCCCTACAGGAATGACAGCGTGGGATATCTTCACGCGGCGTATTTCTATAAAACATGGTGGGTAGGAGAGATCGTTAGGAGAAAGATGCGAGTGCTCGCCTTGGTGGCAAGGTGGAGATTCAACTTACTTTAGCGCACGCGGCTCCCCTCCGTGTACCTACACGGTCTGCGACTGTCTCCCGGCGATGCCGGAAGCTAATCGCCGGTCTGTTTAAGTACACAATACCCTGATTAGTTGGTTCAGCCCTCGTGTGTCCATGACGTCGGAGGCAACGCCCCGCGTCTACGGATGATTTGACAGTGAGGGTTTTGAGCCAGCGGGATTGGTTGAGTAATCCCACGTGGGAGGTGGGCGGATCGGTGCTTACAGCCACAAACCTAAGGGTTCGAGTCCTCGTTCCGATCGCGGCTCGGGTCCGGATTTTGTTGGGTCCGTTTTTTTTTAAAAAGTGTGATACTAGATTAATTAATAATACACAAATCAAGCACGGCCCGGCACAGCACGGCCCTCATGGGCTTTACAGACCCATGAGGGCCGTGCTAACCATGTAAGAGCTTTGGGGATATAAATAGATTGTTTCTTGTTTTCCTGCATCCCCGGGAGATATTTTCATTAAAGCCACTCATTGCTCGGTTTTAAAACACCGTCATGAGGAACCCCCTCCTTTCCTCTGGTATGACCTACAATTTGCTTCATTCGGGTTGGGCCCCTTTGATTTGTGTATTATTAATTAATCTAGTATCACACTTTTTCAAAAAAACCGGACCCAACAAAATCCGGACCCGAGCCGCGATCGGAACGAGGACTCGAACCCTTAGGTTTGTGGCTGTAAGCACCGATCCGCCCACCTCCCACGTGGGATTACTCAACCAATCCCGCTGGCTCAAAACCCTCACTGTCAAATCATCCGTAGACGCGGGGCGTTGCCTCCGACGTCATGGACCCACGAGGGCTGAACCAACTAATCAGGGTATTGTGTACTTAAACAGACCGGCGATTAGCTTCCGGCATCGCCGGGAGACAGTCGCAGACCGTGTAGGTACACGGAGGGGAGCCCCGTGCGCTAAAGTAAGTTGAATCTCCATCTTGCCACTAAGGCGAGCACTCGCATCTTTCTCCTAACGATCTCTCCTACCCACCATGTTTTATAGAAATACGCCGCGTGAAGATATCCCACGCTGTCATTCCTGTAGGGGCGCATCCATGTCCCTGTTGAAGTGAGTCTCTGCAGTAATTAAATTCTTTCTCACTCACGTGGATTTTAAAATCGCTTTTGCTTGCTTGTCACGCTGTGAGAGTGACCCCCGTCCCGTAGTATGGGCTTATGGTTCTCCATTAAGATCTTAGAATACACTTGCAATTACTTTCCAAAAACACTGTGGCTCACCTAATTTCACGGCTTTTAGAATGAAAAGCGCATGATACTTTGCTCGCTCCTAATGACTATGGAGCACTATCTGGACACGGACCTAATTGCAGGGACGGTCCTAGTGGCTAATTTAGAAGCACCGAAATCAGGGATTCTAAGATAGTTGTGGCAGCACATGGTGGCACATATAAGATACATGATGCCTAGACCTACCTACATGTGACAACCATAATTAAAACTTCAGAAATGAAGATAGTAACCCACCTTCTTCATGTCTATATGTTGTGGTCTTGTCTGTCCCTTTTTGTTTCCACAGGCCTTCTCATACATCCCTACCAAGTGTGTAGCGTGGTGTTGACGGATATTTTCCGTGTACTTTCACTGTATATATATATTTTTTTCACACTTAGAGCCTCTCGGGAGGGTGCGCCTTAGCGCGCGCACACCACCGGAGGACTTTTATATAGGTCCTGAAGAAAGCTGAGCGACACGCTAGTAACAGCTGAAACATGTCGACCAATTTATGCCTTTGAACTAGGATTCCGGTTCCTTAATTAAGAACCTGGGGAGTCCGCTCACTTTGTCTTTAATTAATGCGGGGTGGCCATTATTAAAAAAAATTCTAAAGGCACAACCCTTGCATTTTTTAATTTTTTGACACATTTGCACAATCACAGTTAGTCACCTCATAATTTGGGCACTGTTGCACTCACCACATCCTGCTCCGCTGTAACCAGGCGTCGTAGCACGCTGGGGAGACATTCGGTCACCCCAGCGGGGACCCGATGATGAAGCATGTCACCAACTAGTGGTGAGTGAGGGTCCTTCTAAGAAGTAGGGTCTCCTCCCCTCCCCCCACCCACGACTGGGTAGACCAACAAGCCCCTAGACTCTTCTCCTAGTTGGGAATAGTCTTCTGGGCTCAATTTGGGACTTTGAGACTACCCCGCTGTGTGCTCCACACGCGTGTGAGCATTGATCACGCGTGCGGCGCACAGCGGAGTTTGTTTTTAACAAACCTCACAATTATCACATTTAATATATTTTTTGTATCACAGTCACTCCTTTGTTGTTTATTATACGTTATATAACTAACACATACAAATTCGATTTAAACATGTGACGTAGGCCTTGACGCAGCGATACTGCCGGGCAAATAAAGGGCACTTAGCCCCACACTCCTAACAGTCACTTTGCTAAAAATCTGCAATCAGGTTCAGTTCTGGCAACGCCGATTGTTCCTGTGTGCGAAAAGCATAACTGCGCCCAAATTTGAATTATACAAGTGTATAATTCAAATTATACACGTTGCATTGCATTGCATTGCATTACATTGCAGATATATATGAATTATAACCCCCGGCATTATGCTGTTGCAGATAGGCATACTAAACACATGTTTTATAACTGAAAATGATAATAACAGAAACAGAATGTTTTGTGAACAAACTACAAGGCCCATAATGCACTAGGAAAAGTGGAAAAGTGCCAGGCTATAAAGAGTGCAATAGAGAAGGGACAAATGTTAAAGACTACCGTGAACAGGAACGTTGGTTCGAAACGCATAGGAGAGATTTTGTGATTTGCAATAAATAACATCTTGAAACCAAGAGGTGTGCCGCGACTTCAGTTTTTGTGAAAATACTTAACGAGACATCGTCCTGGTCTCAAAGCGAGCACCGACTGAAAAGTGCTCCCTCCCACTCAGGACTCTTTGTTGAATAGAAATTAATGGAAGAGAGGCGAGCCCAGCATCTATTCCGTCGAACCTGAGGTTAAAGCTACAAAAACATCGAGAAGCATTGGAAAGTGTCTCTAAGCTACCAGAGACGCATTAAACAAACTTTGACTTGGTTCGAACACGAAGACCGAAGTGGAAACACAGTGGAAACAAACAACAGACCGCGCCACATACACTCAGTAGAGCGCCGGCCTGCAGGGTCGGAGGACGCCAGTACGTCCGGGAGTCTCCCAGCTAAGAGCGTGTGTTTGTATGCGATTGTTTGTTGGTAATGCTGCAGTAAGGAGATTAATGCGTGATAAATGCTACGAGACAGCGCGCACGAAAGAAGGCAACATTATCTCTTCTGAAAATCCTCTCTTGGTTATATTGCGAAAAGATCACATTGAGGGTAGAGATCAAAAGATTCACCCTGCTCAAGAAATAGAACCCCTATTGTCTCAACAGTATCCCGACTTGTTAACGAGATAATAAACTGAAAACAGGAGCCAAAAACAACACGAACATTTGGGCAATAATAACTTAACGGTCATTTACATGGAAATAATCACAATATTAAAAAAATGGAGGAAAGAGCTGCAAAAAGACTCTCAAAGGCGGAAAACATGTTCCAAAGGGGAGCATCAACCTCCAAACAAGCCGATGGGGGCGCAACATCAGCACGGCCTCAAATCACGACTATCAAGCAATAATTCATACAATTAGAAAAACTAATGCGCAAGGAAATATCAAGAGGATGGGAAATCATCACCCTTGAAAAATATGTGGAGTGCGGAATGGTGCCAAGAGGATTAAGGATATTTACTTTGCCAAATCATCCTGATACCAAGCCTGAAATGCTTGAAGAATGGGGCAAGAATAATATGGAATGCTCTAAAAACATGATACGTATCATCATTAAATACGCTAGGAAGGATGTGGAGGACCTTCACCAAAAAATAGCGGATGTTGAAACACAAATTAAAACATCAAATGAAGACAATGAAGTCATAAAAAAAACTAAGAGCAGAGATCGAGCGAAATTTGGATAAACATGAGGATGATGTCCAAGAAAGAAAGCAACGCAAATTTCGTAGAGATGAGGACGACTACGAATATGACACAATCCTCACATTCGCGAAGAAGTTTGAAATTTTCAAAAAGCAGTGGGAAACAAAGAAAGTAAATATCGATCCCCTTACTGGTCAAATAACCAGTGAGTCAGAATCTGACTTAAGCGAAGGAGAGCAAATACCATCTGGAATACGCAAGTTCTCTTTTTTAGAAGAGATGAAGCTGCTATACCAGGAGCAGCAAACACCAAGAGACAAATCCAGAGGACGAGGCTCTGGAAGAACCAGAGCACAGGGAAGGGGATTCTTTTCCTCAAAAGACCAAGACGCAAAACAAGAAGAAGCAAGCGCCAAAGGGGAAAGATACAACTTAAGAAACCGCACTGTTATGAGGAAATGAAACTGCAAGGCCATAAGACTCCTGACCTTGTAATAAACTTATCCAGATACACTTTATCCAAAGCAGAGAATGATCTCCTGAATAAAGGACTTTCGTTTTGCCTAGAAATACATCAAGACCCAATTGAAACAAAAATAGATCTCTACAAATACATACGAAAACTGAAATTGAAAAAATTCTTCTCTAAAAGGCCTATATTATTGGAGAAGTGCCATATTTGAGAACAGCATATGAACTAGCAAATGAAACTGATTCTCAAATAACAGACACCCAATTCTTGGAAGAGATGGGTGTACAAACAAACAAACGAACATCAACCCATTTCAAGAAAAAGTCAAAATTTTGCCCAGCTCTCTATCTTGGGAACAGAATTGACACCTTCCATGGTTTGGTATTGGGGGATCTAGATACCATGCAAAATGTCACACATCGCAATATGAGAGAAAATCCGTGACTCCTTGATACTACTGCATTTTCTGAATAATACAAAGACTATATTTTTTTACATACCTTAGTTGGAGTTTCCTTTGTGGTGTCCCTAGTGTGATATTGGTGTGTGTGTGTGTGTGCATGTGTGGGGTGCGCAAATGCTTTATACATTGCTTCTGGGATAAGCCTGACTGCTCTGCCAAGCTACCAAGGGGGTGAGCAGGGGTTATCTTCAGTGTGTCACTCCCTTGCCCTGACTAGAGTGGTGGTATCTTCTTGGCTTAGGCACATGCCCTAGCCAACCAGAATTCCCATTTCTAACAGGTGGTGTGAGCCCTTCTCAAGCAACAGCCACAATCCTTGTCAGTGTGAACCATAAAAAGTCACTAAATTAACCTATGTTTAATCCTCTGGTGACTTAGCATAAAGGCAGCTAGTCCTAACTTAGAGGCAATGTGTAAAGTATTAATGCAGCGCTTGAACAGTAATAAAGTAAAAACACAACAGAAGAAATATTTCACACCAATTTAGAAAATTTGAGTAATATTTAATAAATCATTTTTCACCAAAACAACAAAAATCCAATAAGTAGAACAGAAGATAAGCCATTTCAAAGATTTACAGTACGTATAGCACCTAAAATCACAAAGTGCCACTTGAGGTTATTTGGTCCATTTGTGGTGGAGAATGCCGCGAGGAGCAGGGAGAGCATCACAGACGGTCGTCGCTATAGTGCGAAGAGCAGGCCAGGCGTCACAAATGGTTCTTGTTGAGGCGCGGAGATCCTTTCGGGCTTTACAGATGGTCATTGCTGGATATTTGTGTTGCCAGTCACAATGGGCAGTCAAAGCGCCAAGAAACCGCTAGGTGTTAGCTGCGCTTTATAAATTCCTTTTACATTACATTACATTACATTACATTACATTACAATGCTGGTCGTCGCTGTAACGGGAAGAGTCAGGTTCCCTAATTCTTCATGCTGATGGTCGCTCAGCCTGCAAGATGTGGGTGCGAATGGGCCTGAAGAGTGTGAGAAGTTAGCCTGGCATATGATGTCCACTAGTTCTAGTGGGCATCTTGCACCAGTCTAATCGACCCTTATTGATGGTGGTTGTAAAGTCAACCTTATAGAAAGCTATCCTAGTGGTAGCATGGACCAGCAATCAATAGGCTAAGACTTCAGAGAGCATGTGAAGCAAGCTGTTTTACCAATTATAATCCCTTGAATACCAAATGAAAGGACACCACACAAGGTATATATCAAATATATATGTATTTATTCTAAACACAACCCTTCTGCACTCTTTTCTGAGGTCAGAGGTAAAAGCACAATACAAGTTACTTAATTAGCATACTATAAGTTGCACAATATACAGTAATGCCCTAGGGGCCTCACAAACCATATACTAAGAAAGTGGTATAAGAACCACGTCTGGAATGGAAAGTAGGCCTAGGGAATTGCTGGGGCTACACTAAACAACCAAAGGTTAGGAAGTAGGAGGCCCACGGGGGACGCTTGCAGTGTTTAAACACAGTCGCGAGTTGCCATTGACTTATTATGGGAAATTAAAAAAATACAAAGTTACTGTTTAAGGGCACTTCCAGATGGACTACGACAAAACCCCTTTAGACTAGGACACTTCGAGAGTCAAGACCCATGGGAGCACCGGAGTACTCGTGTTACCTCACCCAGGAAAGCCGGGTGCATAGGTGCCTTTTGGTGTCGGGTTTCGTCGTCGTTTTCTATGGATATCTGCAAAGAAGTGCCGCAGGCAACCAGAGGAAAAGAGTCCGGGTGGATCCAAGGGTGGATCGAAGATCTGAAGAACCTGAAAGCAGAGGGCACAGAGTCTGGGTCACTAGCCAGTGACCAGGAAGGTACCAGGAAGGAACCAGGCGATGTTGCGATGATCTCAGGTGAAGAAGGTGAGTTTGTCTCTTCAGCCACGAGATCCAGGAGGCTTCGACAATGATCAGGCGTTGGATTCGAGCTGTCCCACAAAGGATCTAGTTGACTGCGGTGTCGGTATCCGGATTGGACCCAACAAGCCTTGGCAAACGCAACCCACGCAGGATGTTGAGATTTGCTCTGTTGCAGACCAGCATGGTCTGTGGCGCTTCTCCTTTGGAGGGAATCTGGAGCAAGCCTTGAGCAACTAGGAAAGCAAGTTTGTTTTAAAGAAAGGTCTTCAGGGGGCACACTAGCCAATGGGCAAGGAACTGGGAAGACGTGTCAAGCTGAAATGCAAGAGGAGGCCTGACGCGGCACTCGTGAAGTGTGGAAGGCTGAGCTTCGGTGCAAATGGTGCTCGGGGCTGGGGCTTCTTGTACCCCAATGCACAACTGCGAGGGTACCTCAGGAGTTGAGCAGTTAGCAAATTGCAGGATGTCCAGGGTGTCCGGTTCCACATCTCTCGTGTCCGCCACGGGTCTCAGCTTTGCTGTGGATGTGGGTCAGAGTCAGAGAAGTCTGGAAGTCTATTTTCTGTGTCGCAGATTCTTCGGGATCCTGCAGGAGTCTTGAAATTGCAGACTGGCAAAGTTGCTGATGGTGCCTGTTTGCACAGGGTGGTCACTCCTTGACCACAAGGGAGATATCTTCCGTCTTCCAGTCGAAATGGAATGTCGAAGGTCCGGGATATGTCTTGTAAAGATTCGTCCAGGGTAATCTAAACTCCTGGGGACACAGCTCCTATACTTATACTAAGGATAGGGGCTGGACTACCTGGCGAGGTCCCTCCTATGGGTGGACCTGAGAAGGGGGTGGTTACACCCCTTTACCTTTGTCCAGTTTCACTCCAGAGCGGGGCTGGAGTGCCCCAGCAACTGGTTTGAACCGGGCTACGCATGGAGCACCTTGTGTGCCCCACGCAGTGTCGGGAAAAGCATCTGCTGATGCAGCCCTCCCGGCCCCAATACACAAAAGCCTGTCTGGGGAGGTGCTGGCACCTCCCTGGACAGGAAAATTATTGTCTAGGCCCCTGCCGGAGTTTCGTCCAGCAGCAGGAGGTCAGACTCGTGTCTGTGGCAGCAGCATCCATTTTGTGGTGTTGAGGCTCTGTTTAACTTTAACCGGGTAAACCAGTAACTACATGTCTTCTCCCTCTAGAAGGGTGGAATGCAACCCCAGCCACCAGAACTGGTGGGGGGTAGTATTCCAAAGTGTTTGACACCTTACACAACATGTTTTGATAAAGCCAAACCAAAGTTAGCATTAACCGCGAGGATTATAATGCACTTAAGAGTGTATGGTATGGCTATATCATAGAACAGCTATAGGGAGATGGTTCTGAAAGCTGCAGAGGGGGTCAGCTCATGCTAGGGCACCCTCTCACATAAAACCAAGCACTCTGCCTCCAGGATTGTCGAGGCCTACCATAGAAGTGACTTATAGGTTAGTGTGTGTCTATATATAAGGTAGATATAGGTATACTATATCTAAGTAAGGGGTGATTACACTACCTTACCCAGGCTGTGTGAACAGACCTGTGGTGTCAGTTTGGAGGGCCAGCCAGGGGTGGCCTAATACATGCTGCAGCCCCTGGTAGGCGTTGGAGGTACCTATGCCCTGGGTACCTATGGTGCACTATACATGGGCTCACAAAGGTGACCCAATACCCAATCTGGTATGTACCTAAAGTGCATGGTATCAATTTAGAGAGGGAATAGCTAGGCTGTGGTCCTGATTAGCAGGGCCACGGCCAATCTAAAGTCGAAAAACCAGAAAATCACAGCAAAAAGTGGGGGTGACCATAGGAAGCAGACCCTACTCTCCTACAAAGAGGATTTCTCATTTTCTTCCAGAGGGAGCTCAACTGACACCACATCAAGGGTCCAGAGCCTGGAAGGCACCTATTGGTTATCATGAGCTCACTCCAGGGGAGGGCAGCAGGGCTCAGGCAGGTCCAGTTGAGGGTCCAGGCCGGTCCAATGCAGCAGGTTTACTGGGCAGTTGCAGGGAGACCTCTGGAGCTTGTTGTGTCCCCGTAGCTCACAATAGGAGACAAGCTAACTATACCTTGGAGTCACTCAGGTAGCCTGGGATGAAGGGAGCAGGTTCAGTCTTCCTTCTCAGCAGGGCAAGCCTCAGGCAGCAGGACAGTCTTCTGGCACTAAGGCAGTCCTTATTCTGTAGTGTCCAGGAGTGTACTGATGAGTAGGACTGAGAGTCCTAGCTTTAAACCTGGTGCCTGCTTTAAAGTGAAAGTAACTTCTGGAGTTTTCCCCCACACAGTCTGGAATGTCCTGCCTCCCTTCTCTAGATCCACTGAGTCAGGGGATCACAATTGGCTAGCGTGATGTTCTTTGTATGTGGACTGAGGCAGCTTCTTTTAAGTGCAAGTGTGGTAGGTGACAGCCCTGCACCACCTCTCCCATTAGATCAGGATAGCCCATCATGCTAACAGATAGCCACCTTTTTGTGATACTGTCTAGGAGGAATACACAAAGGCCAACTGCAATTAGTCATGTGATATTTTCAGAATTGTGACTTAAAATCTGATTTTACCATTAAAGAGGGTTTTAAATTACAATCTGTGTAAATATATTTTTACCTGTTCCCAATCAAATGTTATCACTCATTAAATGTAATAAGGTAACCCAATACTATCCTATGGGAGAGGTAGGTATCACAGTAGTAAAAAACGAATTGAGATTGTTTTCACTATCAGAACTATCAGAACATGTCAAACTTAAAAGGTACATGTCCAACTTTTTAAATGCATTGCACCCTGCTCTTTGGGTTGTTAAGGGCCTGCTGTAGTGGTGACATATCTATTAATTTGCAAGGAAATGCCCCTTTTGCATGATCACCCCCAACGTTTTGGACAGATGCTCCTAGTTTTTCAAATTCTAAGAGTGCACTGAGGCATGCTACCTAGACCTCAGGGCCAGTGTTTTAACTCCTTTCATAATGAATGTTAAATTGGCTACCCCAAATTGGCATAAGCTGCCTTACCTATAAGCCTCTATTATATGGTACCAAAGGTAGCCAGGGCATGTAAGTTAGAGTGTCCAAACAGGGCTGCAGCACCCTGAGTGTGGCAAATACAAAATGGCTGGCAGCCTGCCACTTCAGCCTGGAAGAGCAGTTTAAACCGCTAGTTCGACTTTGCAATTCAAAGCAATGACAAAGCCCCCATCTTTTCTTAACAATAGATATGTGTCCCCTAAAAAAGGATTATCGAGACCTAAGGCAAGGAGCAGTATATTATTAAGTGGGAGATGTACTTTAGTATGTCCCAACAGTAAAACATCAAAATTGTTGTTTTCACTGTGGAAAAGCTACTTGCCTGATTGGCTAGTATAGGGTTACCGGCTGACATTTCTGACCGGGTAACTTCTAAATGGGACTGCTAAAATTGGTTCTTCAAGGTATTAAATTAATTGTGGCATTAAACCCGACCCAATGCCCAATTCAAATTGAATGTCACACTTATGGAAAAGCAACTTTTAGAAAATTGACAGTCTGTTGCCCAGTTTAATCCGGTGGCCTTTTGCAGATGCCGGCCACCAGACAGCTTTCTGACCTCTTTGGGAGTAGTGTGAAAGGCTCCCAGGCTCAGCAATAATAGAGGCCTGTCACAGAGGAAGTTCTTACCTTCCCATTGCTGGAAACCACACAGGGTGTTGGCCCAAAAGGTGAGCTTCAATGGAGAAGCCGACTTTAGTGGGTAAATAGCAATCACACTCAAATAGGCCTGCCCCTTTGTTCATGAAGATGGGCAGGTGGAGGAAACAGAGAGGGGACACCAAGAGCCAGACCAGTTTTTCCATGGACATGTAGTCCCTAGGTAGCCACACCTCTAGGTTGGCTACCAAACTCCTCTCGGCCTAGGAAAGGTTCAGACATCTTGAGAGTGGGCAAAATAGTGCACACTGGGATTGCTAGATGCCACACAGAGTGGCATCTAGCCACTATGTGTGTACCACAGAATCACTCACAGGGTGGGAGGGATACTGGTAGTAAGAAACAACAAAATGAAAGGAGGGTCCAAGGGAATATTTAAAGACATCAACACAGTTACAGCCCCCTTAACAGAACATGTAAACTACGAATGAATAACTGTGGGTCTAAGAAAAAACATCTATGTTACCTATGTGTGTCCTGACCTGTTTCTTATGTGCATCCTATGTGTAGATATGGCATACAACAGGATATTTCACAATGTGAAAAGTTTCCATCAGTTACACGCTCTGTGCCGCCCTTTCCATCATCTAGGCCACTTCACAGAGTGGAGAGTCCATGTTGTAACCACTTCACCAAGTTCTAACAGTGAAATGTCTGACCCAGTGTGCGTTGGGACTCAAAAGGTTGTCAGCTGCATATACTAGTAACTGAAAGCAGTGCATGAAAAAAGTGTGAGTGATGAGAAAAGTGCTCTATTAAAATTGGAGAGTGTACGCAAAAACCACTTTATTCAATAGCCGTACACTTCCAATAGATAAAAACATTATAAGTGCAAAGGATCAGTAGGTTCAACAAATAGCTACTGGCTGGAATGTTCAGGTCGACATGTTTCTGCAGCTTTAATGATCCACAGAGGTATCTACTGCTTCATCAGGACCGTTACTAACTTTGCTACTGCTTCTAACTTTATTCAATGAAAAAACAGAATAAATGATAATTATATCACCTGATTCGTCCTCTCAATCCTCCTATGTAATGGGGCAGTATCCAAACGCAGGAGGCAACAAGTCAAAGACACAACACAGACAACAAAGATGTAAAGATAACATTAATCATATTAGTTAAGTTATCTAACATAAAGCTGTTCTTATTGTAATAGCTGATGTATAAGTTAGTTCAACATAACCCATCTCAATCTAATGGGGTATCCTCCGGCTCACCTTGAGTGCGAGAGGAACGTTCTTCTCCTCACCTGGCTACAGCTCAGGTTGTTGGGGCACCGCTCTGTTAGTAAAGAGATGTAGGTAAAAAGTGAAAATGACCTTCGCGACAGCTAAACAGTATTAGATAGACTCTGCCTACAACATATGTAAATGTTCATGCAGTTTGTATGTAAGCTACAGCAGATGGAGCCTCCTCATAAGAGAGAATGAGTGCCATAAATCAAACAGACTGCAATTGATGAACTTTCATAATCGGCAGAGTTGGTTATCAGATGCCTTCAGATTTTGTGCCAACAGTCGTTTCTATAAAACATCTTGCGCCCATTTAAACCCGCGAAAATAGTATATACGCAGGGAACGCATAGCCCGTTTAAGAGCCTGCCGTGTAGAAAAATGCTGCTGTCTCGGCAGCTGAAGCGATCAGTTGGCTACAGGCAGGGCAATAGGACTGGGTGAACAAGGCAGATAACGCTCACCCCGGATTGCAAACTACAACTAGAAAAAAGCTGATTTTATCATAGCACGCAGCAAAACACAGCGGACCTCCACCGGGCATATTGCGGCACCCACCTGTCCGTCGGTACTCTGCGCGGCCATCTGGGCTGTTTGGGGAGGTACCTGGACTGTGCCGTCGGCCATTTTTGTTTCTAGTTGCTGTGATGTAATTGGTCTCTTGCTGCATCATTGTACCGCGACGGGGAGTCATGGGAAATGTAGTCCCAGGCTCCAAGAACATGACGTGCGCATAGAAATGCGTAATTGTCTGCCTACAGTGCCCGTGATGTTCATGGGATATGTAGTCACGTCTTAGCAGATCGTGTGTTAGAAAGAAAGTCCCACCTACATAACTTCGCGTTAAGCACCCGAGGCAACGTAAGACTACTAGTTTATGAATACTAGTCACGTTTGGGGACTTTTATATAGCGCCTCTCACAGTGCGAAGTATAATAGAACAGATTAATAATATGGGTTCAGACAGAGGGTATAACATCAGGGCACGATCATCCCTAAAATGAGATCAATAGGCGAGTTGCATCCTGAACAATTTGGAAATAGCGCATTTTTGCAGGCCACTTCATTGTGTACAAAATAATTCTAGTGCTCGAACAGTGCCGCACTATTATCCAGTCAAACCCGTGATACCTACTGAATAATAAAATAACCAAATTATGGCCATCCTGACGAGCCCTGCAGTAGCTATAATCTAGAGCATTGTGATTTGTTCTATTATACTTCGCACTGTGAGAGGCGCTATATAAAAGTCCCCGTACATGACTAGTATTCATAAACTAGTAGTCTTACGTTGCCTCGGGTGCTTAACGCGGTTATGGAGGTGGGACTTTCTTTCTAACACACGATCTGCTAAGACGTGACTACATGTCCCATGAACATCACGGGCACTGTAGGCAGACAATTACGCGTTTCTATGCGCACGTCATGTTCTTGGAGCCTGGGACTACATTTCCCATGACTCCCCGTCGCGGTACAATGATGCAGCAAGAGACCAATTACATCACAGCAACTAGAAACAAAAATGGCCGACGGCACAGTCCAGGTACCTCCCCAAACAGCCCAGATGGCCGCGTAGAGTACCGACGGACAGGTGGGTGCCGCAATATGCCCGGTGGAGGTCCGCTGTGTTTTTGCTGCGTGCTATGATAAAATCAGCTTTTTTCTAGTTGTAGTTTGCAATCCGGGGTGAGCGTTATCTGCCTTGTTCACCCAGTCCTATTGCCCTGCCTGTAGCCAACTGATCGCTTCAGCTGCCGAGACAGCAGCATTTTTCTACACGGCAGGCTCTTAAACGGGCTATGCGTTCCCTGCGTATATACTATTTTCGCGGGTTTAAATGGGCGCAAGATGTTTTATAGAAACGACTGTTGGCACAAAATCTGAAGGCATCTGATAACCAACTCTGCCGATTATGAAAGTTAATCAATTGCAGTCTGTTTGATTTATGGCACTCATTCTCTCTTATGAGGAGGCTCCATCTGCTGTAGCTTACATACAAACTGCATGAAAATTTACATATGTTGTAGGCAGAGTCTATCTAATACTGTTTAGCTGTCGCGAAGGTCATTTTCACTTTTTACCTACATCTCTTTACTAACAGAGCGGTGCCCCAACAACCTGAGCTGTAGCCAGGTGAGGAGAAGCACGTTCCTCTCGCACTCAAGGTGAGCCGGAGGATACCCCATTAGATTGAGATGGGTTATGTTGAACTAACTTATACATGAGCTACTACAATAAGAACAGCTTTATGTTAGATAACTTAACTAATATGATTAATGTTATCTTTACCTCTTTGTTGTCTGTGTTGTGTCTTTGACTTGTTGCCTCCTGCGTTTGGATACTGCCCCATTACATAGGAGGATTGAGAGGACGAATCAGGTGATATAATTATCATTTATTCTGTTTTTTCATTGAATAAAGTTAGAAGCAGTAGCAAATTTAGTAACGGTCCTGATGAAGCAGTAGATACCTCTGTGGATCATTAAAGCTGCAGAAACATGTCGACCTGAACATTCCAGCCAGTAGCTATTTGTTGAACCTACTGATCCTTTGCACTTATAATGTTTTTATCTATTGGAAGTGTACGGCTATTGAATAAAGTGGTTTTTGCGTACACTCTCCAATTTTAATAGAGCACTTTTCTCATCACTCACACTTTTTTCATGCACTGCTTTCAGTTACTAGTATATGCAGCTGACAACCTTTTGAGTCCCAACGCACACTGGGTTAGACATTTCACTGTTAGAACTTGGTGAAGTGGTTACAACATGGACTCTCCACTCTGTGAAGTGGCCCAGATGATGGAAAGGTATGGCACAGAGCGTGTAACTGATGGAAACTTTTCACATTGTGAAATATCCTGTTGTATCGAACAAAGTGTTATCCCGGTGCACTCAAAATTTCATGAATTATCCACTCCGTTAATAAAATTTATGCAATGGCGCTCTAGTCGTCGCACGTAGTCAAAGCGTGCCCTTTGAATGAAAGAAAATGTTGAGGGTAGAACCCACTATCCTCGAGGCTGAGCGCCAATTTGACAATGAAAACAAGTTTCTTAGCGCAGTTCGTATGTTTTATTCACTTCATCAAAGTGTTGCAATTCATCAATTCTATAAAATTAGATGAGTATCCTAGCTGACATAATTTCATTCTTATGTAGCCATGTTTTTAAACAATTTTCCAATATTTCATTACACCCAATGCATTTCGGGTTCTGAGAAACATGACCCTTCGTCAGGGGTCTGAAAATAAGGAACAAACAGGACCAAATTAATCACTCTCAAGTTTCAAAAAACGTAAAAGAACATTGCACCAATGATTTACCAACTGCTGTAACGGAAAATGCAGAAAGTCAGAGTGCCGCCTCGGCGGGAAATTCAACGCCACCACATAGAAATTATTGCCTGTCATACCCACGCAGTGAGCTAGAAGTTCGCATTACCGATATACATCTCAGTCACCTACTTTAGCAACAATATGCATCAAAGTGTAACTTACGAGTAGCAGGACGCGTCTGCATCTCAACGGGTTCAATTTGGTTACCGCGTTGTTACAACGGATGCTATCATAGGGAGGACGTTAATCATGTGATCGCGACCGCAACCAATCACGGCGCGGGCAACAGATCACATGATTGGAGTACCAAGGCTTCATAACAAAACAGCGTGTATCGCTATAAGATAACCATGATGTTCGTAAAACATTGGGCACAACAATAAACGATATAACGGGAAAATATATTAACATGCTGCGTTATAAAATGGCTGCAACAAAAATGTATGCAATTTGAATACGATAACTGTGCAGGAAAAGCGAATGATTAGTGGGGATCAGATATTTTCAAAAGTCAATGCAACAGATCAGCGTGTTTATAAAAAACACAAATGTTCAATCCGATCGTTCAACCCCATGGGGTAGGTAGAATTCAGTTTTTTTATCCAGTGGAATTCGGCCCTTAGTCTCTGTTTCGCTGGATCCATGTTGGGCGTTGTTGGATTGTCTCGATAACCATGAATTTAAGTTGGGAAATTTGATGACCCATTTCTTTCCAATGGCTTGCCAAAGAGGATTTCATGTTCCCTAGTCTAATGTTGCTCTTATGCTCCGTGATGCGGACTTTGATCTTGCGTTCAGTCTGTCCAATGTATATTTTGCCACATGGGCATTTAATCAAATAAATACAATTGGCGGTATCACATGTGCTAGAGTGATGCAATTCTATGGGGAAACCTTTGGTGAGATGCATCAATGTTTTTCCGATCGTCACATTATTACAGTGAATGCAATTGAAACATTTAGACATTCCTTTCCATGTTATTTTCTCCTTGGCTGGAGTATTGAGTAGTTCTTTAATGTTTTTAGACCTTTGAAAAGCGAACGTGATTCGATCGTTGTATAAATTGTTTAGATCCGGTTCAGTATGAATCAAATGCCAATGTTTGTTTACAATGCTTTTGATTTTGTTTGAATCTGAAGAGTATTTTAGTAGACAAACAGTTTTTTGTTCAGATTGTCTGACCTTAGGTACCAGTAGATCAGTTCTCTTCATTTTATCCACTTTGGTTAAAGCGTTTTGCAAAATGTCTGTGGGATAACCTCTCCGTCTGTACTTCTCAGTTTGTTGTTGAATTGAAATGCCTACTTCATCTTCATTTGATGTTATTCTCTTAAGTCTGATGTATTGTGAAGTTGGCAAGTGTTTCTTCAAGGCTTCTGGATGGAAACTTTGAAATAGAAGACTCGCATTTCTATCTGTAGGTTTATGGAAAACTTTTGTACTGATGTCGTTGTTGCCTAATGTGATTTGTACATCCAAAAATGCTATGGTTTCATTTGAAATGATGTGAGTGAACCTTATCCTTTCATTGTGAAAATTAAGTTTCTCAATGTTTGTTTCGAGTAGTTCTTTTGATCCTCGCCAAATCAAGAAGATATCGTTGATGAACCGCTTGAACATGATCAACCTTCTGTCCATGTTTGATTGCTCAAAATATAATCTCTCTCAAACTTTTGCATGAAAATGTTCGCATATGAGGGGGCTCCCCAAAGCCCATCAAGGTGCCATTGGATTGGTTGAAGAATTGGCCATTCCACTCGAAATAACTGTGGTATAATGCGAATTGCATTAATTCCAAAATCAAAATTTTTTGATGCTCTTCAAGATTGCTGTTGAGTAAACTCCATTCAAGCGCTTCAATACCTTCTTTGTGCGGAATGGAGGTATATAACGCGACCACGTCTACAGTACATAGCTAATAGGTGTCTCCATGGTGCAGTTTTACACAGTGTAACATGTTTAAGAAAGCCGTGGTGTCCTTGATGTATGTTTCACTGTTTTGAACTAAGGGTTGCAAAAATTTGTCGATAAATTTCCCTACTGGTTCCGAGATAGATCCACAAGCCGAGACGATGGGTCTGAATGGCGGGTTGATAGGGTCCTTGTGGCTCTTGGGCAACATATATAGTTGCGGTCTTCTGGGATATTTCAATTGGAAAACTGCATGTGTTTTTTGACTGATCCATTTCATAGTGAGTGCATGATCCAAAATTTGTTGTAAAACTTTTTGGTATTCTTGT
This sequence comes from Lissotriton vulgaris, assembly GCF_964263255.1. Taxonomy (NCBI): domain Eukaryota; kingdom Metazoa; phylum Chordata; class Amphibia; order Caudata; family Salamandridae; genus Lissotriton; species Lissotriton vulgaris. The sequence goes on along the minus strand of NC_141693.1, from coordinate 319,133,504 downwards.
GTTGGATCTCCTGATAATGGTAAGTAAATATCTTGATTGTGAACATGATTGTTGACGCTCATTTTGTAAAATTCCGTGTCCATCACTATAAGAGCACCGCCCTTATCCGCTTTTTGGAAGGTAAGACTTTTATCGTGGCTCAAATTTTTGAGCGTATTCCATTCTTTGGTGGTTAAGTTATTTTTCTTAGGTTTAGCGAAAGAAATTTTCAGAATTTCAGACATTACAGCTCTTTTGAATGCCTCTATGGTCTTGTGGGTTGTGGGTGCACAAAATGCACTGGGCGGTTTAAAGTCATGATCCCATGGTTCAGGCGCTTGGGTTTGATTGATATCCTTGAAAAAATACCTCAATTTCAAATTACGGAAGAATTTGAAAAGCGCGATTTCTGTTTCACCAGCATTCGATCTGTACGTGGGTACAAAAGTTGTTCCTTTGTTCAACAATGATAGTTGCGTCTTAGTTAACTGTTTAGATGAAATGTTAATGACTAAGTCATTTTCTGTACTTGACTCCGTGTCCTTCTGGCCACTTCCTCTTCTGTTTCTTTCTCTTTTTGCCCTTCTTGTTCTTGGCTTGTTATCGGAGGAGCATTTGCTGCCGGACTTATGTCTAAAAAAGACGGTTGTTGAACGGTAGTTTGGCTGGTGGAAGGTTTAACAACTTGTTTGGTTGTAGTGCTGATTGGTGGTCTACTTTGTGCAATATCAGAGTCTGAGACCACGCTTTCTTGGGAAGATGTTGTTTCGGGTTTTTTTTGCTGAGGTTGAGATTGCCATTTTTTTTGATTATATATTTCCGCCCAGGTGTACACTTCTTCGAGCTTGTAGTCCAGAGTATCACGTCGGTACTTTCGTACTTTTCTTTCATTCACCTCCTTGGCATAGCGATCTAACTTCTGATTGATGTCTTCCAAAGTTTTTTCGAGATCTGGAATTTTATTCAATTCTTCTTTTAAAGTCTTTATCTCTTCTTCAAGCTCCAACAATACTTTTGATAGTTCCTCCACAATCAATAAAATGAGATCCAGAGAACATTTGTTTAATATTTGATACCATTTCTCCAGGAATTTTTTGCTGTTTTTACATAGCATTGGCTTGAGAGCTATTCTGAGTCCCGAGGAATCCTTTGGTTTTTATGGTAATGTATGAGTGTGGTTGCATGCAACCTTTGGTTGATTTCCTTTTTGCTCATGTATTCAAATTGTCTGAGTATTTGAGCTGTAGTGGTTTTTTGAGGAGTGATGCGTCTGGTCTCCTGTATGAGCCCGTAAATTTCTTGAGCGGCCTCAACTGAATAACCTAAAGTTTCCACTCTATTTGTAGTTCAAAGTGCGATGTCGTCCATCTGCATTTTGTACGTTTGGTGCTCCAGGGATTGGGTAGACTAAATGAATCAAATCGAACAAAGTGTTATCCCGGTGCACTCAAAATTTCATGAATTATCCACTCCGTTAATAACATTTATGCAATGGCGCTCTAGTCGTCGCATGGAGTCAAAGCGTGCCCTTTGAATGAAAGAAAATGTTGAGGGTAGAACCCACTATCCTCGAGGCTGAGCGCCAATTTGACAATGAAAACAAGTTTCTTATCGCAGTTCGTATGTTTTATTCACTTCATCAAAGTGTTGCAATTCATCAATTCTGTAAAATTAGATGAGTATCCTAGCTGACATAATGCCATTCTTATGTAGCCATGTTTTTAAACAATTTTCCAATATTTCATTACACCCAATGCATTTCGGGTCCTGAGAAACATGACCCTTCGTCAGGGGTCTGAAAATAAGGAACAAACAGGACCAAATTAATCACTCTCAAGTTTCAAAAAACGTAAAAGAACATTGCACCAATGATTTACCAACTGCTGTAACGGAAAATGCAGAAAGTCAGAGTGCTGCCTCGGCGGGAAATTCAACGCCACCACATAGAAATTATTGCCTGTCATACCCACGCAGTGAGCTAGAAGTTCGCATTACCGATATACATCTCAGTCACCTACTTTAGCAACAATATGCATCAAAGTGTAACTTACGAGTAGCAGGACGCGTCTGCATCTCAACGGGTTCAATTTGGTTACCGCGTTGTTACAACGGATGCTATCATAGGGAGGACGTTAATCATGTGATCGCGACCGCAACCAATCACGGCGCGGGAAACAGATCACATGATTGGAGTACCAAGGCTTCATAACAAAACAGCGTGTATCGCTATAAGATAACCATGATGTTCGTAAAACATTGGGCACAACAATAAACGATATAACGTGGAAATATATTAACATGCTGCGTTATAAAATGGCTGCAACAAAAATTTATGCAATTTGAATACGATAACTGTGCAGGAAAAGCGAATGATTAGTGGGGATCAGATATTTTCAAAAGTCAATGCAACAGATCAGCGTGTTTATAAAAAACACGAATGTTCAATCCGATCGTTCAACCCCATGGGGTAGGTAGAATTCAGTTTTTTTATCCAGTGGAATTCGGCCCTTAGTCTCTGTTTCGCTGGATCCATGTCGGGGCGTTGTTGGATTGTCTCGATAACCATGAATTTAAGTTGGGAAATTTGATGACCCATTTCTTTCCAATGGCTTGCCAAAGAGGATTTCATGTTCCCTAGTCTAATGTTGCTCTTATGCTCCGTGATGCGGACTTTGATCTTGCGTTCAGTCTGTCCAATGTATATTTTGCCACATGGGCATTTAATCAAATAAATACAATTGGCGGTATCACATGTGCTAGAGTGATGCAATTCTATGGGGAAACCTTTGGTGGGATGCATCAATGTTTTTCCGATCGTCACATTATTACAGTGAATGCAATTGAAACATTTAGACATTCCTTTCCATGTTATTTTCTCCTTGGCTGGAGTATTGAGTAGTTCTTTAATGTTTTTAGACCTTTGAAAAGCGAACGTGATTCGATCGTTGTATAAATTGTTTAGATCCGGTTCAGTATGAATCAAATGCCAATGTTTGTTTACAATGCTTTTGATTTTGTTTGAATCTGAAGAGTATTTTAGTACACAAACAGTTTTTTGTTCAGATTGTCTGACCTTAGGTACCAGTAGATCAGTTCTCTTCATTTTATCCACTTTGGTTGAAGCGTTTTGCAAAATGTCTGTGGGATAACCTCTCCGTCTGTACTTCTCAGTTTGTTGTTGAATTGAAATGCCTACTTCATCTTCATTTGATGTTATTCTCTTAAGTCTGATGTATTGTGAAGTTGGCAAGTGTTTCTTTAAGGCTTCTGGATGGAAACTTTGAAATAGAAGACTCGCATTTCTATCTGTAGGTTTATGGAAAACTTTTGTACTGATGTCGTTGTTGCCTAATGTGATTTGTACATCCAAAAATGCTATGGTTTCATTTGAAATGATGTGAGTGAACCTTATCCTTTCATTGTGAAAATTAAGTTTCTCAATGTTTGTTTCGAGTAGTTCTTTTGATCCTCGCCAAATCAAGAAGATATCGTCGATGAACCGCTTGAACATGATCAAACCTTCTGTCCATGTTTGATTGCTCAAAATATAATCTCTCTAAAACTTTTGCATGAAAATGTTCGCATATGAGGGGGCTCCCCCAAAGCCCATCGAGGTGCCATTGGATTGGTTGAAGAATTGGCCATTCCACTCGAAATAACTGTGGTATAATGCGAATTGCATTAATTCCAAAATCAAAATTTTTTGATGCTCTTCAAGATTGCTGTTGAGTAAACTCCATTCAAGCGCTTCAATACCTTCTTTGTGCGGAATGGAGGTATATAACGCGACCACGTCTATAGTACATAGCTAATAGGTGTCTCCATGGTGCAGTTTTACACAGTGTAACATGTTTAAGAAAGCCGTGGTGTCCTTGATGTATGGTTCACTGTTTTGAACTAAGGGTTGCAAAAATTTGTCGATAAATTTCCCTACTGGTTCCGAGATAGATCCACAAGCCGAGATGATGGGTCTGAATGGCGGGTTGATAGGGTCCTTGTGGATCTTGGGCAACATATATAGTTGCAGTCTTCTGGGATATTTCAATTGGAAAAATGCATGTGTTTTTTGACTGATCCATTTCATAGTGAGTGCATGATCCAAAATTTGTTGTAAAACTTTTTGGTATTCTTGTGTTGGATCTCCTGATAATGGTAAGTAAATATCTTGATTGTGAACATGATTGTTGACGCTCATTTTGTAAAATTCCGTGTCCATCACTATAAGAGCACCGCCCTTATCCGCTTTTTGGAAGGTAAGACTTTTATCGTGGCTCAAATTTTTGAGCGTATTCCATTCTTTGGTGGTTAAGTTATTTTTCTTAGGTTTAGCGAAAGAAATTTTCAGAATTTCAGACATTACAGCTCTTTTGAATGCCTCTATGGTCTTGTGGGTTGTGGGTGCACAAAATGCACTGGGCGGTTTAAAGTCATGATCCCATGGTTCAGGCGCTTGGGTTTGATTGATATCCTTGAAAAAATACCTCAATTTCAAATTACGGAAGAATTTGAAAAGCGCGATTTCTGTTTCACCAGCATTCGATCTGTACGTGGGTACAAAAGTTGTTCCTTTGTTCAACAATGATAGTTGCGTCTTAGTTAACTGTTTAGATGAAATGTTAATGACTAAGTCATTTTCTGTACTTGACTCCGTGTCCTTCTGGCCACTTCCTCTTCTGTTTCTTTTTCTTTTTGCCCTTCTTGTTCTTGGCTTGTTATCGGAGGAGCATTTGCTGCCGGACTTATGTCTAAAAAAGACGGTTGTTGAACGGTCGTTTGGCTGGTGGAAGGTTTAACAACTTGTTTGGTTGTAGTGCTGATTGGTGGTCTACTTTGTGCAATATCAGAGTCTGAGACCACGCTTTCTTGCGAAGATGCTGTTTCGTTTTTTTTTTGCTGAGGTTGAGATTGCCATTTTTTTTGATTTTATATTTCCGCCCAGGTGTACACTTCTTCGAGCTTGTAGTCCAGAGTATCACGTCGGTACTTTCGTACTTTTCTTTCATTCACCTCCTTGGCATAGCGATCTAACTTCTGATTGATGTCTTCCAAAGTTTTTTCGAGATCTGGAATTTTATTCAATTCTTCTTTTAAAGTCTTTATCTCTTCTTCAAGCTCCAACAATACTTTTGATAGTTCCTCCACAATCAATAAAATGAGATCCAGAGAACATTTGTTTAATATTTGATACCATTTCTCCAGGAATTTTTTGCTGTTTTTACATAGCATTGGCTTGAGAGCTATTCTGAGTCCCGAGGAATCCTTTGGTTTTTATGGTAATGTATGAGTGTGGTTGCATGCAACCTTTGGTTGATTTCCTTTTTGCTCATGTATTCAAATTGTCTGAGTATTTGAGCTGTAGTGGTTTTTTGAGGAGTGATGCGTCTGGTCTCCTGTATGAGCCCGTAAATTTCTTGAGCGGCCTCAACTGAATAACCTAAAGTTTCCGCTCTATTTGTAGTTGAAAGTGCGATGTCGTCCATCTGCATTTTGTACGTTTGGTGCTCCAGGGATTGGGTAGACTAAATTAATCAAATCGAACAAAGTGTTATCCCGGTGCACTCAAAATTTCATGAATTATCCACTCCGTTAATAAAATTTATGCAATGGCGCTCTAGTCGTCGCACGGAGTCAAAGCGTGCCCTTTGAATGAAAGAAAATGTTGAGGGTAGAACCCACTATCCTCGAGGCTGAGCGCCAATTTGACAATGAAAACAAGTTTCTTATCGCAGTTCGTATGTTTTATTCACTTCATCAAAGTGTTGCAATTCATCAATTCTGTAAAATTAGATGAGTATCCTAGCTGACATAATTCCATTCTTATGTAGCCATGTTTTTAAACAATTTTCCAATATTTCATTACACCCAATGCATTTCGGGTCCTGAGAAACATGACCCTTCGTCAGGGGTTTGAAAATAAGGAACAAACAGGACCAAATTAATCACTCTCAAGTTTCAAAAAACGTAAAAGAACATTGCACCAATGATTTACCAACTGCTGTAACGGAAAATGCAGAAAGTCAGAGTGCCGCCTCGGCGGGAAATTCAACGCCACCACATAGGAATTATTGCCTGTCATACCCACGCAGTGAGCTAGAAGTTCGCATTACCGATATACATCTCAGTCACCTACTTTAGCAACAATATGCATCAAAGTGTAACTTACGAGTAGCAGGACGCGTCTGCGTCTCAACGGGTTCAGTTTGGTTACTGCGTTGTTACAACGGATGCTATCATAGGGAGGACGTTAATCATGTGATCGCGACTGCAACCAATCACGGCGCGGGCAACAGATCACATGATTGGAGTACCAAGGCTTCATAACAAAACAGCGTGTATCGCTATAAGATAACCATGATGTTCGTAAAACATTGGGCACAACAATAAACGATATAACGTGAAAATATATTAACATGCTGCGTTATAAAATGGCTGCAACAAAAATGTATGCAATTTGAATACGATAACTGTGCAGGAAAAGCGAATGATTAGTGGGGATCAGATATTTTCAAAAGTCAATGCAACAGATCAGCGTGTTTATAAAAAACACGAATGTTCAATCCGATCGTTCAACCCCATGGGGTAGGTAGAATTCAGTTTTTTTATCCATTCGGCCCTTAGTCTCTGTTTCGCTGGATCCATGTCGGGGCGTTGTTGGATTGTCTCGATAACCATGAATTTAAGTTGGGAAATTTGATGACCCATTTCTTTCCAATGGCTTGCCAAAGAGGATTTCATGTTCCCTAGTCTAATGTTGCTCTTATGCTCCGTGATGCGGACTTTGATCTTGCTTTCAGTCTGTCCAATGTATATTTTGCCACATGGGCATTTAATCAAATAAATACAATTGGCGGTATCACATGTGCTAGAGTGATGCAATTCTATGGGGAAACCTTTGGTGGGATGCATCAATGTTTTTCCGATCGTCACATTATTACAGTGAATGCAATTGAAACATTTAGACATTCCTTTCCATGTTATAGTGATGGACACGGAATTTTACAAAATGAGCGTCAACAATCATGTTCACAATCAAGATATTTACTTACCATTATCAGGAGATCCAACACAAGAATACCAAAAAGTTTTACAACAAATTTTGGATCATGCACTCACTATGAAATGGATCAGTCAAAAAACACATGCATTTTTCCAATTGAAATATCCCAGAAGACCGTAACTATATATGTTGCCCAAGATCCACAAGGACCCTATCAACCCGCCATTCAGACCCATCGTCTCGGCTTGTGGATCTATCTCGGAACCAGTAGGGAAATTTATCGACAAATTTTTGCAACCCTTAGTTCAAAACAGTGAAGCATACATCAAGGACACCACGGCTTTCTTAAACATGTTACACTGTGTAAAACTGCACCATGGAGACACCTATTGGCTATGTACTATAGACGTGGTCGCGTTATATACCTCCATTCCGCACAAAGAAGGTATTGAAGTGATTGAATGGAGTTTACTCAACAGCAGTCTTGAAGAGCATCAAAAGATTTTGATTTTGGAATTAATGCAATTTGCATTATACCACAGTTATTTCGAGTGGAATGGCCAATTCTTCAACCAATCCAATGGCACCTCGATGGGCTTTGGGGAAGCCCCCTCATATGCGAACATTTTCATGCAAAAGTTTGAGAGAGATTATATTTTGAGCAATCAAACATGGACAGAAGGTTTGATCATGTTCAAGCGGTTCATCGACGATATCTTCTTGATTTGGCGAGGATCAAAAGAACTACTCGAAACAAACATTGAGAAACTTAATTTTCACAATGAAAGGATAAGGTTCACTCACATCATTTCAAATGAAACCATAGCATTTTTGGATGTACAAATCACATTAGGCAACAACGACATCAGTACAAAAGTTTTCCATAAACCTACAGATAGAAATGCGAGTCTTCTATTTCAAAGTTTCCATCCAGAAGCCTTAAAGAAACACTTGCCAACTTCACAATACATCAGACTTAAGAGAATAACATCAAATGAAGATGAAGTAGGCATTTCAATTCAACAACAAACTGAGAAGTACAGACGGAGAGGTTATCCCACAGACATTTTGCAAAACGCTTCAACCAAAGTGGATAAAATGAAGAGAACTGATCTACTGGTACCTAAGGTCAGACAATCTGAACAAAAAACTGTTTGTGTACTAAAATACTCTTCAGATTCAAACAAAATCAAAAGCATTGTAAACAAACATTGGCATTTGATTCAAACTGAACCGGATCTAAACAATTTATACAACGATCGAATCACGTTCGCTTTTCAAAGGTCTAAAAACATTAAAGAACTACTCAATACTCCAGCCAAGGAGAAAATAACATGGAAAGGAATGTCTAAATGTTTCAATTGCATTCACTGTAATAATGTGACGATCGGAAAAACATTGATGCATCCCACCAAAGGTTTCCCCATAGAATTGCATCACTCTAGCACATGTGATACCGCCAATTGTATTTATTTGATTAAATGCCCATGTGGCAAAATATACATTGGACAGACTGAACGCAAGATCAAAGTCCGCATCACGGAGCATAAGAGCAACATTAGACTAGGGAACATGAAATCCTCTTTGGCAAGCCATTGGAAAGTAATGGGTCATCAAATTTCCCAACTTAAATTCATGGTTATCGAGACAATCCAACAACGCCCCGACATGGATCCAGCGAAACAGAGACTAAGGGCCGAATTCCACTGGATAAAAAAACTGAATTCTACCTACCCCATGGGGTTGAACGATCGGATTGAACATTCATGTTTTTTATAAACACGCTGATCTGTTGCATTGACTTTTGAAAATATCTGATCCCCACTAATCATTCGCTTTTCCTGCACAGTTATCGTATTCAAATTGCATACATTTTTGTTGCAGCCATTTTATAACGCAGCATGTTAATATATTTTCACGTTATATCGTTTATTGTTGTGCCCAATGTTTTACGAACATCATGGTTATCTTATAGCGATACACGCTGTTTTGTTATGAAGCCTTGGTACTCCAATCATGTGATCTGTTGCCCGCGCCGTGATTGGTTGCGGTCGCAATCACATGATTAACGTCCTCCCTATGATAGCATCCGTTGTAACAACGCGGTAACCAAACTGAACCCGTTGAGACGCAGACGCGTCCTGCTACTCGTAAGTTACACTTTGATGCATATTGTTGCTAAAGTAGGTGACTGAGATGTATATCGGTAATGCGAACTTCTAGCTCACTGCGTGGGTATGACAGGCAATAATTTCTATGTGGTGGCGTTGAATTTCCCGCCGAGGCGGCACTCTGACTTTCTGCATTTTCCGTTACAGCATTTGGTAAATCATTGGTGCAATGTTCTTTTACGTTTTTTGAAACTTGAGAGTGATTAATTTGGTCCTGTTTGTTCCTTATTTTCAGACCCCTGACGAAGGGTCATGTTTCCCAGGACCCGAAATGCATTGAGTGTAATGAAATATTGGAAAATTGTTTAAAAACATGGCTACATAAGAATGGAATTATGTCAGCTAGGATACTCATCTAATTTTACAGAATTGATGAATTGCAACACTTTGATGAAGTGAATAAAACATACGAACTGCGATAAGAAACTTGTTTTCATTGTCAAATTGGCGCTCAGCCTCGAGGATAGTGGGTTCTACCCTCAACATTTTCTTTTATATCCTGTTGTATGCCATAGCTACACATAGAATGCACATAAGAAACAGGTCAGGACACACATAGGTAACATAGATGGTTTTTCTTAGACCCACAGTTATTCATTCGTAGTTTACAGGGATACTGGTAGCCCATTGCTTAGTGACTGCATCATCTGCCAGGGTGCTTTCTGGGCATAAATATGACACCACTGGCTCGTGGAAAAGTCACTCCCTAGCCTCAGACCAAAGTGATGACTCCGAAGGTCAGTTGGCTGACCAGCTTATCAGCACCAGGGCATAAAAGCTGAAGTAGCCCTTACTGGCTTGTGAGTAACTATCATATAGGAATTGCAGCTGACAGCCGACATGCAGTCAAGAAGACCTAAACCCCGGACTCAAATGTTGCACCCTTGTCTGTCGGACCCTGAAGACTCACCAGAGTGAGGTTTGATCACCCAAAATGGACACTAGCCCTCACCGAAGGAAACCACAGGACTTGCTGTGTCTGAAGAACATCCAGGAGTCCTACTGTCTCAAAGAGGACTTCAAGGGACACCGACCCCTGTAGCATCCAGAGCATCTTTCAGCATCATGTAGCCTCAGCATCAGGACCACTCCATTAATGTCTATGGCGTTTTTGATGTAAAGTGTGGAACTGGACTGGACTTTGATGTAAAGTGGTGACCAGGTCACCATCTAAATATTTCTTATTGGCTTCCCTGAGCTTCCTTCTGTCGGAATGAGTCACCGCCCGGACTTGTTCCTGAACGGTCGCTCCCTCCCTCCCCCGGTGGTCTCACGCACTGTGGACGCTGCTGATTCCATTTGGTATCGTTACCTTGATTCAGAAATTGACTCGATTGCCTTCCAAGAGCCTCTATATTTGAATAGCGCTGTGCGAGGGGCTTGGTAATTAACTCGCTTGTTTTCAAAAGGCACTGTGGACGCTGCTGATTCCATTTGGTATCGTTACCTTGATTCAGAAATTGACTCGATTGCCTTCCAAGAGCCTCTATATTTGAATAGCGCTGTGCGAGGGGCTTGGTAATTAACTCGCTTGTTTTCAAAAGGCACTGTGGACGCTGCTGATTCCATTTGGTATTGTTACCTTGATTCAGAAATTGACTCGATTGCCTTCCAAGAGCCTCTATATTTGAATAGCGCTGTGCGAGGGGCTTGGTAATTAACTCGCTTGTTTTCAAAAGGCACTATAATTGTAATTGAATAGCGCTGTGCGAGGGACTTTGTTTTTGACTCGCTTGTCTTCCAAGTGCCACTGTAATTGACTAGCGCTGTGCTCGTTCAGCTCGTCTTCCAAGTGCCACTATAATTGTAACTGAATAGCGCTGTGCGAGGGACTTTGTGGCGCTTTAACAGAACAGTAGGAGCGCTGGTCCATTTGCTGCCCCTGCCTCACCTTCCCTTTGACCCTCCATTTTGTCTGTAGCAGCTCCCTGACCCGCCCCTCCTCCCCGCTACCGCCTCCCAGCTGTTGCCCCTCCCACGCTCCGCCCCCTCCACTCTCCATTTATGTCGGATGTCCACACGCGCAGCGTCCACGCGCTACGGCCATGCCGAAGGTGGGCCAAAGGTAAGCCCGTCCACGCCTGGACCGCGCCCAGCGCCAGACCCCCTGGTCCACGTAATGTCCACCCCTCCCGCATTACTTACGATGCCACTACCCTCCTAGCCTTTAACCCCGGCCGTTCCCCCAACTGCGTCCAAGCCGCTCCTGGACACACCCACGGTCCCTTCTCATGCAACTCCTGCAAGTATGACGGCACCAAGACCAACTCCTCATCCACTATTACCAAACAGAGATCCGACACCAACCACCTTAAATGCATCCTGCTCAACACCCGCTCGGTCCACAGACACGCCATCGACCTTTGGAACCTACTAGACACCATCTCTCCGGACGTCGCCTTCCTAACAGAAACATGGATGAACGCCACCTCAGCTCCAGACATCACCATTGCCATCCCGGAAGACTATAAGATCATACGCAAGGACCGCACCGGCCACACAGGAGGAGGTATCGCTATAGTCCATAAGAAATCCTTCCGCATATCAACCAGCTCAGACGTCAATCTCGCCAACTCTGAACACCTTCACTTCCAGATCCACATCGACCCCAAGACCACACTCAGAGGCACCCTCCTTTACAGGCCACCAGGACCCCGCGCACAGTTTAGCGAAGACATCACGGACTTCATCACTCCACACGCGCTCCCCTCCAAGGACTACATCCTTTTGGGAGACCTCAACTTTCACCTTGAAAAGAACAACGACCGCAACACCTCCACCCTTTTGGACAACCTCGCCAACCTCGGACTTAAACAACTTGTCACCACCTCCACCCACACCGCAGGTCACACACTCGACCCTATCTTCACCTCCAGCAAACATGTCTCCTTCAGCCACACCACAACTCTCTTCTGGACTGACCACAGCTGCGTTCACTTCACCTACAACAAGCCCACTTCTAACAACCACCCCCAACCCACCCTGCAAAGAAACTGGAACAAAATCACCATCGACCAGATCTCCTAATCGCTTCTTCTAAACCCCCCAGCACACTCTTCTAACCCAGACCAAGCAGCCACCAACCTCACCCAATGGTTATCCAACAGCGCCGACATCTTAGCACCACTGAAAAAACGACAAATCAAACTAGGCAGCAAGAAGGCCTCCTGGTTCAACGATGATCTTAAGAAATCCAAGAAACTCTGCCGCTCCCTTGAGAAGGCCTGGAAAAAAGACCCAACCACCAGCTCCAAGGACGCCTTCAAAAACGCCACCCGCATACACCACCAACTGATCCGGACCGCCAAAAAAGCTGCTTTCAAGGACCGACTAGATAACAACGCCCACAACAGCAAGGAATTATTCAACATCGTCAAGGAATTTACCAACCCCTCGGCCAACTCCAACGACATCACCCCCTCTCAAGCCCTCTGCGACTCCCTAGCCTCATTCTTCCACAACAAAATCGCAGACATCCACAACAGCTTCGACAACCGACCCGAAGACCAACCCACACAACCCTCTGCAGGACCCCCACCCCCCTTGAACATCCTCAATGACTGGAACCCAATCTCCACTGAGGACACCATCCGCCTGATGAACTCTATCCACTCAGGATCCCCCACAGACCCTTGCCCTCACCACATCTTTAACAAAGCAGACTCCATTATAGCACCGCACCTCCGAGACGTCATCAACTGCTCCCTCAACTCCGCCACCTTCCCGGAAAGCTGGAAGCATGCCGAACTCAGCGCCCTCCTGAAGAAACCCACAGCTGACCCCACCGAACTCAAAAACTACCGCCCTATCTCACTCCTTCCATTCCCTGCCAAAGTCATCGAGAAAGCTATCAACAATCAACTCGCCGCCTTCCTCGAAACCAACAAATCCCTCGACTCCTCACAATCCGGCTTCCGAGCCAAACACAGCACTGAGACCGCACTCATCGCTGCAACTGACGACATTCGATCTCTTCTGGACAACGGAGACACAGTCGCCCTCATCCTCCTCGACCTCTCCGCAGCCTTCGACACAGTCTGTCACAGCACCCTTCTACAGTGCCTCAGAAACGTCGGAATCCAAGGAAAAGCACTGGAATGGATCACTTCGTTCCTCACCGGAAGAACCCAGAGAGTCCGCCTCCCACCATTCAAGTCAGAGGCCACTGAAGTCATTTGTGGCGTGCCACAAGGATCTTCTCTCAGCCCCACCCTCTTCAACGTATACATGAGCCCCCTTGCAACCATCGCTCGCCAACACAACCTCAACATCATCTCCTACGCTGACGACACCCAACTGATCCTCTCACTCACCAAAGACCCTAACATCGCCAAAACCAACCTACACGAAGGAATGAAAGAAGTAGCCGAGTGGATGAAGCACAGCCGTCTGAAACTGAACTCCGACAAAACTGAAGTCCTCATCTTAGGCACCTCCCCCTCCGCCTGGGATGACTCTTGGTGGCCAGAGGCCCTTGGAAAGGCACCCATCCCGACAGACCACGCACGGAACCTGGGTATCATCCTGGACTCCTCACTCTCGATGACCAGACAAGTCAACGCCGTTTCATCATCTTGTTTCAACATTCTTCGCATGCTCAAAAAAACATTTAGCTGGATCCCCACTGAAACTCGTAAAACGGTCACCCACGCACTGGTCACTAGCCGACTGGACTACGGAAACACCCTCTACGCCGGCACCACCGCAAAAATCCAGAAAAAACTCCAACGCATCCAGAACGCCTCTGCCAGGCTCATACTAGACATCCCGCATAAAGAACACATCTCTGGTCATCTGAAAGCCCTCCACTGGCTCCCCGTAAATAAGAGGATTACTTTCCGCCTCCTAACCCACGCACACAAAGCACTTTACGAACTTGGACCTGAATGCCTCAACACACGACTGTCCTTCTACACCCCCTCCCGTCAGTTATGATCCTCCAACCAAGCTCTTGCCACTGTACCTCACATCAACAAAACCACCATGGGAGGCAGATCCTTCTCCTACCTGGCAGCTAAAACGTGGAACTCCCTTCCCACTCACCTTCGCCTTACTCAGAACCATCTAGCATTCAGAAAGCAACTTAAAACTTGGATATTCGACAAGTAATTCCCCACCCCTCCGCAAGCGCCTTGAGACCCTTTGGGTATGTAGCGCGCTATATAAATCTATTTGACTTGACTTGACTTGACCTAGTCCGGGTCGAGTAGCCAAAAAAAATTCTTCTAAACTTTTCAAACTTTTTCAACCTATACAGATACCAATATTTGTTTGAGCTTTAAACTAAAACGCTGACATTTACATTTTCTTTAGAAATCTATATCTCCAGAACACTTTAGTGGATTTTGCTTACCTTGGTGTTTAAAAATGAATTAAAATATATTAAATTTTTTATAAATTGGTGTTGGATTTCTTTCATGTTGTGTGACTTTCTTATTCTGTTTTTGGTGCTCCTAAATGTTTTCCACTAGTTCCTTTGTTTAAGCCTTGCTGTTGAAGCCACAGATACCTGGAGTTGAGCAAGATGTTTTCCAACCTGCCTGACTGGTCCACTAGTAGCATTGAATTTACTGTCCCTGGGTATATGGTACACCACTTTACTAGGGACTTATAAGTAAATTAAATATGCCACTTAGGTGTAAGGCAATTGTACCATGTTTTAGTGAGAGTACAAGCACTTTAACAATGGTTAGAAGTGATATAGTGCACAGAGTCATACAGCCAACATACCCGAATTCAGCAAAGCAGGAGGTGTGAAGGCAAAAAGTTTGGGGGACTACTACCTAATGGTGTCAGGTCTAACAAGCATCATTTATGTTTTTTCTGTGTAAATGTACATAGTGTACATTAATACAAGTGTAAATGTGACTCCCAAGTTCAAGTTTCAGGACCTGGTCTTATTAGGTGAACCTGCAATAAAAGCTAACACCCTGAATCCCAAAGAGGATGGGTCCAAAGCGGACCCCTTCCTCTTTTAAAATTAATTACAATTACATCTTGAGAGTCAGTAACTAATCAATGACTTAAGACTAGAAATACGGTTGTAAACCATTGATTCATAAGATTCTGGTTTCCTATTTGGCAGGAACACATAAAACAAGCCCCTTCCAATAGCAAGTTGGGAACTATTTCTAATCCATTTTCTGAATAACTAATTGGGTTTAGTACACTTGGGGCATGATGTACCATTAAATTTCAAAGCCTTTACCGCCACAAAATGTTTTTTTTAAATGTACAAAACCCAAACTGTGATTTGGCAACAAGATGCCAAATCATAATTTGAGTTTCAGAATAAATATAGGATCGCTATTTGGAAGGGGCAAGTAAAGAGTGTCACTTACAAAAACTGATTAATCAACTAATGTATTAATGTTTTGTGACCAAAATCCAGTCACAAGACATTGTTTTTTTACCACGAAAGCAAAATTGGCGGTAACCATTTGCAAACATCAAGGGTTCCCTGAGCGACTCTTTCCCCTTTGTGAATATCAACAAAAACATTTTTTAGGAGCAGGCAGTGGTCCAATGGGCACCTGCCTACTCCTAAAATGTTTTATAAATGTATTCATTTTCAGTTTTTAAACACATCCTGTTTTCCAATTAGGAAAATGGTCTGCATTTAAAAAGTATATTGCTTTGTGTAAAAGCAATCACAGACATGGTGGTTTACTGGCATGAACAGGCCACCATGCCTCTAACTCTAAGCGATCGTAGAGGGTCTCAATTTGTGAGATACCTCATGCATATTAATGAGGTAAGTCGAATTGCGGCCCACAAGAAATTGGTATTTTGTGAACCAACCTATTATTACATTGGTTGGTTGACAAAATACCAATGCATTTGGTAGGAGTTAGTGTGCAAAGAGCCCTCACATCTACCAAATCCATTTTAAAAAGATTGCCATTAAGAAATCGCAAATTGTTATTTGATGCAATTTACGATTTCTTAATAGGAATCTCAGGGCCACATATACAAAGCTTGTTTGAGGTCACCAATGGTCCAATTTGCAGATTCAGGCCACTTGTGACTTTTAAAAAGGATTTTTTTGTATGTGCAAGAGTCACATCCTTACTCTGTAACTTGCTACTAAATCGCAGCTTTGCGATTTGGAAGAGGCTTGTTTAGGGCAGTCCTTCCAAATACACATTTACATTGGTATGTATTAACGTTTTGCAACCAAATTCCTGCCACAAATCATCAATATTTTACTGACACATTGAAGGAGGTGGTAAACCATTCCCAAATGGGAAGGGGTTCCCAAGGGACCCCTTCCCCTTTGAGAATGGTAACAAATATTTTTTAAGAGCAGGGAGTTGTTCCATGGACCACTTCCTACTCTTAAAAAATGAAACTTAAAAGTTTCTTTTTTTTAACGCAGCTCGTTTTCCTTTAAGGAAAACGGGATGAAATTTTTTTTTTTACATTTTCTATATTACATTATTTAAAAAGCATTCACAGATGAAGTTGTCTGCTGACCCCTGCAGGTCACCATCCCGTGATTACTGTGATTCCCAATGGGCACAAATTGGGACCTAACTAAATTAATATATTTGAGGTAGGTCTATTTGTGACCCTAGTAGGAATCTTATATTTTAAAAGTAATTATTTAGTACATTAGGAATTGCAATTTACAGATTGTGATTTGGTAAAAATCTCAAATTTCCCAATGTCGGTACATCTTGCCCTTAGTAAATTGGAGGGTTTGCGACTGATAAAAAACTACACACATAAGTATATTTAAAAGGCTGCAGCTGTAAACATTGCTAGTGCCCTGAGAAACTTAGTGGTGAAGAATGCTTTTTAGGTTGAGCCTGGGCAGTGTATGCGCTGCTGTGTGAGCTATTCTGTATTGGAGTATGCACTTGAAGTCCTGCCCACTCTCCACCCATATTTGTCATTGGCTTGTGTCATTGCCCTTCATAATTGCTCGCTTCTGATTCCTAAATGAGCTTCTTATTCCCTCCTTTGTACCGCCTTGTCTTCAATTGTAACCTCCCATGGCGACTGGCCCTTTTACTTAGGTTGATACACGTACGTCTTATTTAGTCTGTAAGCACTGGTTTCTTTAATGAGTTTCTCTTACTGCAGGCATGATGTGTGCTGCTTCAGATGTCTCAGCCACCCTCACTGGAGCTGTGCAACACAGGAAGTGGCCGAACTGGTTCCTCTAAAGAAAGAATAGTTTAAGTAATTTTAGTGAGCTGAGCAGTGATGTGTGTCTGCTTATTAATCTCCTCTAACACTAATGCTTAAGCAGCGCTGCTAGCAGAATCCCCCCTTACATGGCTCTACCGCTGTTACCTGCACGGACCACGGCTGGTTGTGTTCCAAAAGCAGCCAGCAGGATGAGAGTTGTAGAGCCTTCTGGCCTGGTGCAGGCTACAAACCAGCACCGGACTCTTCCAGCTGCCACGTTTTAATTTTCCTTATCTGTGACATTTCCATATTTTCTATGTTAATGTGTGACATTTCAATTTTTATGTATGACGTGTATCTTTTTCTTTCCAACTACACTATGATTCATAAGCACTACGATAATGAATTTATTTACATAATCTTTCATCCATACAACCTTTACATTTTTTACTGCAGAACTTGCACTTTCACATCCGAGTGTACTGTGTGTTGCCTTTGTATAACTCTATTTTTACAAAGCTAGTATTACATTTAAGGATATATGTACTCGTTTCATATAAAATAGTATGGTTCTAAAATTTAAAAGGTGTCTACTTTACACTTCAAGTGGTAGCAACTCGCTCAATGCCTAATTGAAAGTGCCTCAGTGCTGACGCTCCCCCCTACATTTGAAAAAGACAAAAAACATGCATTTATAATAACGCCACCCCACAAACCCTGCAGCTCCTCTGCTCCCACTGAGGCCGAGCAGTCTGTGCTTACCCACCTATCGCCCCCAGAATAGTCAGGGCTTCAGTAGTACATCATTTGTAAAAACAAAATAAGTGCCAGGATGACTGCGGGTGCGGTACACCTCCAATGGTGGTGCGGCGCACTGTGTATAGCGCTAGGCTACTAAGACCCTATTACCACTTAGTCTTGATGGGAAAAGGAGATGTTATGTTCTTTTATGTTATTCGCACTTGTAGAGCGCACTGTTACCCTGGGGTGTCCTGGCGCTAAGCACTGATTGCTGGAAAGGTGGGTGTATGTTACTGGGAGGAGAGCCAGGTCTTCAGACCCCTTCTGAAAGTAAGGAGATCTGGGGCGAGATCATTAAGCCTTGTTTTATTTAGCATTTCTAATGGAGAAAAAATTGAAAATATCAGGGTTCAAGGTAAGGATAGGACTGGACAAGTTTCTTAGGGTCATATGTACTAAAGCATTTTCCCATAGACAAATAATGGGTTAAACCCTTTGATACATCCGGCTCTTACTTCCGACAAGAAGGAACTGAAGCTCTAGCTGGGACTGGTAGACTGCTCAGTGAGTAAGCTGCTTTCTGATTGGATGCATCAGCACTCTTAGCTACTAAAGCCTGGGCACTGTGCTGATTCCAGAGTGAAAAGTAAAGCAAAAAGTTTTCCCTATGGGGGATATTATTTCCTGCTCCTAAATCAGGACTCAAACTAACAGACACAAATCATACCATTCATTTTGTGGAACGGGAGAACACTTACCAGAAAGGAACACACTGAATCGAGTTAAAAAAGTATACAATTTATTGTAAATAAGAATACAAAGATATCAATGAATCAGCAAGTTAAAAACATGGAATACACAGATAAAATACACAAATAAAACCACCTAATGTGGATGTGGAGAAATTAATCAAAAAAGACACTAAGATCTATCTTTGTTATATCATTTCGGGCCCTCGTTTGTCAACAATGGAAGGAATGATATTCCTTTGGACCAGATTGATTGTTGGCAACGCCGAATATGACTTGGCAATTGGCGTCGACGCGTTTCGGAAGCGTTAAATGATACTGGCTTCCTTCCTCAGGACAGTTTCTATATATATTCTCCACGGGTTAATATGAAACCTAATACACAAATAAAATACAATACAACTATTAGATCCTGACTTGATAATCGCAAATTACACATTTTTTTCTCTCCCTATCTTAAAAAAACCGGAATCACTACCGTCTCTAAATTTATGCCCGAGTTACAACCCTGATTCTGATAACGATAAAAACCTATTTGTAGCTATAGAAAGTCTATTGGTAATGATCAATCCTTTATATTAACACATATCATCAGATTGTCCATGATCCATTCATGGCAGAAGATATTTTATACCTGGTACAGTTATGCATACATGTTTTCCATTTTCTTATGCAGATGCATTAGTTTAGAAGGTTACATTTCACACACATTTTTTATGTCCAAAAGCCGGGCTCAATCATGATTGTAGAAACAGGAAGAGGACCTAATTGTAATGCCCTTTAAACAATGGGGTTAAAGTATGTCATACTCCTATACTTAATGCTATATCCCTCCTCCTAATTGCAGATAGGATGATGGAATCCTGAGACCATTATAGGCGATCTTCAGAGGAATACTACACATTTGGTAGATTTCTACTGGAATTATAATCATTACGGTCAGTAAATAAAAACATTAGAGTGCATGAGTGGTGTATGAATGCTGTGTATGCACGCAAAGAGAATGTGGACAACACTAACCAGAAGGTTAAATTTATGCACAACGTTTTAGAATAATGGTTTTTTTGAGTATGTTCTGAAAATTAGGCTGGATATTTTTGGGTGAAATAAGGAATTATAATGACTTAAACATGTGATATCCTACCCCCGTGGGTAAAATTCCCCTCCGATGATATAATCATAGACAATGTGGTAATATGCATAATATTTTTTGGGGAAAAAAAAGGGAGTGACCACTGCCCATAGACTCCCTGTGATTACAATTAGGCCCTCTTCCTGTTTCTACAATCATGATTGAGCCCGGCTTTTGGACATAAAAAATGTGTGTGAAATGTAACCTTCTAAACTAATGCATCTGCATAAGAAAATGGAAAACATGTATGCATAACTGTACCAGGTATAAAATATCTTCTGCCATGAATGGATCATGGACAATGTGATGATATGTGTTAATATAAAGGATTGATCATTTCCAATAGACTTTCTATAGCTACAAATAGGTTTTTATCGTTATCAGAATCAGGGTTGTAACTCGGGCATAAATTTAGAGACGGTAGTGATTCCGGTTTTTTTAAGATAGGGAGAGAAAAAAATGTGTAATTTGCGATTATCAAGTCAGGATCTAATAGTTGTATTGTATTTTATTTGTGTATTAGGTTTCATATTAACCTGTGGAGAATATATATAGAAACTGTCCTGAGGAAGGAAGCCAGTATCATTTAACGCTTCCGAAACGCGTCGACGCCAATTGCCAAGTCATATTCGGCGTTGCCAACAATCAATCTGGTCCAAAGGAATATCATTCCTTCCATTGTTGACAAACGAGGGCCCGAAATGATATAACAAAGATAGATCTTAGTGTCTTTTTTGATTAATTTCTCCACATCCACATTAGGTGGTTTTATTTGTGTATTTTATCTGTGTATTCCATGTTTTTAACTTGCTGATTCATTGATATCTTTGTACTCTTATTTACAATAAATTGTATACTTTTTTAACTCGATTCAGTGTGTTCCTTTCTGGTAAGTGTTCTCCCGTTCCACAAAATGAATGGTATGATTTGTGTCTGTTAGTTTGAGTCCTGATTTAGGAGCAGGAAATAATATCCCCCATAGGGAAAACTTTTTGCTTTACTTTTCAGTATATTGGTGCTCTATTTCCCTATGGGTCATTAAGAGCCCCTCTCTTCCTTTTATACTGATTCCAGAGTGGCAAAAAACTCGTACACTCCAGGAGCAGCGCGTAAACATACAGAATGCTGACCAATTCCTTGCAATGCAAGGTGTTGCAACATTTTCTTGGAAAACATGACCCCACATCCACCTTCAGCAAGCCTTTGCAATGCAATAGGTCTCGCAATTGCGAGAGTTTAATCTATTGGCATTGAAAATAACAATGCCTTTTATTTATATTTTAAAAACCAAAACATAAATAAAAGGCATTGTCATTTACAATGCCAATAGCTCAAAGTCGTATAAATGTGAGACCTATTGCATTGAAAATGCTAGTTTAAGAGTGTTAAAGGGCCTGACAGGAAATGGATGGGGCTGCATTATTGCTCGCCGGGTCTGTGCTGCGGTCGCCTTCATGAACATTATATTTTAAAACTGCAGACGAAAGGGGGAATTTTTTCTAAGGAGCGGAGAGGGGCTGATTAATGCTCTCTTCCCTCAAACAGAGACTTTCGCAGCACGAGCAATAAATCAACCCTCCTTCCGAAAACACAAAGCTTGGGCGGATAGCAGCCCTGTAACCGAGGACGGAATTTTGAAAGAAATGTCAATTTTGAATAAATCCCTGGGGGTTTTGGTATTAGCTGGTCAGTGTTTGCCTTGGGATCAGGCCTCGCGTTTGGAAAACTGAGGCGCGCTATCACCCCTTCTTATAACCTCGTTAACTCGCTAATGTCAGCCACATTCTTCATAATGGGCCTTTCTGTGAGCCGATTTCCTCGCTCTGAAACAGAACATCCCACAGGCATATTGGAGAAACCCCGAAAAACATAGAAATGTTAGCTTTTATTGTCTGCGGCTTTCTGTATCACTGCTAGGCATGGACCGGGCTCCAAGGTAAACAGCAGGGCTGTTGCCGATCTGAGTTCGCGGACAGCCCCGCACTGTCCTAGCTGCCGTGCCCTCTGTCGCCTCTTTTACAGAATTTAATCCAGAAAATGCTTTCGGGGTAACCTTATCCGACAGCCGGCCCTGATAGCATCTCCAGGCCGCCGTGATAGGCAGGAACTCGCGAGGATGGAGTTAATAAGACGAACTTTCAAGAAAAGAGAGCTGGCAGCCAGAGCCGCGGAGCCGAATACAAGGGCCCGGTGTGGCCGTAATTGAGAGCATGTGAGCTTCCTCAGAGAAGGATTAGGGAAAAGAGACAGACCTCGCCCGCGAAGATTAGTTTCAATTAAATGGGCTGGAGGCGAAAGTCAGGAGTTGGTGAAAGATAAAAAACGAGAGAGAGGTGCAGCAGGGCCCGACTTCTGCTACTTTTGCTCCCAGGCCTGGCTAGGGTAGCGCGGAGCGGAAAACATCAAGGAAGCAGGGGAGCTTGCATGGAAGGGGCTCAGTAAATTGATTTGGTGCTCTTGTGTTATGGATTCGACTGTACAGCATGCTTAAAATGTCCTTAACTGGAGAAGTTAAAAATGAAATGATCCCATGGAGAAGTGGGCCAGTCCTGCGACCATAATGAGATGCTGCTCTTTGCACCGATTCCCACTCTTTTACAGCCTGTCCTTCACAACTGAATACACTATTATGTAAATGTAAATGTAGTGCTTATGAATCACCCCCGAAGGGGTCTCAAGGCACTGTACACATACCGCTGTGGAACCCTTCCTGGTCTTTCCCTGTGAAGTGCCCACTACTGGGCACCCCCAAGGCATCCTAGCGCTGTGGGGGCCGTTTTGGAGATTAAGCAAGCTATTGCCCAGAGTTGCAGAGTGGGACCCATGATTAGAATAGGCACCGAGGCAAGAATTATCAGGTCTGGGGAAATTGAGCCCAAGACCCGCCGAGACAGGAATTGAACCGTGGTCCGGGCCAGACCTCTGCATCAGGGTCTGCCTCTCTAACCATTGAGCCACACTTCTCCACATTATCAGCGTTTAATGTTTTGGCTGCAGAAATCAACAAGCATTGGTAAAGTCAATAAGTCTGATATTGTCTGATGGACTTTTGGCAATGCTCATTATGCTGGGGTTTGAGCGTTTTTTGTTCTTATTAGTAAGTTTGGCGCCATTTGATGAATCTTCATGAAACTCTCCGATAAAGAAAGTTCATCCACCTGTGCTCCTTTCTGGAAAGCAGCAGGGAGAACCATCAAGTGGGATCCCCAAAACACTTTTTTTCCCCTATGGAAATACTATAGGATAAATTAGACAACAATTACAGAAAAAAAAGGGCTGGATAGAATTACACCAAATTTGGCAGAAAGCCAAATGCTTATCAGAAAGGTTGCTTTTTGTCATTTGGTGTAAATCTGTTCAGCCGTTTTGGAGACATAAGGGTTTTCCTGTGGGGTGAGAGACTGATTGGCCCTTCCTTTGCGACACCTGTGGGTCTAAGCAATGTGATTGGCTGACCGCAACATGAAGACAAATGTTGCAGCCGCCATTACAGGACTCGGGGACTTGGTCTACCAGTCCTGAAAAATAAAAATAAAAACGTATAAGGGTAGGGATACCATGCACCATGGCCCCCATCAAGCCAACTAAAATAATATATCAGGTTTTTACGGTCCTGTAGGAGGCAGCATGGCCCCTGTGTAGTCCCGTGAGGCTCATGGGGGAGCCAGCACAGCCCCTGGGCACATGCAGTATTTCTGCAGGAGTAAAAAAGAGAGAGAATGTTGGATGCAGTCTATGGAGGATAGGTCACTCATGGGGTGTTGGGCATCAGCAGGGAATTGGTTGCAGGGCCAGCAGTGTGCGGCCAGGGGGTTGACTCCCCGTGGGTGTTGGCTGCATAGGTATAGAGCTGATACATTACTTTGAGTTTAAAAAACCTTAGAAATTCACTGAAAAATCAAGGGTTAAAGTGGAGTTTTATGTAGGGTAGTAAGATTTTAACTTACATTCAATTCTTTTTTAAATTAACGTATTATAGATAGGCATTCTAAAAACAAAAAGTTTTAAAAAACCTAAGTAAACCATCGCAAATCGCCAGTTCTACATAACTGACGTAAGTATAAATTGCACCTGTGTAATGCCCTGCTTATGACTGCACATATAGAAGTGTAGCCGCTTAAAGAGGCATGGGTATTTAAAAGCAGTAGGTTCTCTGTGAAGGCTCATACACAAGGCGTAGGCTGTGCATGTCATGGGCCTAGCTATTCACATTTTATTTGTTCAACCTGAGAGATCCCCCACCCTCCAAGGCTCTGGTGAAGTGAATAATGTGTGTAGTAGGGGATTGGCTACCTAATGAAGCATAGCTGTGAGAAAGGAATGGGCTCTCTGTTAGCACTTCTGTACAAGGATTACAGTGTGCATAGTAGTGACATGGCCACCTAAGAGGACCTGGGTGCCTGGAGGAAGTTGGCTCTCCAAGAAGACTAATGTAGAAGGTGTAGGTTGTACATTGTTGGGGCCTACCTACTTGCATCTCATAAATTGCGGTCTAGATATCGCCTATCCATAATAAGTGTGGTATAGAGCAATGGTGTGTGTAGGAGGGACTTGCACAGCTAATGGGACATCTGTGTGTGGAGGGAGTGGCCTCTTCATGATCTCCTCTGTACAAATGCAAGAGTGTGGTGCCTAGAAAATGCTTGACCACCTAAAGGGACTTTGGGGTCTTTAAAAAGTGGACCTTCAATGAGGACGTTTGTAAAAGGCAAAGGGTGTGTGTATTGGGGCCTGCCCACCTACTGGGGCATAGGTGTGTGGAAGGAGTAGACTCTCCGTGAGCACTTCTGTAAAAGGTGTAGTGTGTGTGTAGTAGGGGCTTGTCCACCTAAGGGAGTGTGGGTGTCTGGATGAAGTATATTCTCTTTGAAGACTTCTAGATAAGGTGTAGGGTGTGTGTTATAGGGGCTTAGCTACTCCTCTCCTTGATTACGCCTGATAGACCTGGCATCCTTTGGGTGGTCTTCCCCTGGACTTTTTGCCTTTTGCTGATCCTTTGTTTTGGACGTAAGACTCTTAGCACTTTATCACTTCTAACCATGGATAAAGTGCATGTGCTTCTCACATCAACATGATGAAATTGGAGTATACCTGATTGGCATATTTGTTGTAATAGTAGGTCCTTTGTAAAGTGATATACCGTATGCACAGGGCCTGTACTTCAAATGCTTCTTGTGGACTGCAGCACTGATTGTGCCACCCACAGAAGTAGCCTTTAAAACCTGTCTCAGGCCTGCCACTGCAGGTCAAGTGTGTGCAGTATACTGCCACTTAGACTTGGCATTTAAAACTACTTGCCAAGCCTTAAACTCCCCTTTTATTACATATAAGACACCCTTACGTTAGGCCCTAAGTAACTCTAAAGACAGGGTGCCATGTGAGTCAAAGGTAGGACATGTACTAGTATGTTTTGCATGTCCTGGTTGTGACAAACAGCCTATTTCGTTTTTTACCACTGTGAGGCCTAACCCTCTCATGGGCCAGCATTGGGAATTCCTTAATACACTTTTAAGCTGTAATTCCTGATCAGAGAGCAGTATCTTTTTCAAGTTTCATACATTTGGGATGGTAATGATCCATCCTCCTTACTGGTGAATTTGGATTTAAGATTACTGTTTTAGAAATGCCACTTTTAGAAAGCCCAAACACAACATGATGATGGAAGGAGTGCTGAAACTTTTCAAACACCCCCAGTCAAGAGATCTGGGTTAAATCCATCATTTTTCTGCTCACCATGCCATCCCAGTTTGGACCCAGTCACATGCAAATCAGTCTCAATCCTGCTCCCCATGGAAACAGTCCAGCCCAAAGTGCCAGGCCAGATCCTCTCTGGACCAGAAACAAGCATCCTGGGACTGTTTTCACAGTGTCATCCCTCATCAGTCTGGCTAGCTTCAATCCAGTGCCACATCGAGCAAGGGACCAACGTCTGAGCATACCCTTGCCCTTAGGTCGAACATAGCAAACACAACATGATGATGGACGAACTGCTGAAACTTTCCAAACACTCATCCTCAGTCAAGAGATCTGGCTTAAATCCATTGTTTTTTTCTCACCTTGCCACCCCAGTATATACACAGTCATATGAAATCTGTCTTAACCCAGCTTCCCATGGGTGGAAACAGTGCAGCCTGAACTGCCAGGCCAGGTCCTCCCTGGACCGGAAACAAGCATCTTGGGACCAGTTTTAGGGCATCACTCCTCATTAGGCCATTCTAACTTGAACCCAGTGGCAAAGTGAGCAAGGGACCTGGACTGGCAGTTTGGGCTGGACTGCTCCCGTGGGGATCAGGGTCAAGACTGATTTGCATATGGCTGTATCCAAACTGGAGTTGTGTGGTGAGTAAAACAACAGTGAATTAAACCCCGACCGGTGACTGAGAGTGAATTTTTAATTTGTTCAGCATTCCGTTCATCATTCGTTGTTTTTGCCTTTGTTACACCAAGTGGGAAGGGTATGTCCAGACAATGGTCCCGTACTCACTGTGCTACTGAATTCAAGCTAGACTGGCTGATGAGGAGTGATACCCTGAAACTGGCTTGAGGATGATTGTTTCCTGTCCAGGGAGGACTTGGCCTGGCAGTTCGGGCTAAACTGTTCCCATGGGGACCAGGGTCAAGACTGATTTGCAAATAGCTGGGTCCAAACTGGGGTGGCGCGATGAGCAAAAAAACAATGGATTAAGCCCAGATCTGTGACTGGGGTTGGATTTTGATTTGTTCAGCATTCCGTCCATCTTCTGTTCTTTCTGCTCTTGTTGCCCTAAGTGGGAGGGGTATGCCTAGACGTTGGTCCTGTGATCACTGTGCCACTGGATTCAAGCAGCTAACCTAGCTGATGAGGGGTGATACCCCGAAACCGGTCCCAGAATGACTGTTTCCTGTCCAGGGAATACCTGGCCTGGAAGTTCAGGCTGGACTGTTACCATGGGGAGCAGGGTCAAGATTGATTTGCAACTGGCTGGGTCCAAACTGCAGTGGCGAGTTGAGCAAAACAGCAAAGGATTAAGCCCAGATCTTTGACTGAGGGTGAATGCTTGATTTGTTCAGCATTCCATCCACCATCTGTTCTTTTTGCTACTGTCCCCCTAGGGGAGATGGGTATACCCAGACCTGGGTCCCGTGCTCAAAGTGCCACTGAATTTAAGCTTTTATAAACAAACAAGGGGGACCCACTAAATGGCTTGGGACCATGGGTATCAAGCATTTCAAAAAACAAAGGTCCTAAGCCTAGAACAATATTTCAAAACAATGACATAAAGACCACAATCGGACAGTATGTACACTTTTCTTATACCCAGCCGGGCAAAGAATTTATTGGAGAATATATGACAGGTAGTCAATTATAGGTTACAATGTAACAACAAACATTTTAGCGTTTGAAGTAAGGCACAAGCCTGTGCCGTACTAAGAGATAGAAAAAAGGTTGTGAGAAAGGGTGCAGAGGAGAGAACAGTTTACGTCAGGCAAAAAGAAAGTTTGAGCAGAGCCCGGTACTGCTTTAAGATTTAAATTGGCAGTATTCCCTAGAGTAGAGCATACATATATAAATAATCATGAAACAACTGTATGTCTACAAAACAAAGTCGACGGCGTTTCGATCCCGCGCTCAAAATAATGGGATCATCATCAGGACTTAATAGATGCCTGGAGTAACATGAACAATATGCCCCAAGGGCTGGAAGATTCCGAGTTCCAAGTGAAGTGGCTGGGGCCACTCAGAACGTTGGATGGATGCCTTCAGATAACAATTCACAAGTCAAATAATTGCGGAATTATTTTGTAGTCGAAACAGCCCCGTGTGGGAGCCTCGTCTAGTTGATTCAATCCAGCGTTAAAATACGATCCGCGTTTGATAGATGAGTGTGTCCGTAGGAGCGGTCAGATTAATTCAGTGATCCGCTGTGCAGGGTCTCGGTGAGGGCTGTAATTGGAGGCGTTCTCACCGTGTTCTCAGGAAGCTTGTCCGTGGCGGCGGTCGGAATAATACACAATCCGCTCAAAAGACGGACGGAGTGCCAATACACCAGTTCCTCATGGGCAACGCTGAAGCAGCGTTGAGTGCGTCCGTAGGAGCGGTCAGATTAATTCTGTGATCCGCTGTGCAGGGTCTCGGTGAGGGCTGTAATTGGAGGCGTTCTCGCCGTGTTCTCAGGAAGCTTGCCCGCTTCAGCGTTGCCCATGAGGAACTGGTGTATTGGCACTCCGTCCGTCTTTTGAGCGGATTGTGTATTATTCCGACCGCCGCCACGGGCAAGCTTCCTGAGAACACGGCGAGAACGCCTCCAATTACAGCCCTCACCGAGACCCTGCACAGTGGATCACGGAATTAATCTGACCGCTCCTACGGACACACTCATCTATCAAACGCGGATCGTATTTTAACGCTGGATTGAATCAACTAGACGAGGCTCCCACACGGGGCTGTTTCGACTACAAAATCATTCCGCAATTATTTGACTTGTGAATTGTTATCTGAAGGCATCCATCCAACGTTCTGAGTGGCCCCAGCCACTTCACTTGGAACTCGGAATCTTCCAGCCCTTGGGGCATATTGTTCATGTTACTCCAGGCATCTATTAAGTCCTGACTCCTGATGATGAACCCATTATTTTGAGCGCGGGATCGAAACGCCGTCGACTTTGTTTTGTAGACATACAGTTGTTTCATGATTATTTATATATGTATGCTCTACTCTAGGGAATACTGCCAATTTAAATCTTAAAGCAGTACCGGGCTCTGCTCAAACTTTCTTTTTGCCTGACGTAAACTGTTCTCTCCTCTGCACCCTTTCTCACAACCTTTTTTCTATCTCTTAGTACGGCACAGGCTTGTGCCTTACTTCAAACGCTAAAATGTTTGTTGTTACATTGTAACCTATAATTGACTACCTGTCATATATTCTCCAATAAATTCTTTGCCCGGCTGGGTATAAGAAAAGTGTACATACTGTCCGATTGTGGTCTTTATGTCATTGTTTTGAAATATTGTTCTAGGCTTAGGACCTTTGTTTTTTGAAATACTGAATTTAAGCTGGCCTAGCTAATGAAGGGTGATATCCAGAGAACGGTCCTAGATGCTTGTTTCTGGTCCAGGGAGGACCTGGCCTTGCCATTTGGGCTGGACTGGTCCCATAGGGAGCAGGGTCAAGACTGGTTTGCATGTGGCTGGGTCCAAATTGGAGAGTCATGGTGAGCAAGAAAATTGATGGATTAAACCCAGGTCTGTGACTGGGGTTGAATGTTTGCTTTGTTCAGCATTCCGTCCATTATTTGTTCTTATTGCTTTTGTAATCCTAAATGAGAAGGGTTTGCCCAAACGTGGGTCTCATGCTCACTGTGCCACTGGATTGAAGCTAGCCTGGCTGATGAGAGATGACGCACCAAAACTTTTCATAGGATGCTTGTTTCCTGTCCAGGGAGGACATTGTCTAGCAGTTTGGCTGGACTGTTCTCATGGGGTGCAGGGTCAAAACTGATTTGGCTATGGCTGGGTCTAAACTGGGGTGGCGTGCAGAGGAAGAAAACAATGGATAACGCAAGATCTGTGACTGGGGGTGAATGTTTAATTTATTCAGCATTCCCTACATCATTTGTTCTTTTTGCTTTTGTAACCCTAAGTGACAAGGTTCTGCTCAGATTTGAGTCCTGTGATCACTGTGCCACTGGATTCAAGTTAGCCTGGCTGATGAGGATTGATACCTGGAAACCTGTCCAAAGCTAGTTTCTGGTTCATGGAGAACCTGGCCTGCCAGTTCAGGCTGGACTGTTACCATGGGAAGCAGAGTCAAGACTGATTTGCATATGACTGGGTCCAAACTTGGATGGCGTGGTGAGCAAGAAAACAATGGATTAAACCCAGATCTGTGACTGGGGGTGAATATATGATTTGTTTAGCATTCAATCCATCATTTGTTGTTTTTCCTTTTGTTACACTAGGTGGGAAGAGAATGTCCATTCCAGAAGTGGGTTCCATGCTCACTGTGCCACCGGATTCAAGGTAGCCTGGTTGATGAGGGGAGATACTTTGAAACCGGTCCCAAGAGGTTTGTTTACGATCCAGGGAGGAACTGGCAGTTCGAGCTGGACTATTCCCATGGGAAGCAGGGTCAAGATTGATTTGCATATGGCGGGGTCCAAACTGGAGTGGCGTGGTGAGCACAAAAATAATGAATTAAACCCAGATCTGTGACTGTGGGTGAATGTTTGATTTGTTCAGCATTCTGTCTATCATTTTTTCTTTTTGCTTTAGTAACCCTAGCTGGGAAGGGTGTGCCCAGATGTGGGTCCCATGCTCAATGTGCTACTGGATTCTAGCTAGCCTGGCTGATGAGGGGCGATACCCTGAAACTGACCCCAGGATGCTTGTTTGTAGTACAGGGAAGACAAGACCCAACAGTTAAGGCTGGACTCTTCCCATGGGGAGCAGGTTCAAGGTTGATTTGCATATGGCTGATGAGAGGCGATACCCTGAAACCAGTCCCAGGATGCTTGTTTCTGCTCCAGGGAGGACCTGGCCTGGCAGTTCGACTGGACTGTTCCCATGGAGAGCAGAGTCAAGATTTGCACATGTCTGGGTCCAACCTTGGGTGGCGTGCTGAGCAACACAACAATGGATTAAACCCAGGTCAGTGACTGAGGGTGAATATTTAATTTGTTTACCATTCCGTACATCATTTGATCTTTTGCTTTTGTAACCCTAAGTGGGAAGGGTATGCCCAGACGTAGGTCCCATGATCACTGTGCCATTGGATTCAAGCTAACCTGGCTGATAAGAGGTGATACCTAAAAACTAACCAATTGGTGCTTGTTTATGGTCCAGGGAGGACCTTGCGTGACAGGTCAGGCTGGACTGATCCCATGCGGAGCAGGGTCAAAACTGGTTTGCCTATGGCTCGATCCAAACTGGGGTGGTGTTGTGAGCAAAAGAACTATGGATTAAAACCAGATCAGTGACTGGGGGTGAATGTTTAGTTTGTTCAGCATTCTGTCCATCAGTTGTTCAGTCAGTCAGTCAGTCAGTCAAAAAACTTTATTCGGTTAATTAAAACCATAAAAGCAGTACATGATACAGAGAAACATTTTAAAAAGACAATTAAATAAGTAGAGAGAGTTGATTGCATTCCTACTTAAAACAAAGGAAAGGGGACGTTAGTAAGAAGGTGAAGGACTGGGTTCTGTAAGACCCAGCGGTGCCAGGGCACAACACCTGAAACCTTCGTGGGTAACCTGCTCCGGCGTACGAATCACAGAGACACGGGACACTTCCTTCGGCGTCAAAGATTCAAGGTTTATTTACTGCAGGGAACACAGAAGTCACGACAAGTACACCACGTGCAACTTGGGGAGACTGCTTCAAATTGGTTCTGTGGATCGCTCCTTTTATACAGTTTTTACCCATAAGACAACATGGCACACAAAAGTTTACAACCCGGTTCCCACCATCATCCCCCAGAGGGGTCGCTTTGGTCACTTTAAAACACATGAGGTCCGGAACATCAGTGCGGAAACATTTGGCGGTTCCCAACTGTAAAAACCCATCTTCCCACCATTAGCGAATTCCAATCAGCAGTAAAACAGATCGAAATAGGAACAAAGACAGGTGCAGAGGAAGACGGAGACAGTGGGGAGATCGGAAAGGGTGTAAAAAGGGGGGGTATCAGGAAACACGAGATACAGGCATCAAAGGGACGTGCCTAATGAGATGCACGGCTGAGACAATAAGTCCGTGCGGCAAGATGAGCCTTGGGCGGCACCATCTGCCTTACAGTAACATCCCCCTCGTCATAAAGACACTTACAAAGGACATGTGTCTTCCGCAAATATCTTGGGAGTCCCAGGGTCGCGAAGCGGACAACGTCCGTTCGCTGGCTACTTGAGGGCAAGAGACAAAATGGATGCCGTATCTAAGATGGAACCCGTGGGTACAGAAGAAAAACCCACATAACAAACGAACGGTTTAAGTTAGCACAGCGAAACTGCGCACACTTACTAAACTCGTCATTTGCGGTCCATAGATACCAGACTCGACCATATTCGTGCGAGTCGAAAGCACCACTTACAATTGTCACGGAACCTCAGACGCTCCTTTTGCCCTCATGTAGGCAAGCACTAGTCGGAATCATATTCGATATTCATCAAACCATTGAGATGTTGCTGTAGCATAGCTCTGTCCAATCGAGTCCCCTTGGTAACAGGTGGCTGTCTCATACACGTTGTAGCACAGAGGCCACATAAGGCAGGACCGCACTGCACACAAAGGCAACACGTGAACAGGAACACCACAACGACTCCGATGATCATCAGAATCTTCCAACCCCAAGTCGACATCAGGCCCCAAAACCATCCAAGTAACGTCCAATCCCCTACATCCACGTGTATGGATTCGGAGATCTTATGTAACCTCGAGATGGCTTGATAGACAGTCGGAGCGTTATCTGGAATAAAAATGCAGCAGCTCGAATGGATCACCTTACATACCCCACCTCGATCTGCTAAGATGACATCTAAAACCATACGGTTTTGTAACGTCATAAGTCTCTCCGCCTGAAGTTCTGAGGTGATATTACCAAGGGCACTGGCAGTAATATTAGCTGTTGATTCTACCACTCGAGTCAACTGTCTCAGGTTCCTACTATTAACCATAGGTCCCCAAAACGGGAGGAAACCCTTGAAAAAGTCTCCTGCCTCTTGACCGGCAGTATCCTCTTCGCTAATTACGCCTCTCACAACTCTAGTCTTGTGATACTCGGCATCTACGGTAAACGTCGGAGGCAACAGATTTGCAATGAAGCATGAGCCCATGAAGTCAGCGGGCAACCATGCATATGCACGATCATAGCAGATAAAGTATGTACCCTTGGCAGCCAGGAACACAGGGGACGAGGACATTGGCAGAATGTAATTTTCAGTGCAAGCACTTGCTCCAAGTCGGGCTTGCGATCGTCGGCCACGACCCATAAGACAAAAATTACCAGTGTGGGGTACGACCCATATCGGAGGCAAGCTTTTAAGCTGCTTTTCGCTAGTGAACGCACTATATTCACCTCTACTTAGGACCCTATAGGCTTGTATCTCTTCTTCAGGAATAAGCGAGGGATCATAGATATCACTATCTAAATCCTCTATTGCTATCGACAAAGGTTTTTGATACGAGGTAGGACCAGAGTAGGGGGAACGTGGTTCTCGAATGGGGTGGAAACCCAGTGCGCTTCGAAACATTGCTTGAAATGCTCGAGCTGACCCTTGGGAACTATACGGTAACACCAGATATGGAATTCCCTTATCCGTAGTATGTGGCATCAACCCACACACCCAACAATTAGTAGTGTTAACCACTAACTGATGCTGATGAAGGAGCTGAATAAAGGAATTGTTGCGGAATTCTACACGTCTAGCCTGCTCGTGTTCCGGTAACATATGAAAGGAATGGGGAGAAACAGTAGAGGTAAGTTTAGGGTCAGGAGTAGGAGTAGGTGTAGCAGAAGGTAAGAAGTAAGACATCGTGTAATACACCCCACCCGCCAATAATGCTGAAACAGTCAAAAACAATACAAACAGTTGGAATATGAAACATTTGGTACGACTGAGTTGCTGCAGCTTGAATCGATGAACCTGAGCTCCCTCCAAATCATTCAGCTTCGAGAATGCCATTCCCTACGACCGTCCGCAACGTTTCTTGACGCACTTCGTTCTGTGTAGCAATAGTCAATCCCTAGGAGTTCCCAGGAACCGACGGCCTTTAACCTAGCGTCAAGACCTACTATCCAGAAGGAAGTACGCGCGCGGCCCTACGGCCTTTAATGCACAATATGTATATGTGCAAAAACAAAGTCTCTCAACTGTGGAAGCAAAAAGTACAAGGAATGAAGCTCAATATATATATATACAAGAATATTTACAGTAATACGAAGGTTCAAAACTGATCACGGAAAACGGGATTATGCAGTCGTCAATACAACAAAACCGAATCTTTTTATTTGTCTTTAGTGCGAGATCGCAAAAAGTATCGGGTTTTCCCAGAACGTGTCTGCTCGTCAAACAAAGGATCCGTTGAAGAGACAGCGTCCTGCTGATCAGTTGAGTGTTCTGGTCTTGAGTCTTTCGATGCTAATTGTTCAACAGTGTCTTTCTGCTGCGCTGAGGATTCTCCAACAGGCTGTGCGTCGCTAAAAGGTACAAACGCCGGCAAGGTTTCTGTTTCAGATGATGTGATGCCTCTCCTTACCCACGGGTCTGCCGGCAAAGGAATAGGGACTCTTTTGGTGTGCGTGGCATGCACCCAATTCTTACGTCCCTCGAGACGAACGGCAGTCCTCGTGGCCAGGAGCACTTGATAGGGTCCGGTGAACCTCGGGTCTAGGTTGTTTTTGCGTGAAAAATTTCTCGTCACCACCCAGTCTCCGGGCTGGAGCTGGTGGCCTGGACCCTCCGTCTGCGTCGGCAGTGCGTCGTAAACCTGTTGGTGAATTAACCTCAGTTTAGCAGTCAAGTCATGTAGATAATCGATCAACATTGGGTACTCAAGATCAGAAAACATTCCTGGCCTAGGAACCCCCCACACATTCGCAGGACGGCCGAACACTATTTCATAGGGACTAAGCCCTACTCGGGAGTGTACAGTCGCCCTAGTTGACAGTAATGCTAAAGGTAAAGCGTCAGGCCACGAAAGACCAGTCGTAGCCTGAATCTTCACTAGTTTTAGTTTAAGGGTGCCGTTGTACCCTTCAACCAAACCAGCTGACTGGGGATGATTGGCGCTATGGAATTTCTGATTAATTCCAAGGCCCTTACACACACTCTTCATCACACTACCCACAAACTCACTTCCGTTATCCGACCACACGACTCTAGGCATTCCATACCGAGGAAAATATTCCTTCAGTAGGATTTTCGCAGTAGACAAAGCAGTATTGTCTTTGAGAGGATAGGCCTCGATCCATCGAGAGAATGCGCAAACCACAACTAAAACGTATTTCAGGTTGTTGCATCTCTCCATATGGATGAAGTCCAATTGAATCACCTCAAAGGGATACGAAGGGGGAGCAAAACTGCCAGGAGGAGTTGGGGTTCCTTTGCCAGGATTGTACATCATGCACACCATACAATTCTTCACCAAACGTTCAGCACATTTCGTGATACCATCATTCTTCCATACCGGAGACAACAATTTACAAATACCTTTCACGCTGATATGTGCTAACCCATGCGCCATTGTCACAACGGCCAGCACATACGCATCAGGCAACAACCATCTTTTCTGATCCGACAAATCAATCCAACAACCATTCGCATCCAACTTTCCCGTACTTTCTTTCCACTTCGCCTTTTCAGTCTCGGTGGCCTCATTCTGAATTTCTTTCACACTTTCGATAGTGTCCTCACACATGCTCGATTCTGTAGGCCACCTAACCGAACTCGTCACATACATTCGAGTGCTAAGGTTCCGGGCAGTCCCCTTAGCGATCTCGTCTGCAAACGCATTCCCACGACCAACATCATCCGTCACCTTACGATGCGCACTACATTTAACAATCGCTACTTGCTTAGGCAACGTCAATGCATCCAAAAGATCATTCACAAGCTGGCCATGCTGAATCTTCGTACCATGCGACGTCAAGAAACCTCTCTCTCTCCACAATCGTCCAAAGCTGTGAGCAACTCCAAACGCGTACTGGCTGTCAGTAAACACATTCACACGTTTCCCTTTCGCTAACACACATGCTCTAGTAAGAGCAATCAATTCTGCAGCTTGGGCAGAATTCTGATTCAACCTTGCAGTCTCAACAACCGTATTCAACGTCACAACAGCATAAGCGCTAGTCACATCGCCATTCGGCAACTTAAAACATGACCCATCCACATACAGTGTGCCATCCGGATCTTCCAATGGGGTGTTTTTAAGGTCCACTCGACCTTTTGTTTCCTCTTCAGTCCTCAAGTAGCAATCATGTTCTGCTACTTCATCTGACTCTGTGCTAATTGGTAACAAAGTTGCCGGGTTCAGAACATTACAACGTTTTATCTGAACATGACTTGCCAGCAACGTCAACTCGTACCCAGACAACCTCGCACTCGTCAAGTGCTGAGTTTTCGTACGATTCAAAAGAGTATCGACTGCATGCGGAACCATCACCGTAAGCATATTATCCATGACCAATCCTGCTGATTGTCGGATGGAGACCGCAGCTGCCGCAGTTGCTCTTAAACAACTCGGCAATGCTCTAGCTACTGGGTCCAAGGTCGAGGAAAAATATGCGCATGGACGCTGCTTACCACCAAAAGGTTGCGTCAAGACACTCAAAGCACAACCTTCCCTCTCGTGAACATATAATGTAAACGGCTTACTGTAGTCAGGAGTACCTAACACAGGAGCCGAACACAATGAATCACGCAGTTCAGAAAAACTTTTCTGACATTCTTCCGTCCATGGTAAAGGAGTTGAAACATCCTTGCACGTAAGAGCCACCAATGGTTTCGCTAGCAATGAAAAATTAGGAATCCATTGCCTGCAGTACGACGTGATACCTAGAAAGGCACGTACATCTCTTTGGGTTTTTGGCACAGCCATTCGTGCAATCGCTGCAATTCTCTCTGGGGTCAACCTCCTTCCCTCCTTTGACAATAAGTGACCTAGATAGGTTACTTCTTGACAACAATATTGGAGTTTAGTAGGTGACACCTTGTGATTCAACTCACAGAGATGTTGCAGCAACGACACCGTAGCAATTTTGCAAATGTCCTGAGTATCGGCCGCTACCAATAAATCATCGACGTATTGGATTAAGGCCGCACCAACCGGCAACCGAAACGCATCCAGTTGACCCTTCAAGGCTTGACTGTAAATCGATGGACTTTCACAGTAGCCCTGAGGAGCGCGCTTGAACCGGAAGCTACGTCCACCGAGAGAGAAACCGAAAAGGTCCCTGCTCTCTTCGGCAATCGGGATGCTGAAAAACGCATTTTTCAAGTCAATCACCGAAAACCATGAAGCAGAAGCTGGAATCAGAGTCAGTAGCGCCGTGATGTCAGGCACAATGGGGAATTGAGGAACCACAATTTTATTCACCTCCCGTAAATCGATAACAAAACGATAAACAGGCGGTTTTGAAGGATCAGTACGTTTAAGAATAGGCAGCACAGGGCTGTTGCACACGTTTCCCCGAGTCTCTTCAATAACATCTTTCTCAATCAGATCATAAATGATCGCTAACAATGCTCGTTCACCATCAAGGGAGATACGATACTGGGGAATACGTGGCAAATGCACATTAGATTTCAACTGAACAACATAGGGCGAGATATCAAGTAGGCCCACGTCATTCGGACCCGTTGCCCACAAAGACGCAGGAAGAGAACTCAATTCCGGTGGGAGCTTGTCGAGAGACAAGTACATGGGAGAGACAACCCTTTCTCCTAACGTAAGCTTTACACCCGCAGGAGAACAATACAAAGTTGCGTACAAACGTTTAAGCAAATCCAGGCCCAAAAGATTTTCACCACAACCTGTGGTTAGAATCAATGGAGCTTCTAGCTCACGTGGCCCAATTTTAAGGGGCAAAGGGCGTGAAACTGGATTGCTAACGGGGGCGCCAGAAAATCCAACGGAAACATTTGTTAAGCCAGACAAAGGTGCGCCAGGGAGTTTCGAATGCTGAATAGAACTTTTCGCTGCACCAGTGTCCAACAGAAAAGGCTCAACGACGCCCGATGTAGCAACTGCGACGTAAGGCCCTCTCTGATCAACCGGAACTGATACCACTCCCTCTCCTTGTCTTTGGCTGTCCTAATAATTAC
The DNA here is from genome assembly GCF_964263255.1 of Lissotriton vulgaris. Classification (NCBI taxonomy): domain Eukaryota; kingdom Metazoa; phylum Chordata; class Amphibia; order Caudata; family Salamandridae; genus Lissotriton; species Lissotriton vulgaris. The sequence goes on along the minus strand of NC_141693.1, from coordinate 319,095,804 downwards.
TGTCGTCAGTCCCCTGATCGACGTAATAATCGTCTACATTATACTGCGCAGATCGCCCTTGCGACGATCCACGTTGATCAAAACAATTATTATTATTAGATGAGTTATCAGAACGATCATTCTGATGACCACGACCTCTACCACGTGATGCCTGCTGCGAACCACCACGACCTCCTTTAGAGGAGTTACCACTATTACGTTCATTCAAAACAGGGCAATTGAATTTAATATGTCCCTCCTGTCTACAATAAGCACATTGATTGTACCCCAACGATGATCTTTGGGAGGAGGAATCATTACGTGGCTGCGATCGATTCGATTGCAACTGCAATCTATTCTGCTGGGGTGCATTCTGATTTGAACGCGGAGGATATGCTTGCTGAAGCAACACTTTAGTTTTCAATTCTTTCGTCTTTTTATCAGCACGGTCGCTCTCTTCTTTCTCTCTATTCTCATAATATTGTGCCGTAGCCAATATCTGAGCAGAGGTAGAAACGGCCCATGCACTTTCTGAATTCTTTAATTTATTGCTCAAATCGGGCAATAAGTTCGAAACAAATTTATCCACAAACAATCTCTGTCCACCCTCGGTACCCATATCCTGTCCACTATGGTCAATGAATGCTTCCTCGAACCTCGTAAAGAAGTCGGAAACACTCTCATCTTTCTTTTGCTTGCAAGCTGACAATTTGTCCCAGTTTACTCTCATAGCTGGCATAAGCGTTTTCATTAATGTAATTATTCTTTGGGGAAGAGCAGCAATCAACTGTTCAGGCTTAGCACCACCAACTTGCAACCCATCTGCCGCTACGATGGCCGTCCAATCACCACCTAGCTCGGTCGCGTGATTTTCCTGACGAATCTTAGCCCATACCGGTTGCGGTACAACATTGCCAAACAACATATCGATATCGGCAAGATTCATTACCGTAGCATCTACGAGCTGCGATAATTCTTTGTAATACCCTGCAGGATTTTTGCGAGGGTCAGGCAAAGATTGCTTCACCTGTAACACTTCCGATCTTTTCCATGGGAGATGTATCCATACTCTCTGAAAATATGGCGGGACCGGAGGGGCAGCTGCGGGGTTACCTGGCATCCAAACCGGTGGAACTTCGCGCATGGGATATTGGCCAGACTCATCTGGTTGTTTTTCAATATCCTCAATAAACAATGCATGAGGGATCGGAGCGGGGCGAAAAGATAGCAACCGCTCAATAGCACGTCGAACGTTAGTATCTACTATCAGTCCATTTGCGAACTGAAGCTGAAGCTCAGACAGGGCGGTCAGCACCTCGTCAGGCGCATCGGCCACTATCTGATCATGAAGGAACTTGCACATTTCATTAAACACATATCTCTGGGTTGGTATATTAAACTGACAGAACGTTTCAAGGACAACACGGGGTGGATTTCTAAGGGGGTTTACCATCCAACCCATCGCCATATTATATAGCGCAACGCGTTCTCTGTTTCCAGGAAGCTGACTACGTCTCTGAGGACCATCAGAACCAGCGGACCCATGAACAGGTCCGAGCGAATGAAAGAAGCTTGCCGCAAGAGGAGAATTTCGAGAACGAGTAGAAGGAGAAGCATACGATACAAGACTAACAAGAGAAGGAGTAGAAACAGTAGCAACAGCAGGAGTTAACAAAACAGGAGCAGCAGCGGGAGCAGGAGTATGTGGAAGTGGAGGAGCAGTAGGGATAGAAACAGGCAAAGGAGCAGGAACAGTCGGAAGAGCAGGTGCAGGTTGAGGAACAGGCTGAGGAACAATAGGCGGAAGAATAGGTACGGCAGGAACCACAGGAGCTGCAGCTGCGGTACCCTGTACGTACGGAGGTGGCGACTTCATGAGATAAGACATTAAAGGATCCTCAACTGGCTCTTCCTTCTTTTCCGACTCCGTAGGCAAAGCAGGATAACATTTATCTACGGTCATACGCTGTAGTCTGTCAAACACTTCCTTATCCTTAACCTCCTTGTCACGCTGAAATTGCTCTGCTTTCTTCACTATAGTAGCAACATTATCTCGCTGATTACGTTTATTTTGTCTGATTTCTTTCTGTCGGGCTTCTTTGCGCCACAACCGGAAGGCATCAAACATGGCCGGCCTTGATTTTCTTTCGAACAGTTTAATCTCTAAATTATCTAAGATCGGGGCCTCGAAGCTACCATAAGGTGGCCAACGAAGGTCGCCGTCCTTCTTTGTATATTTAATCCAATAATCATTAAAGGTAATCGGACCTAGTCCATGTTTACTATATAGTTCATAAGTGGGAGTTCCAACCGGAGGTATCGGACACGAGTCCTCCAGTCGGGAATCCGTACCACAAGGTCTGAAACAACTAAACAAAGTACTGCGACCAGGCATCTTGCACACTAGCCGAGTTTCACAAACTTCAAGGGTTACGGGATTTACCAAGTCCCAGCAAAGAACAAAACCCTCGGTCTTTGGCGGCTGCAGTCGTCAAACAACACAACAAAGTACGCTAGCAAAGTGTCACCGACAAAAACACTCACACAGCGTTAACAACAAAAACACTCGCTAAAGTGTCAACAACCAAGAACTCTGGGAGCGACCCACAAATACTTAACTCAAAGATCAATGGCGTCACCAGGAAGGCCCGTCTATCGTCTCGCTATACCAAGGTCTACGCCAGGCGCCAAAACAGGTCTACAGTCAGGGCAGCAGTCCGTCGCAGCCGTCCGGAGGCGGGAATCTTCGCGGGAAAAGTCTTCGGGCCACTTATTTCGACAACTGGATCGATGAAGCGGAGTGCACCTTCCCTTGGAGATTTCACACGAAGTTCCTCACGATCGTCGGGCTTGGACCGGTACCACTGATGCAGCCCAACGTTGGGCGCCCACTGAAGGACTGGGTTCTGTAAGACCCAGCGGTGCCAGGGCACAACACCTGAAACCTTCGTGGGTAACCTGCTCCGGCGTACGAATCACAGAGACACGGGACACTTCCTTCGGCGTCAAAGATTCAAGGTTTATTTACTGCAGGGAACACAGAAGTCACGACAAGTACACCACGTGCAACTTGGGGAGACTGCTTCAAATTGGTTCTGTGGATCGCTCCTTTTATACAGTTTTTACCCATAAGACAACATGGCACACAAAAGTTTACAACCCGGTTCCCACCATCATCCCCCAGAGGGGTCGCTTTGGTCACTTTAAAACACATGAGGTCCGGAACATCAGTGCGGAAACATTTGGCGGTTCCCAACTGTAAAAACCCATCTTCCCACCATTAGCGAATTCCAATCAGCAGTAAAACAGATCGAAATAGGAACAAAGACAGGTGCAGAGGAAGACGGAGACAGTGGGGAGATCGGAAAGGGTGTAAAAAGGGGGGGTATCAGGAAACACGAGATACAGGCATCAAAGGGACGTGCCTAATGAGATGCACGGCTGAGACAATAAGTCAGTGCGGCAAGATGAGCCTTGGGCGGCACCATCTGCCTTACAGTAACATCCCCCTCGTCATAAAGACACTTACAAAGGACATGTGTCTTCCGCAAATATCTTGGGAGTCCCAGGGTCGCGAAGCGGACAACGTCCGTTCGCTGGCTACTTGAGGGCAAGAGACAAAATGGATGCCGTATCTAAGATGGAACCCGTGGGTACAGATGAAAAACCCACATAACAAACGAACGGTTTAAGTTAGCACAGCGAAACTGCGCACACTTACTAAACTCGTCATTTGCGGTCCATAGATACCAGACTCGACCATATTCGTGCGAGTCGAAAGCACCACTTACAATTGTCACGGAACCTCAAAGGGATTTGATAGATACAGGGAACACCTAAGGATAACAGCATATAAATCTCACCAGAGTATATGCTAACAATCAATTTTCATGAGTTAATAATGCGGCAGTTCTTACTTTTTTCTGTCTGGTGGCAGCCACTAAAAAACAGGCTACGCCATAAGCGACTGGCACTGAGTTCAACATCTGTAAATATAGTAATGCTGGCCGTACCTGAACGAAATTTAAAGGTTTTAAAATGGGCACAAGAATTTTTTTCCGCGGCACCAGATAGTGCTCGCACAGCATAACCAGATGCAGAGTGTCCTGTGTTGAGAAACAGTCGCATGTACAAGGGGCAACATTTTCTGGGGTACCCCAATCTGTATGCGTACCAAGGATAAGATGGATCAAATTAAATCTAAACCTTATGAGCAGAAATCGATGATAGGGCTTTGTGACATATTTTAAGTAGGGTTCCATCTCTGTAGTGGTGGAGAGTTGAAAAAGTAATCTGACTGTAGGTTTACTGATTTCAGCCGATTCTCTTTCGCATTCCAACAAAGATCGAAAATGTTGCTTCACCCACTTTGCATCCTCTTTTTTGAGATGTTGCGGAAGAGAGTACATTTCCGGACGCCCTAGCCTCGCACATGCCGCTCTAACATATGCCAGCCACGGGATAGTATGAGCTTTGTCAAGAGATATACAATCCTTAAGGATGCAGTGATTCAGGCTGATTTCTTCATTGGTCCAGGTTTTGATCCAGCAAAGTACTGGGGACATTTTTAGAAGATCGGTAACGTACCCCATACCTAGTTCATTATGCGTTGAATGTGTGGGGGAAGATTTCGGGAGAGTCAACAGGGCCCGTATGAAGTTATTTTTGGCAATTTGTATTCCTGAGACTGGAACATAGCCCCAAATGTCTGCCCCGTAGGAAGCAATTGCCAAGCATTTAGCTCTATAAATCCTGGTCATTGCTTCCATAGGTTTCGAGCCCAATTTTTTTGAAAAGCTCAGGAGTGCTGTTGTTGATCTAATTACTCCATTTTCCTTGAGTTTCATTTGTGGCTTCCAGGTTCCTCTCTCGTCAAAAGTGACACCCAGATAGCAAAAGGAGGGCACCCTTGAAATTGGTGAGTTGTTGGAGGTGAAAGATCTAATCTTCATATTTTTCTTTCGCGAACCAACGACCATAACATGGGACTTGACGGTATTAATTTTTAAATCAAGCGCTTCCATGAACTGGCCGAAATGGTCCAAAAGTTTTTGAAGCCCTATGCCAGTCCGCGCTATGAGGACAGCGTCATCCGCGTATAGGAGGACCGGAATAGGTAGGCCCCCCATACGCGGAATATCCAAGGTGGCTGGGTTCAGAAATTTCCCCAAGGCGTTGATGTACAGTGTAAAGAGTAGAGGGGCCAGGATGCACCCCTGTCTGACCCCTCTCACTGATCTAAACTTTGCTGTACACCTACCGTCCCTTGATGTCCTAACCGTCGCAAACAAATTAGAGTGAAGGTCATGTAAAAAACTAACCAAAGTAGTGTCCAATCCTGAGTTGTGTAAGATGGTCCATAATTTTGAACGATTAACCAAATCAAACGCCGAGGATAGGTCCATAAATCCCAAGTAAAGAAACCCCCCCTTCACCACAGTGTATTTACTAATGATTAAATGAAGGTTCAGGCATTGGTCAATTGTCCCTCTGTGTGCCCTAAACCCGTACTGCAGGTCTGAAAGGATCCCGCTCTCCTCCAGCCAATCCTCCATTCTGTGCAAAATGACTCTGCCTAAGATCTTGACGGCAGAGTCCAGCAAGGAGATTGGTCTGTAGCAGGCGGGGTCCGCCCTGTTCCCTTTCTTAAATATAGGCACAATTATGGAGGTAGACCAGGAGGATGGGAAGCCAGCTGTCGGGATAGCATTAAAAACGTTAGATAGAATTTTGGACCAGAATTGTGGGTACTGTATATAAAGGTCTGCTGGTACCCCATCAGGGCCCGGGGCCTTATGTTTGTTGGTCTCTCTAATCGCCCTTTCAACTTCCATAGTGTTAAAGTCCATGACCAGATTGGTATGGTCGTGGGTTTTGTCAATTGATGCAGGGGCTGTAGACTCATAGATTTTGCCAATATGGGCTAGCCATCTGTTGTCTTCTATGACACAGTCTAAATCCTTTTGCCCATTGTCGGAAAAAAAGGGCTGATTTACAATGGCCCAAAACTTTTTGCTGTCTCTCAGGACTTCCACAGATAGTAGGCTATTCCATGCTTCCTCCTTAATTTGGTTTTTACGATTTTGGGTTATGGTTTTATAATCCCTCCTTAACTTGGCCACTAAGGACTTATCTCTGGGTTTTTGTTTGATGGCTTTCATCAAAGCACTATGAACCCTCGAACATTCCTGGTTGAACCATTTATGGGTCTTTGTATTCCCTTGCCCAACCGACCTTCGTTCCAAGTTCTTACTAATCCTGGAGCAGATGTCTTCGAAGGCTATCAGGACCTTAGGGCCCTCTACAGTTGGGTCCAAACATACTGCCATGCTGTCCTCCGTCTCTTGGGCAATTACATGAAAGAAATCCTCTGGGACGATCATCTCCCATTTCAGGCGCCTTCCCTGCTCTTTAGATTTCAGATCCTTTATGGCTGCCATACTTGGCGAACTGCCAGTGCGGAAGCAATCTAAATCCAAGGACAAGAGAACAGGATGATGATCCGATGAGATAAGGTCAACTACGCTGTACTCATGTACCTTTGCCAAGACCCCATTTGAAACAAAAATATAATCTATAACTGTATTGGCATCTCTTCCGACAAAAGTTGGGGCTCTCGGCTCGCTAATGCCCTGATCGAATCCGAAGAGATTTAGGTTCGCTAAAAGGAACTCTAGGTACTCGCCCTCTGCAGTGTGTTCAAAATGGGGAATGGCTTCGGGTGATATCCCCCCGTATCTATCATTAAAACAACCTCCCTCACAGGGGTGTATGTTAAAATCCCCCAGAATAACCAATTCCGAGGGGGTGGTGCAATCACTCCTGTAGGCTGACAAAAAATTTAACAAAGAAATTAAATGTTCATTTACGGTGACGGACTCCTTTGAGTTATAAAAGTTAATCAACAGAACAATCTTTGAATTAGGGAGAGCCCATTCTACCGCAAGAGCATTTGTTAAAGCGGTATCTATTTTTTTGAAAACCCCTACTAAATCCAGGGAACACAAGATGAGTAAACCACCCTTTGCTCTTCCTCTTATGCCTGGGACTGCCGGGGTGGAAAAGCTGCAAAAACCATCCAGGGAAAAAGTTTGTGTTGTGTCCCACGTTTCTTGAAGCCCTATAATATAATGTTGTTCAATAAAACTTTGCCATGTTGGGTCCAAAGCCTTCGCATTTAAACCTGCCACGTTCCAAGTAAGGACTTTACAAAGTGCTAAGTCTGTATTAGGGGCAATCGGTGTACCCGCACCCCGGCTCTCTCTTGTCGTCAGGCTAGTTCCGGATATGGGGGATAAATTAGCTGTTACAGGTGCCACTATGGAGACATCCTTACAGGGACGTGTTAGATTTAGACAAACACCATATTCCCCTTGCGAACCCGGAGTATGTCAATCCACCCAATCTGTGTTTGAAAGGCACTCAAAGCGGTTTGCAATAGGGAAGTACAAGGGATTGGAAGGGCCATTTTGAGGTTGTTGATAGAAAAAGGGATGGATAAGTTGGGGGCCATGCGGAGGACCACCTTGACGTGGTCTACCTCCCCTAGTCCCCGCCAAACTCCACCCCCCATCCCAGCCCGCCTCCCTCACTGGGGGTTCAATATCCCAAGGGAAGTTAGGCCTTTGTCTTGGAATCCTATCGTGAGAGCCTTTAAACCAACTCCAGCGATTATCCGCTTGATTGTGGGGAAGATAAAAATACGAGAGAGGTCTGGCAGTAACCCTGCTCGCCTGATATCTTGGGGCCTTGTTGTTACAAATAAAATCTACTGCCTCTGGGTTTTCAAAAGTTACCACCACACAGTCCCCCTGCAAATTGTTCTTATTTCGTCCTACCCAGGGAGCCCTCTCTATCATTAGGATATCAGCTGATATGTTTGTTGGGAGAGGATAATTGTTCGCTAGCCAGTGGCAGACTTTATTTTTGAGTGCCTGGTATGATTCTTCTTCTGGCGACCGGAGTTCTGTGACTCCGGTAAGGATAACCACATAAGGTGCGGCATCTGGGGGGTGGTGAATATTTCTACGATTCCTTACCTTACCCTTATCCTCTATATTGGGTTTAGGCGCCTGGGATAAACTGTCGCTGGGTGTGGAATGGGGGATGGTATTATTTTTAGATGAGATCGGATTAGTATCTGTTTTTTTAATCTGCTCTACAACAGGGGGTTTAGTTTTAGGTCCTGCTTGGTTTGAGGCACTACTGGGTTTCTTAGTCGTCGAGTTGTTTGTCTCCGACGCTTTATTAGGAACCATTGTAGTCTTTGTGGGTTTAGGTACATTAGTAGCCTGAATAGACTTTTTATTTAGGGTAAAGCTAGGAGCACTTATGTCCTTGTGTATATTTTTTTAAAACCGTTTCCAGACAGCGTAGTCTTGCCTCTATAGGTTCTAATAAAGCTTTTAACATATTCCAAATTATTGTATTATTTGAGGTAGAACCCGGCTCCTCCAATGGGGGAGTTATTATTGAATTACCTGTGGGGCCGCTGAGTTGCAAAATTTCTTCCAGACTTTGGTCAATTACGGTATCATCTGGGAGACTCAGCAGTAGGCCAGGGTTATTAGGAGGTGGGCCTTCTGTGGGGATAGGTAGACTGTCTGAGGGTTTTTCAACAATACAAGGATTAGACAGAGTAATAGCCTTCTTCCCTTTCACAGCCGTTAAGGTGTTAGTTTTGCGTTTTTGTTTAGGGATTGCCCCTTCTATCCGCGCTCTTTCTATTAAATTGACTGTAGGGTTACTAACATTTATTTCACTTCTTTGCGTTCCACTCTCAGTCAGTATATCTAAGTTAGGTGAAGCCTCCAAATCCTGGGCAAGATTAAGGACATCCAAGTCCTTATTAGGTCCAGAATGATGTACTAACACCTGTGCTTCTCGCCGGGAATCCATTTTCGGTGTCTGAGCCTCAGCAATGAGGCCAAGGGATGAACGCTTGGCCATGGCCAGGTCTTGAGAAACTCTCCTGTCCATGAGAATTATCCCCTCGTCGATAAGTGCGTGTGTGCGGGTGATGAAATCATCCAGTGTCCCAGTGAGTTTTTTAGCTCCTGCGGCGGCCATGCTTCTTGTTTCACGGCAGGACATAACCCGGGAGTACCAGATGAAATGGCGGGAGGGAGCTCAGAACGCCTAGCCAAGATCTGTGGCCCAGCCCAGTCTCCTCAGGCCTCTGAGGGCCACAGAGGGCCCGCCCTTTGCCCGGGCTTAGCCCCGGGCGCTCCCGCGCAGCGTTGATCACAGCTTTATATGTGTTATTGTCAGGTGTTGGGTGGGCGGGGCGGTCAGGGAGAGCGGGCCAGGTGACTCGGCCTGAGGATTACCGGGACTCCTGGGAAAGCGAGTCCCGGTTCCTACGCTCGCAGCCCTGTCTCACGCTCACACACCCAGCAGCTACCTGTAGGTCCGGTGGTGGCAGCGGCGAAGCGGGACCCGCGAAGCGGGTTCCACGAGTGGTAGCAGTCCTTCCTTCCTCCTCCTCGAAGAGCAAACGGCAAAGTCAGGTGATTTGTGGCGTCCCCACACACTATGGGAGGCAGAGTCTTTTAAGGTGCTTCAGCTGGGCGGGGCGGTCAGGGAGAGCGGGCCAGGTGACTCGGCCTGAGGATTACCGGGACTCCTGGGAAAGCGAGTCCCGGTTCCTACGCTCGCAGCCCTGTCTCACGCTCACACACCCAGCAGCTACCTGATGGCCGGTGGTGGCAGCGGCGAAGCGGGACCCGCGAAGCGGGTTCCGCGAGTGGTAGCAGTCCTTCCTTCCTCCTCCTCGAAGAGCAAACGGCAAAGTCAGGTGATTTGTGGCGTCCCCACACACTATGGGAGGCAGAGTCTTTTAAGGTGCTTCAGCTAGGCGGGGCGGTCAGGGAGAGCGGGCCAGGTGACTCGGCCTGAGGATTACCAGGACTCCTGGGAAAGCGAGTCCCGGTTCCTACGCTCGCAGCCCTGTCTCACGCTCACACACCCAGCAGCTACCTGTAGGTCCGGTGGTGGCAGCGGCGAAGCGGGACCCGCGAAGCGGGTTCCGCGAGTGGTAGCAGTCCTTCCTTCCTCCTCCTCGAAGAGCAAACGGCAAAGTCAGGTGATTTGTGGCGTCCATCAGTTGTTGTTTTTGCTTTTGTAAAACTAAGTGAGACGGGTATGTCCACTCCAGACGTGGGTCCCTGCTCACTGTGCTACCGGATTCAAGCTAGCTTGGTTGATGAGGGATGACACTTTGAAACTGATCCCAGGATGCCTCTTTAGGGTCCAGGGAGGACATGACATGGCCTGGCAGTTCAGGTTGGACTGTTCCCATGGGGAGCAGGGTCAAGGTTGATTTGCATATGGCTGGGTTTAAACTGGAGTGGCTTGATGAGCAAAAAAAACAATGGATTAAACCCAGATCTATGACTAGTGTGAATATTTGATTTATTAGTCATTCCATCCATCGTTTGATCTTTTTGGTTTTGTAAACCTAAGTGGGAAGGGTATGCCCAGACGTGGGCCCCATGCTCACAGTGCCTCTGGATTCAAGTTAACCTGGCTGAGAGGTGATACCCCAAAACTGATCCCATGGTGCTTGTTTATGGTCCAGGGAGGATCTTGCATGACAGTTCGGGCTGGACTGTTCCCATGAGGAGCAGGCTCAAGACTGATTGCCTATGGATGGGTCCAAACTGTTGTGGTGTGTGAGCAGAAAAATGATGGTTTAAACCCAGATCTGTGCCTGGGGGTGAGTTTTTGATTTGTTCAGCATTCCATCCATCATTTGTTCCTTTTGCTTTTGTAACCCTAAGTGGGAAGGGTATGCCTAGATGTGAGTCCTGTGCCCATCGTGCCACTGGATTCAAGCTAGCCTGGCTGATGAGGGGCGATTTCCCAAAACCGGTACCAGGATCTTTGTTTCCGCTCCAGAGAGGACCTGGCCTGGCAGTTCGGGTAGCACTATTTCAAAGCCAAGGAGGGTCAAGACTGATGTCGTAAATCTGGGTCCAAACCGGGTGATGTGGTGAGCAAAAAAATGACGGATTAAACTCATATCTGTGACTGAGGGTTTATGTTTAATTTGTTCAGCACTCTGACCACCATTTGTTCTTTTTGCTTAAGAAAGGGAATGGCAGAGGGTCTGGGTCACCAGCCCCTGAATGTCTCCCAGTTGAGGTGGGTAGGGCACCTGCTGTGCCTGCCCTGGAGCCCACTGAGGAGGGTATTGTTTCCCTTGGTGACCTGCCAGAGGTTGCTGGATGCAGGTGATGTCTCTGGGAATCACCACATTTACTGGGAGGACAACCTCCTTTACAGGGAGCCTAAGGCCCCCGTGATTGAGGCTACAAGGGCCCTGGTGGTTCCCCAATGCTACATTGCCTTCCTACTGGAGCTGGCTCATGACATACCACTAGCAGGACATTTGGACCAACACAAGACAAGGCTTGACCCCCACTTTTATTGGCCTAGGATGAAGATTTTTTCAGATGCTTTCTTTAGGACTTGCTTGAACTGTAAGTCCAGTGGGAAGACAGGGCAGAGACTGACAGCCCCCTTAATCTTTTGCCCGTCATTGGCACACCCTTTGAGACAGTGGGCATCGACATTTTAGGGCCTATGGATCTCCAGACTGCCTGTGGCAACAGGTTCATCCTGGTTCTTGTGGATTATATGCAGTCAGTGTGTAAGAAGTGTGGAGTGAATCTCAAGTTCTCCACCCCCTACCATCCACAAACCAATGGGCTGGTTGAAAGCTTCAACAAGACCCTGAAGAGCATGATCATAGGCCTGCCTGAGGCCTAGGGGCATAAGTGGGACGTCCTTTTGCCATGCCTTCTCTTTGCCATGGACAGGGGTTGGCTTTAGCTCCTGCAGGGGAAGCTTGTAAGGGGCCTCTGAGTTTAGTGAAAGTAGAGTGGGACCAAGCTCACAGGAAGATTCCCCAAGATGTAGTTAGCTACATGCTGGCCTTCAGAAGACAAATGGCTAAGTTGTGGAAGCAAGCTTCTGACGACTTAGAAGCTAGTCACGAAGTGATGAAGCAGTTGTATGACCAAACTCCAAACACTTTGGAATTGCAAGATGGGCAGAAAGAGTGGTTTATGGAACTCGTGGAGTCCAGGCCACTCCAAGACGTCAGACTGGGCCCTATGAGATTGTTGAGAGGTACGGTGAGGTCACCTCAAGACCCCCATGAAACCCCAAAGGGTGTTCCATAACAACTGTCTCAAACCACACTTTGAGAGGTCTGAGCTCAGCATGCTGTTAGTGACAGATGTATGAGATGAAGAGGAAGTTAGCCTCTCCCTGAACTCTTATTCTCCAAAGAAAAAGATGGGGCTGATTTTTTGCCCATTATTACCTCTGGTGCTAAGTGGGATGCAGTGATTAACCGCTCCAAAATGACAGACGTTCTCTTATATACCAGAATTAGGTCTCCAGCACACACAACGGAGCTCTGTTCTTTACGGAGGTAAGCACCCATAGTCAGACATTCTTCTGCAACTAGCAGTACAATACCAGAAACACTAGGTACAAGCCTCTACGTTTGGGGGCACTATTGCAGCATACTTACTACAGGGTCTGTCAACTCACGTGTCTTTACACTCCCTCTTTTGGTCCTCTCTATCATATATAGGTTTTCCACAGATACCGGCAAGGATATGGCTGCCGGTGGTTTGGTTTGACACAACACTCATCGAGTAGGTGCACTGCACCACGGTTCATTTTTCTTTACGCCTGAATAGACCTGGTCATCAATGAAATCTTCCTTAAGGTACGTGGGACCATATGACCATATTCTTGAACAAAACAGAATATGCCCCTGGCGTTATCCTTTGAATATATTCTTAAATATAATTAGGTCATTTTCCTTATTTATTCATCCCTAGGAACTCTTAAATTGAAATCACAGCAAGGATACACATACACTGACTAAGCGTGAATAATACTGGACACAGGATACCTTACAGTCTTAACTGTTTGTCATACATTAGCCCTCTTGAATCCCTTTCGGGACAGAAATACAACCGAAATTAAGGTTGATTTCCCTGTCAGTTATGGTTACCACTAGCACGATACACCTGTTCTTGCAGGGTTTTATACTTTTATCTTTTTTGCCCTTCTCTCTTCTCCTAGGATCTGCACAAAAAGAGTATAGGTACTTCTGCTTTTTTTTATGTCCTCATCTGCCCAGGTCAACAAAAGGTAATGAGCCATACTCTGGGGTCTCCCTCAGTGTTGCACCATCCAAAGCCCTTTGGTTAGTAAGTAGACCTAAGATGGATCACTCTATACCTTGCTTCTTGTACTCCAACCATAGATAGCCTTTTTCAATGACCAGATCCTCTCTGAGGCCACCCCTGGAGCAATCATTCAATATGGTATAAAGGCCTAATCATTGGACTATATATATATATATATATATATATATATATATATATATATATATATATATATATATATATATATATATATATATATATATATGAAACAAAAATCACCGCTGTTGAATGACTTCAAGGACACAAGGGGATTGCAAGAGGGAACCCTTTATTCTTTGTCAGTTGCACAGCGTAATGCATTTCGGCTACTCCAGCCTTCTTCGGACGCCAACTGCAACAGGATGTCGCCCTTTCCTTCCCTGAGATTCCTCCGGTGCTCCATATGTGAGGAGATCAGCTGACCCGCCTCATTGGGAACACCTGCAGTCCAATCCACGACTACAGTTCCCAGCATGCATCTGCAAGGTGAGTGTTCAGGCGGGATGAAGCGCTGTAATACCCAGTCAGGGGGGGGGCATGTAGTGGCAGGCAGCTTCCTTGAATTAAAGAGTCAGGGGTCCCTCGGGTCCCCAACGCCCCAACCACGTTTACCGGGAGAGCAGGCACAGAGCTGAGGAGAGCGCAGGGTTTACCCTCTCCTTCGTGTGTTTCACGGACTGCCGTGGCAGCAGCCCCGCTTCCAGTCAATTCCCCGTGGCGATCCTAGGATATTCGATACCTCGAACACAATGGAGCAGAAGAGCAGGATGCCAGTAGCTCCCAGGACACTTTGAGGGGGCGGGTCCTTGTACCGCGTTTCTGGCTTCACGCGGAGAATATGAAACAAAAATCACCGCTGTTGAATGACTTCAAGGACACAAGGGGATTGCAAGAGGGAACCCTTTATTCTCTGTCAGTTGCACAGCGTAATGCATTTCGGCTACTCCAGCCTTCTTCGGACGCCCACTGCAACAGGATGTCGCCCTTTCCTTCCCTGAGATTCCTCCGGTGCTCCATATGTGAGGAGATCAGCTGACCCGCCTCATTGGGAACACCTGCAGTCCAATCCACGACTACAGTTCCCAGCATGCATCAGCAAGGTGAGTGTTCAGGCGGGATGAAGCGCTGTAATACCCAGTCAGGGGGGGGGCCATGTAGTGGCAGGCAGCTTCCTTGAATTAAAGAGTCAGGGGTCCCTCGGGTCCCCAACGCCCCAACCACGTTTACCGGGAGAGCAGGCACAGAGCTGAGGAGAGCGCAGGGTTTACCCTCTCCTTCGTGTGTTTCACGGACTGCCGTGGCAGCAGCCCCGCTTCCAGTCAATTCCCCGTGGCGATCCTAGGATATTCGATACCTCGAACACAATGGAGCAGAAGAGCAGGATGCCAGTAGCTCCCAGGACACTTTGAGGGGGCGGATCCTTGTACCGCGTTTATATATATATAAGATCAGAAGGCTCAATTTCGGATGATTACTGGTTACTCGGGAGATGCACAGAATGTAAGACGCATCTTCAGGCGTAACAGGCACATCCTACAAACTGACCCTATCATAGGCATGGATGTCCCAGAAGCACCATTGATGACTTTCCAAAAAAATAAGTCTCTTAAAGACATCCTATTACAGAGTCATCTGCCACCGATAGTGTCACG